>NW_023596461.1:26348185-26398473 GCF_011947565.3 Pollicipes pollicipes
TGGCAACAAATGCCCACGAGGGATGGCACTTATCGGAAGCAGCCAGTTCCACGACAGGGCTGCGCAATGAGAAGGCATTCGGCGCGCAACGGGCAGACGAAACGTCGGAAACTCAAGCGCTCCCGCCACCACCGCACGCAATCTGCCCTGCTGTCTTCACTCCTCCCTTCATCCTAAATCCTCGCGGCACCTTGTCTCCCCGGACACACTGCGACCACCAGCCGTGAGCCTGCTTCACCGCCGTCCTGGCGGAAGGCCCGCCAGAGAGCCCGCACCAGACCCAGAGAAGGGTCCCTCTGCAGGGTAAGGCTCGGTGGTGGAGGCCTCACACGACGCCCATGGTCTTGTTGCCGCCGCCATTTAGGTCTCTGCTTAACAATGTAGCCCTGAAATATCCGTTACTTGTCAAAAAGGCTCCATTCCTAGCCGCAAAGAGCGAGCCACCGCGCGGGTGGTACGCAGAAGGTCAAATGTGTCTGTGTGTCGGGGAGGGGGGGGGGGCATGACATCCTCGGGGGCCCGTGGATGGAGCCCGGGAGCCATGTTCGATTAGTTTACTATGCGTACTTGTTACGGCCGGCAGTCGCGGAATCTGTCGATATCGGGTTTTAACGACACATTCGACAGCTAAGGTCATTCAGCGTCGAAATCTCTCACGACGATTTCCGCTGATTGATGCAACCCTCGACTGGGTCGGACACCACACCTTACGAACGCGAGTTGAGCTCTTCCCAACTAGGCTACACCGTCCGCCATCGGAGGAATCTGTTGCGTTCACTGTCCTCGAGAAAGCTCAGGAGCCGATACAACACTTGTTGCATTGGTGCGGATTCTGCGGATGATCGTTTGACAATATGCGTTCTTTCTGCGCTGTTTTTACTTTATAGGGTTATGGAACCACGAAAGCTTCGTGTCAGTTATGTTTGGCCATGTTCTTGTTCATTGTTGGATCACTGATTTGACTAAACCTTTCAGATCTATGGTAAGATAGACAGCAGTTGCGTAAGCGGAGCTCCAATGACAGTGCAAAAGATGACGTTTTATGCATATGTTACTGCATGACTATAAGCAGGTATGCCAAGGGGCGTTATAACAGCGCCTGCGGACCTTTGTCTCTACTTGTTTTGTTTTTTACAATGAACGTACTGCACCCGTAAAATATGCCAGTCAATTTGCCGTGCACCGAAAACAAACACACTCGCGATTTCAGTTTTGATTGCCATGGCTTTCTGTGCCGCGCTGCATCCTACCGGAGCAAGATAACATAGTCGGGGCCGTGCAACACAATGCAGCTTATCGCGACGCTGTTTTTATTGCCGCGAACTGTAACCCATTGTTTATTACACCACTCTACCCCGGGACGGGACAGGACGTTTACAGAGCGGCGGCATCGTGGCCAGTCATAAGGGGAGTGTGCGTGCTGGGTGGATTATAATTTGCAGATTGGACCAGACAGAGATTGTTAAAGGGCCTTGAGGCTACGCAGCTGGTCACACGATCTTTTCCAACGGCGAAAGAAAATCTCACAATAAAGTGGATGAAGGACGAAAGAAAAGCTTCCGCCTTTTTGGGGAAAGGCCGCAGAGTCAGAGTACGCATTCCGCTGTAGATGGAACAGGCATCCGGAGTTTCACCGACCGTTTTCTGAGAGCAGAAGTCGAGGACGAGACCTCGCACTGAAGCTCAGCGCCCGTGAGGGGATGTCGCATGGCTTATGCAGTTATTCGTGTCACGTGAGGGCTCGTTCCCATGCCATGACTGAATTCATAGGATCTATCCTAGATCATGTGTCAGCTGGCAGACACCCAGAAGCGAGGCAGACACACGGTATGCAGTATACATGTGTCTCTCCCCCCCCCTTTATTCATAAGGCGGACCCCCAACAACTCGACTCGCCGTCTTCCAGGACGATGCTGGTTGGCGTTAACCGCGGTTACGTTACACCTGTTTTTTGCGGGGCGGTTTTGCGAGCATGTGCGTGACATTTCCTGACAACAATTTCATGGTCGGACTTCTGATCTACGCGCTGTCTGTCCTGAACACAGCGTTTGATCAGTGCCGCTGAAACGCCAGGCACGGTGACAATGAGACTGCGTGAAGTTTACAACACGAGGATTACAACCTGTCTAGCCACTCCAAGGGTTCAGGAAGGCGGAGATGAAATCAAAACCAATACGGCGTGGGAGTTTCAGCGACAGCAGCAGGCGTATTTTCAGACGTCCTCACGGTGCCCGTGTTTGAACGAACGCAGAGCGGATGACTTCGGACGTTCCCGCGGAGGCCGAACTGAATTGAACGATCATGATACGGTATGTATGTATGGTATGGTATGGTATGGTATGTGCGCTACCTCCGGTAGCGCCACAACTGTGGCTTGAACGCTTTCATCTCCGGGGATGGCGAAAGCGTCCAGCAGCAGCCCATTGTGTCATGAAGTCGTGTAAGACTGCTGACTATCCTCCACTAGCTGAGAGATGTTCTATGAGAAAATAACGAACCCCGATTTTCCGTCTGTTCACACCGACAGAATTCGCTGGGTTTTAATCATTACTCCACGCATTTTTCAGCAGGGAAAAGTGTCATATTAAGGAAAAGCAGCCAATAAGTATTACACTGAACGCTAAAACGAGTTTCGTGCATTTTATTTGCACGTTCAGCACTTGTAGACATATCAGTGATTTCTCCACATGAAAATCGCTAGACATGTTTCTTATAACACAAGCAATGAATAGACTTCCCACAACATTCACAAGTGCACAGCATGAACGACATACGTCCCTATTGATTTCCAATGTCAGTGGTTTGATTTTATCTACAATGCGGCCAGCATTCTTGAATTCATAATGGATACGCAGCAATATACTTGTAAGGGGTAATACCATACGCCAGACTTCACTCGCTTTAACCAAGTGGGTAATAGCGAGTGAACCCGCATGGAATAGCAGGTTTTTCCTACGAGATGGACCACATCCTGCTTGTTTATTGCACTGCAGCGCAATGAAAGACAATTGACATTTTAACGTATTACAAGTTCTTTCAACCCAGCTCAGTCCTCGGAGACACACTGTGAGCCGTGCAGCCTCTCAGCAGGGGTGGAAAGACTGAGTAATGACCCAAGATCAAGTCTGTATTTCATCGCCAACTTCTGACGAGACATTTCCCCCGCACGTCCTCTACGGCCGCAATGAGCTCAACCCTGATGTAAGCGGAGGTGGTACATTATGCGCACTCTACAACTGGTGCTCGTGCCCACAGTGCACTTTGGCATTGGACCCCGCACGCAAACATAGGGGTGCATCTTTGAATCATGACCAGTCATGATTCACCGGAGCAGACATGTTTGCACACAATTGAGCGCTCGCTGAAGAGCTCAAATGCGCGCCACTGCGTACCTGAAAAGGTCGTTCACGCTTGCGCAGACTGCTCCCAACAACGTGACAGTAGGGGCCGCCGAGTGCCTCATTAAAGTGTAACTCAGTGGCGGCTCTTGCCAAAACAGACGCCAGAGTGCATCGCACCCCGACAGAAGAACGAGGCCTTGACCGAGGCATGGAAACTGTGCAGATCTCTTGGCGGTACTGCGATCGGGACTTGGCAGCAGTACTATACAGGCCAAGCCACATGAGCGCTGATATTCAGGCGGACTGAAATGTCATTCCTGAGTTTCCTCAGAGCACGCCCTGATTGAAATGTCACCAGAACAAATAATTCGATCGATCAAAGCTCCTAACGGCCTGCTAAACGATTATACGCGGCGAAAGTGGCAGCACGGGCCGCCTCCGTGCCGCCCGAGCTCCGGGAGGGTAGGGCGGGGCGAGCGGTGGTGCAACCCACAACGCCTGCAAGGCGGGCCGGCGCTCCAGCGCGCGCCGCGTGAGACAAGCGCGTGGCGCGACGGAACGGCTCCAGTCGCTCGCTGCCGCCGCCAGGCGTGATTTACCTGGGAGCAGCCGGTGCCGTTTTCCCTGCGTTGGCCCCCGCTCCGGCGCCCCTCGCCCGCTCGCACAGCGTCCTCCATCTCATTATGGTAATGGAGCGCATGTGCGCGCTCCCGCGCGTTGGAGGTTATGCACGAGACAACACGGCGTGAGGAGCTGTGGGCGGGCCGCGCCGTGCCGCGGCTCGGGGAGCGGCCGGAGCTGTACCGACGTAGGCGGCCGCCGAGATGGAGTGATTCTCACGGTGGAGATTGATTGTGATACGCGGAGATGCCAGGCTTTCGTTGCCGCGAATGAGCTGGATGCAGTGGTCCACCGTAATCCGCATCGTCAGTGACGCTGTTCGCGCCAATACCTTCTGGTTGCTGGACATTGGTACTAACCTTTGCTGTCATGCCTCGCACTCGTATCCCTCCCCTTCCCCGACTTGGGTGGGAGTTTCCATAGTTCTTGGGGGAGCTCTAGCTCCCTTCATGCTTCCGAACTGGAGAATGATTAGTGGAAGTAGTTGGTTTGCACCCCCAATATCCGAAAATAATTTGGAAAATTCCGCCTTTGGCCCGAGATGCATCCTAGCCGCACGAAGACCGCCCGGCGCGCCGCCCTACATCTGGCCTGTACCACATCCGGTTCCGTTATTATTCCGTTATTGTGCTCTGGACCTGCTGCGGAAGGCGATTTAGCATATCGGCAGCTCATTACAACTCAGCATCGTGTTCGGAGCAGGGCTGTGGGCCGCGCAGCCGCCGAGCAGGAGCAGTGGGGAGTCACAGTAATGAAAACCATTCACAGGCGAGAAATGGCTGTCGGCAACGAGACCGAAATTCATTTGTGTTTCTGTATTAAGACAATTGTTTAGGAGCTCTTTCGGTGGTTTCTACAGAGTCCGGAGAATCAAACCGACAATTTACCCTCTAAGTCGCCGCCGCTGGGCTCGTGCCCACTGAGTCGCTACCGCTGCGCTCGAGTTCACCGAGTCGCCGCCGCTGGGCTCGTGCCCACTGAGTCGCCGCCGCTGGGCTCGTTAGTCACAGACTGCTGTCCGAGCAAAGCTGCGCTCAGCCC
Organism: Pollicipes pollicipes; assembly: GCF_011947565.3. Lineage (NCBI taxonomy): Eukaryota > Metazoa > Arthropoda > Thecostraca > Pollicipedomorpha > Pollicipedidae > Pollicipes > Pollicipes pollicipes. Next base: position 26,353,189 of record NW_023596461.1, read on the forward strand.
CTGCTGCACTTACCAATTCCCCGCTCGTCATACATTCAACAGATAGGGTATCAAAACAATGCACCTGCTCTCGCTGCCTTTCAGAACAGGTTCCTCACTCCGCCCAGCTCTCGCTTTCAGTGAATAAAATATGTCACGCGGCCAGCGGGCGAGATTAACCGACAGCATTGAGGGCGCCGCCGCCCGCCAGGCGGCAACAAAGCCGGCCAATCGGCGGCCGAGGTAACGAGCGGGGCGCCGTCATCAGCCGTCATCACACGCCCACGGATCACCCGGCGAGGTGTGACCGTTCACATGTGTGAATGGGCCGAGACCGCGTCGGGTCACGCTGCATTGTCGGAGAAAACTCGGCGGCCGCCGTCGGGGACCGGCTGCTGCTGACGGCCGCGATGACGGACGCGGATGGCGGACAGGCGCCGACTGTGATCACGGGTCCGTGCCGGCATTGATGGCGGGCTGGTGATGACAGCGGACTGGCGGACTGGTCGCAGCGGCGATGGTGGATAGGTGGTGACAGTAATGATGGGCAGGTGGCGACAGTGCCAAATGCACGATGACCGTGATGGCTGCCCGAAGACAGTCATGAATGCACGACAACGGTGATGTCTGCACGACAACAGTGATGACACATGAAGAGATTGATAACACATGACGGCAGGGAAGATTCCACGCTGAAAGTGGTAAACGACTGACGGCAGTGATGATAAAACAGTGACGGCAGTGCTGGAGGACGACAGGTGACGGCAGTGATAACTGCATGACGACAGTGATGACTAACTAGCGGCAGTGGTGACGAACTAACGACAGTGAAGATCGACTGACAAGGACGGAGCCGGCATCGGGCCAAGCTCGGGCGGAATGCGCGGCGTGCGCCCAATCCCAGGGACAGAGCGCCCAGGCCCGGGCGGGACTTTCTCGGAGGAGCGCACGTGCACCTCTCTCGACAGGCGCGCCCAGCTGCAGCGGAGCAGAGATCGCAGATTGACAAGTAATCCGGTGAAAATCTCACCGGGCGGGACGAGCGCGCGCCGCCGCCACGGGGGTGTCAGTGCTCGTCACAGCTCGGAACGCACGAGATGGTCTCCTGGTTTTCCCTTTCATAGTTCTCGTTCCGGTTTCGATTTTACTCGGAAATTTGTATGGAAGTGTCGTTTACGTTCGATCAAATGTGAATGAGAGGAGGATCTGTGCGGAGTGCAGAACCGGAACCCAAAGCTGTCAGCGCGATGTCTGTCGGTATCTGGAGCTTCAGTGGCTGTTAAAGGTGGCACGTAAAATCACCTTTAACGTAAGAATCTATCACAAACCTCGGGTATAGGTAAGAAGAATGTTCGGACGGTCGCAACTGTCTCCCGTATGTGGGATGTTCATGGGCAAACACCGAGATACATCCACCATATCAGAAAAAGCCTTAGAATATCTTCGATCCATTAAATATATTGATCCCGAGCTACTCGACTTGGGTCTGATGTGGCCAATGAGACGCGATGTGGAGCATAACACAGTAATTACAACTTGAACCTTTTCAGGCTGAGGAAGGCTCGGCCCGTTTTGGCTTCATTATAAAATAGAAACGAGAAAAACCCGAGTTACGGAGCTGGTTGTGGAGCTAGTAGAAGAATGCATTTCAAATCGTTGCCAAATCTTGCGTAGTACAAGAGATGGCGCTGACTGAGATACCTCACAACGTTAACTGGTCTACATGAAATACATCAACAGTAACAGCAAATCTTTTAAAAGTAACACAAACGGCAAACTGACTCCGCGCTTCCCTGCTTCGGCAGCCATTTCCGCCGAAGCACAGGGACTCCAAGCCATAGCAAACAGACTTCTGTTGTCCTCGGACGTCGGCCGTAGGCGACTGAAGGCATTTAGCGCCAGACCCGGGGAACGGCTCCACTGTTCGTCAATGAACGTCATTTCGAGTACGAGAAAGCAGTTTCTGCGCCTGGAAGTTAAGTTCCTGACAAGGAATGAGGGACAGTGATCACTGAATCCCCGTGATATCATTGTCGGCGAAGGAATTCGGCAACGAGATGCGTGATTGAAGGCGGCTGGACGGAACACTGAACGTGATATGGTTCCGAAACTAAGTTCATGCGCGGCTATGAATGCCAGCCAACCACAACCGCATAAATCTTTCCAGTTAGTTTCTTTTTAAAAAGTTTGAGACGTTTCTGGAACATACGTTTCTCTCGAATGCGTCAGAGTTGAAAAGGTTTGCGAAGAGAGAGAAAGAAAAGAAAGAGAAAGAGAGATAGGGGGGAGGGATTGGGGATGAACTGGTGAGATATAACGCTTGTCCTTGCATATCAGAAAGTCTACATATATATATATATATATATATATATAATATATATATATATATAAGATAGATAGATAGATAGATATATAGATAGGTTAGGTATATATATCTAGATAGGTTAGTATATATAGATGAGTGAGGGTTAGCTTAGGTATATATATAGATATAGCATATATATATATATATATATATATATATATATATATATATATATATACACATATATATGTAAACGTACCATTTTTTACAAATGTAAAATTCCTAATACTACATATATCACTAACCGGTTTGAGACCAGAAAGCTTAAAACCGATATATCTGAAGAACATCCAGCTCCTGACTTTGTTTTGTATCTGCTGTTTTCACCAAGGTTCCAGTTTTTCAGAAGCGATGTCAGCAAACAATCTGCTGTACACGAGTGAAACAGGACCCCCACATTCAGATGACTGAAATCTATTGGAGCATCAGAAGTGACGCTTGCTAGAGAAAACCAATGCAATGGCTGGCTGAACATACTAATGGCTCGGCAGCCAAAGATAAAATTCACTCGATGCCGGCGAAAAGTTACTACCACATGGGAAACTAACCATTTGAAATATCGTGACGGTGATAGGTGAAGGTAATTGAAATATCCTTGGGCGACATTCCAGTAAAAAAGAAAGCACATTTACACCGAACGGTTTTTGACCTATATCAAAATATTTTATAACAGTGCAAAATTTTAAGGGTCCTAGACGTTATGCTCTAATGCTTCCTTTCCGATAGGTATCAGGTGTAATATTAGGTGTGCCATTTATGTGGACTATGCAGACCACAGATGGGCAGTCAGTTCATAGTCAGGAGATCACTGCCATCCAATTTCGAACAATGGTTTTAATAATTTTGAGTTTGGAGGGTATATTTGTGAATAAAGGCATGTATGTGTTCGAGGTCCCTGATGCCCTGTGCCCATGCCATTAGCATAGCTAGCTTCCTAACATTTTTATTTTCAATTTGATTGACTGCGTGACATGGCGGCCACGGTGCCGAAATGTCAAACGGCGAATCACCGAGGCATGCTGCAGGAATGTCACGTCTGAAACGCTGTAAGATGGTGTGGCCTACTGCCGGCCCCTCTGTCCATGACCCACATCATAAATGACTTGTGGGCCGACCTGCTGCTGAGTCAGGCTTATCATGGGTAGTCTATACCTCACCTACCTAATGTAAATAGCATTGCGTCTTCGTGCGAGCTGACAAATACGGGCTGACACCACAGCTTCGACGTCCAATTCATGTGAGCTAAATTCTCAGATATGTGCACACAGCACGCCTCCAGCCTTCATGCAGCTGAAACTCGGCTCCTCGCGAACAGGCTATCACACCGACCAAGTCACTGGATGAGGTCGTTGTTCCGTGAAATTTGGCATTGACATGCTGCTTTCAACCATGGATGGCTTAGTACCACTATGCGCGGTGTAACGACCCCGTGGCATTGATGAAACGTTTGTTGGACACAACTCAGCCATTTCCTTAATAACCTCTGAGGAGTTCGGATATCCTGTTAACGGTTTGAAAGCTTTCCACGTGACGACCTGGTAAACCTTCCAACTAATCACCTTAGCTGTGTTGGAGAGACGCAGCCGGGGTTTTCTTAAAGGGGGAGGAGGCCGAGCTCAGTGAGAAATAATCACACTAGTTATTTACTTGCTGTCAGTAGCCACCTTCGTGTTAAAAACGCAGGGCCAATGATTTGAGGCAGGCCCCCGAGCCCCCTCTGCTGCACCTATGTTGCGCTGCCTTGATTTATTTTATAGCAGGGGCTTGCAGTTGAAATCAAGCACCACCTCGTTGCCTAAACACGAACCACCACCACAACGTGCATGACAAGTTTGCACAAACTACAGCTTTCTCATCGACTGACTGGGGCAATCCATAGGGGAAATGCAGCGTCCATGTGGCAAGACCACGTATTTACCGGCTGTGACGTGACTCATCCAGCACGCCTCCCGGAAGCCGAAAACGTCCATCAATACAAAGAGACGTGCCAACTGCATGTAAAAACTTACCAGCCACTGCAGCGGGTTCTTCTTCCTGACCGGCTTCTTCTTTCCGAGTATTTTGGTGCTGATCCGCCGCACCACTGGCCGACGGTATTTGGGCCGCTTCGTCGAGACGCGCCGCAAGCGTCGCCGCTTCCGTTTCGAGTCATCGCGCGAGTTCTTTCCGCCGCTGGCCTGGTCCGACGACGAGGTCGCCACCAGCGACGACTGCACCGAGCTGTCGCGCCCCATTGCGCCGCGCTGCCGCACAGCCAAGCCGAGCCGGGTCAGGTCGGTCGGTCAGACCGGCCGCGCCGCCCAGCCCCGTCACGAGCACCGGCCGCCGCCACCAATGCCGCCCACAGAATCGTGTCCGCCGGCTGCGGCGCGGTCGGCGCCGATCCGGTCCACTGCGGGGGTCGACTGCGCCCGGCGGGGCGCCGCTGCCACCCCGCTCCGCCGACCTCACAATGCTGGCTGCCGCTTGCCCAACGGCCGGCCGCGATCGCACCGCGGCTCCTCAGACGCGTCGAGTGGGCGGTTCGCTCCCGTCGAGTGGGCGTCCGCGCCCGTCGAGTGGCGTCCCGTCGCCGCTCCGAGCCGCTGGCTGGCCGCCGGTCTCGGCCGCGTCTGCTGGCCGCCGTCACTGTGCCGCCGCCGCCGCCGCCCCCTCTCGCCAGCGCACTGACGGCGCCCGGCCGGCCGCTCCGTCGGCGAGTGCCGCTGGCACGCGTCCGGACCGCCCCAAGGCTGCGACCGCCCGCGCCGCAGCACGCCCTTCGACCGCTCGGCTGCCGGCGGCGCGACCCCGCCGGTGGGTCAGCAGGGCTTGGCTACGCTCCGATGACGGGCCAGCTCCGAGGCGTCGCTGATATGCGGTCGCACGGGCGGCGGATGCGGCGGACCGCGGCGGACCGCGGCGGACCGCCGCACCGCGCTGACCCGGCTCGCTGCGAGCGGCCCGCCGAGAGAGCTGTCCAGAGCTCCAAACGCTGCAGAGCTGCAGCAACGACGCCGGGAAAGTGGGCGCGCCCAGACCGTTCGGCCCGGACGCCGCCCGCGACAGTGGTGGATGGGCGCCAGCGGTAGGCACAGGGCCTCTCATGAGATCGAATACCGGTGGACCGTAGCTCTTCTCCTTGGCTCGTCTTGTTGTGCCAACGGAGCGAGGTCGTTCGCATGTGACACCGTTTAAATGTGCGCCAGTAACACGACACTGTACAGCCTTTTACAGAAGAGAAGATGACAAACAAACGTACACCACCACCGCATGCACCAGCACCTCAAACGTCATTGATATGAGCGTACAGTGAAGCCCTCGAGTTTCACTCATGGTGATCGGCCAGAGGATGCAGTGAACGCAGGCCTCTGGTGATGTCTCATGGTTGGATCGATGACACTAAAGACCATCGCGTGGGCCCATTTGGTCCGAAGTGTAAAGCCTTTACGCTGTTTTACAGTCAAGCTGGAGACCGACCACACACGGCAATTGCCTGTTCATGGCAGAGTATCTTACGAGGACCGGACAGACATCCCTACACGGGAACAAGATCATTGTTACCCGATGGACTGTGACGGTGACACAAAACATGAATGAAAGTAGCGCTCATCACGGACAGCATCAATGCCATTGTCATAAGATGAAAGAATGATGTCCGCACTCAGCACACGCACACAAATCAGAACACCTTTCGTCATGATCAGCAGTACAATGTTCACTTTTTGCTACCTGGTGCTGACAATGACTTTGATCAGCTGACCGGAGCAGGTTCACATGTGTTGATTTTAGGTGAAACGAAGCGATGCTTTTCACGGTCTGGCGACGAAGAGATCAGCTTTCATTTACAACTGCTGTAGAGAACATTTTGCACTGCCTTTGAAAGCAACATGACCAGTGAAACAGCTGCTTATCAGTCCCACGTCTATAAAAACAAAACGCGGTAGCAATTAGCGGCTGCGAAAAAAAATGGTCCCTTGGTCACAAAACGAGCATCTGCAGTTTAATACCGTAAAATGACATTACAATTATAGTATTAGTATAATATTAACTTAGCACCATGCACTGCAATTAGCATAACTAACTCATTGAAATGTGGTGCACACAAATCTCCAGTGGCAGCGGTGGTAAAATGGCCTGATAAGCATTCTGGTCGAAAACAACACGGAATGTTAAATGAGGACACGCGTTTTGTACCAGGCGTGGGCCAGCTCACCACAGGGGCAAACTCACACTTGCTCTGTTCGTGTAGTTAATGTGATGCGTACGCAATGCTTCCATTGTTCTAGTACAGGACTTCTTTAAAGCCTAAATGCAGAGGATGATTTGTGCAAAGCAGCTGCGTTAAATTACATTTATACTTTTGTTTCGATCAATGCTTGCCCGCCGGACTGTCCGGTAAGATAGACCAGGTACTTATCTGCAAACGTTTACACGGGTGAACGGCTCCTAACAAGGAGAGCAGAATAATTGTGCAGACAGAGGCATCCTTTGCTAGCTTCCTTAGCACCGGTGCTGATGTGTGCAAGAGCCCACGATCGTGCCGCGTCACGCTGCGTCGAAATTCCGGGTCGTCGCGCATTAGTGCCCAAAATTTTGATTACAAAGCCGGAAATAACAACCAACAGCCAGCCTTTCATGGTACAGCGGGTGTGATAATACCAGGCTGGCTTACGGCTGCAGGCGCTCGGAACAGCAGACTATTACCAGACTCCCAAAGGCAACGGAAAGGGGGATAATCCGCCCCCCCCCCCCCAGCCACTTGAGCTCCTGCTGTTGCGGTACGGTTTGACCGACGGCTGACCACGAACAAAATTCTTAGCCATTAGGAGGTATTGAGTCCCCCACCCCCAGCCACTTGAGCCCCTGCTGTTGCGGTACGGTTTGACCGACGGCTGACCATGAACAAACTTCTTAGCCATTAGGAGGTATTGAGCCCTTAGGAGTGTTTAAGATACACTCATTCCCCTCCGTAGAGATATTCAAATAATCGAGACATTGACCGTCACTAAAAACATAAAACCCCGTGCTTTCCAAAAGCTGGTATTCCCCTAGTGCGAATTGCATGCGGTTCTATCCCTGGATTTTACCCTCGAGCCGAGCAATTCAATGTGTTTCCATAAAAAAAGCTCAAATAGCAGCCCTCATCAAGCTGACATAGGAATCCCAGGTTGTAACGTGTTCAGCTATCGCATATTGATCAGCACATATTATCCCCTGTACCAGTTTCTGAGCATTAGCAAAATCCACAGACAGCATACCGAGCTCACGACTCACCGAGAAAATCCGCCCGGCGATGCATTAGCAAATACTGGCCACGCATCTGGCTTGCGCCACGTCGAATGTCCCAGTTCACCGCCAACGGCCGATTTCTGCTCGGCTGAGCCGAAGATTTCGTTGCATTCCCACGAGCAATAACCGTAGGCACGCGATCAGCCGGGCGATATACGCCTGCGCCCTCGGCCTTGGCCCACAGCATTCTACCTTGTTCAATACTTTTCACCGACACTCCGCCCCCGGCCGCGAGCGCCGGTCGGGCCCGGTGCCGGAACACAGCGTGCGTGAATAATTCATGGCGCGCCTGCCCCCATCTCTCGCGGTAGCGCCCATTGAGCTCGGCGATCACCCGCCAGAAATCGGCTCGGCCGGCTCGGTAAACACCATGCGAGCGCGTGTCGAGCCGCGCCCCGCCGGTGACCCGCACTTAACGCCCCCCCCCCCCCCCCCCCCGTGTGCGGCGGCGACCTCGGCCGGTCGGCTCGGAGGCGCCGCGTCGCACCCGTCCGCGGCCGCTCGACACACACCAGCAGCGGCCAGCCGCGCGCCCGTGCCAGCGCGGTGTTCGAGATCAGCGGGCAGCGCTCGCGGAGTGATGTGGCGTGCTCTGACGCTGGTGATCTGATGCTAGCGCGCCGGATGACATTAATTTCGGTGGGAGGAGTGTCACTATGTTGGGCCGGGGAAGAGTGGACAGGAAGCAGTTGTGCCGTTCCGTGTCTGGTGCTATCGGATGAGTCATCCACAGTCATGCGCATGTGTGGGATTGTAGGAACTGTGGCAGGGTAAATGAGACCACTCAGGATAAAAATGGCAACGCGCAGCGAGCCGTGCGATTCGGCCCGACCAAAGCACAGCAGCAGCTCAGAAGTGCACCGCCGCCTGCTCAGGCCCAAAGGTCAGGCGTTCGCTCTATCAACGGAACGGCGGCACGACGGCTGCCGGGTGAGCGCCGGCAGCGGCTGCCAGGCGCGGGAGCATGGCAATGTGTCATGCCCACAGACCACAGAGCATGGCCGTGATAACGATCTGTCAATGCCTGTTGGTGCCACGCTCGTCAATTCCCACACCAAACAATAAGGCAAAGCACGCTATTCGAGCGAATGTCTGTCTTACGTAAGCTGTTAGGTGCATTTGGAAGGAACGCTATGCATATAAATAAGGCGGTGCTAAAGGCCTTATTCCTCGTAGAATATCCAAGAGAATAGAGAGATGGATATATCGATATTTCGGCTACATGCCTTTATCAAAGCGAATATCAATAGTGGGGTGGGACGGCTGCTATTCGCTTTGATGGAGGTGTGTAGCCGAAATATAAATACATCCATCTCTCCATTCCCCTGAACTCTCTACGAGGAATAAGGGTATTAGGACTGTTGCATTGAAATGCGCGTCTTATTCGGGAAACGGGGACAGCGAATTAGTCCAGAGCTGTAACGACAAGGTGATTTTAAACAACGTCGAACCAAATTATGACAGGCATGTCATTCTGGCAGTGGCCACCAATGTCAATAAGTTGTTCACAAGTAAAACAATGGCAAAGCAAGAAGGTACTCGTTTGCCGAACGATTACGTCCATGAGTTAGCATGCCTGTAGAGCATGCGCTACCATTATTTTATGTGTAACCACACCCACTCCGTGCGAGTACACCCGAATAAATCGAACACCGGAAATCGTAAATTCTCTCGGAAGCAAAGGCCTGTAACTTGCTTTGCCTTTCGAGGACCCTTTAGCTGGATTTTCGGTGCCTCTTTGCTATAAATCACAGCAGCGCATATTCAGTCAGCATGGGCATACAAAAACGTGAACCAGTAGCCACTGGCTTCCATTTTTGCCCCTGGGCCTGATGCAAATGCAACGCTTGCCGTTTTTGTTGCTAGTGCGTGACTGATTGTTGTTGTTTATTGGAGTTTAGGGGCGCGCCGACTGCGGTGGTCATTTGGCGCCCAAGTGCATGACTGATGCACTTCGACTTATCCCATAGTACTATAATCAAAGCACGACGAAACTCATTCCAAAGTCATGGATCATCGTAAAACACGCAACCATGACTGCAGAATACCGAGAATGATAAGCAGAGCCAATACTGGGGCATTCCGAAGCCGGGAATAGCCACGCCTGCGGCCCCTATCCCAGTCGAAATCCCATCAGCGGAGGAGGCCCGACCGTCTGGCCTGCCTCTGGCCGCCGCCATGGGGCGCTCGAGCAGCGCAGCTGGCGCTCTTGCACGCTCCTTCTCGCGAGCGGTGACGCAAAGCTCCGCATGATGACGTCACATTGCCGACCTTGCCCAGCCTCAGCCCGCAGCGACGCCATCGGACCTGTGGTCGACCACATTGCGGTCGTTTGACGGTGACAAAACAGGAGACAAGTTCTCTTGTTTAGGGGATACGTTTGGCTGAAAACGGCAGGACTAGGAACTTGAGCTTAAACCGCCAAAAATACAATATTTGACATACCGGAATACATAAAGCATACAAAATGCATTGGAGAGAAGATGCAAAGCCTAGAAAGTGTCAGCTGGCTCACACCTTTGTACCAGTACACATGGCGAGTAAGGCAGCGGGGAAATAATGGGAGCTGTCAGGACGTGTCCACATCACGTAATGTTCATCCTTGCAGCTGTGTACTCCAGAAACTGTCGGTACAATAGCATAAGCCAAACAGCTATCTGCAGTTACATGCCTGGAATTGTTTAGGATGCGTCAAGTTCAGGGCAAAATAAGCCTGAATGAAATATGTCCGGGAGTGTCATGTTAACATTATAGTTGTAAAAATATGTGGATGGTGCGGGCCGATCGGGACGGACCTGACCCGTCTTAACTGGACGCGCACCACAGCTCGAGCCTTTGACAAACGTGTCAGACTCGGGAGTTAGAATTCATGGCAATCAGATTCTAAATCATGTGGAACGCCTTGTTAATCGGTGGTCCGTGCAACATTCTGTGGGTCATCAACCTGACCACAGCTTACCGAAATCACCGCATGCATGGTTCAGAAAGCCACTGATGAATCCACCAAGAAATACGCTGTCAAAATATAATAGAGTCGTGGGTAAAAGCTAGTTTATTCGGACCATATCCTGACCACTTGATCTGGACGCGGTTTCAGCTCGCAACATCATAGATCCTTGGATAAAATACGTGCAACTACCGCGATATGCATCAAGCTCAGTTTCACAGACAAGTGAATTCGGTCAGGAACCCGGCTCGGAATACGCGCGTGCCACCACGAATCATAGTTATTGCCAATTTGCTTGGGAACAGTACAACGGCGAAAGAAGTCATCTCACGCAGCCGACGATCGGGCCACCAGCGCGGTCTCGGAGCGCCGCCGAACGGGAGACTGCACGTGCGCACAGCAACACATCACCGAACGGGCCGCGCCGGGTGCGAACGCAGCCGCGCGCCCTCGGTGAGGCAACCGACCGGGCGCGCGTCGTCATAAAGCTGCCAGGCTGCGCCGGGCGCCAGCACCCCGCTCCCAGCAGGTCAGCGATAGGTCACGCTGATATCAGCCCCGACGAGCGGCGCCCTAATCTGCCCGCTGTTTTCTATTAGTAGGTGTTTGTTCCGGGGAAGACGAATGTCCGTGTTTACGGGCGGGCGCATGCGCGCGGGCGCCGCGAGGATCATGACAGATGCGTGTCCGAGCCGGCTCGGTTCCGGGGAGCGACCCGGGTATCGCAACACTCACCAGGTCCGATGCCAATGGCACATGACATCCAGCCCGGCGCGCGCCGGTGCGTCGGCGGCGAGCGGCTGTCGTAATAGACGCGGACGCGCTCCGGGTCAAACCCGTCGGGCAGTCGAGCCGGTCAAGTTACACAGCACGACGCCCGAGCTGAATTTCCGGTGGCTCAAGGCTGAAAAGACGAGCGTGCGGTTTGGAACGCGGCCGCGGGGTGTCGGCAGAGCCAGGTTCGTGTTGAGTCGGGACGTCGCTGGCTCAAGGCCGCCAGACCACAGAGCTGACGCATACACCGCGCCGGTCTTCCGACATCACCGCACCTCCTTAGCCACGCAGCATGCGACCTCAGCCGGATCACGGAAACAGGCTGCCGCCAGCCAAAGCTCCCGATGCACGCCATGCCGGGCATTGTCCGCATGTTGCACCAGTGACGTGCGCCAACAAGGGATATAAAACACCGCCGGCTGTTTCGGTCTCTCTGCGTGACTCAGAACCGGTCCGGCGGGGCACGGCTGAGGGGGCGGCAGGAGGGCAGGACTTCCCACATCCGGCGCCTTTCTCTCCGCTGGATGGTTCAGGGACGACGCTTCGGAACTTTGCAGCGTCACCACGCCCGCTGGCGAGGCCATGAGAACTGGGGCCTTTCTGCCTGCGCGCATAGTGCGCCACTGCAGTTGGGCCTGTTGCGTGCCTGAACCACAGTCCATGATTTGTTTGGGTGCGGTTCGGGGTGTGGGACTATTGCAAGAAGTTTGTAGGCCGAACTTGAGTTCAAGCCTGTGTTCTCTACGCTTGGTGTTGACTTAGATATCTAAGCGGATGTTGAATTAGATACGTGTCATGACTAGATCCGTTATCTAAGGCTTGATGCTGAGCTTCACGAAAGCCAAATAAGCATTGGTCCACCGCCCCCCCCCCCCTCCCGGTTCTTAGGTCAATCGGTGCGGTATTTGCAATGCAGAAAAGTGGATCGGCGTTTGGACACGTGCCACATGCGGACGTGCCATCAGAGATGTAAGCTGAACAAGAAGGGGTGGGGGCATGTAGCATAAGCAACACACCATTGATGACGATACTAACGGCAAAGGTCATCCTTATGATACTATACTGTGTGATACATCTTGTGGTCATCCTGTGCGAGATCGTCAAGAAAGGACTTAGCTATTCACTATCGCCTTTCATAAGAAACAAAGCAGTTGTGGCTTCTCGCATGCGCAGAAGTGGCTGCGAAAGCAAAACCAATAATGACGTCCGCGGTAATTCAGAGTCGTATCGTGTTCTTGGATCATGCTTCTGAATTTCATCATGTTAATTTTTACGCCGGTGAGCCCTGCATTAGTTGTTAATCACAACAAAGCAATATTGACGCAACGTAAACAAGAAGCGTGCCTGCTGACCCTTCTCAGCAGGTCCGACCTTTCCCTTATGCAGCAGCAAGATGACGTGGACCGGGTTCAACGACGCCAGCACGCTCCCAGCTCTGACTCACCGGCTCTGCGGCGGAACTCCTCACTGCCTGGCAGGCCCCGGCTAGCTGGGGCGGAGATCGAGTGCGGCGATAATGTCTGAGGCCCGGCGTGCGGCACTTACCATGAACACGTCGGCGCAGTGTAGGCTGCGGCGGACCGCTGCCAGGCCGCCGGAGCCGACGCCACCGGTCAGGCCGCCGGAGCGGAGGCTCCCGCCCCCTCCGGAGGAGATGGACGTGCCGGACGGCCCGGCCAGGCCGGAGCCGGACCGGCCACTCTGCAAGGTTGACACAGGTTAGGGGGTATCGCAGCCGCGCTGAAGCGGCCGCGCCGCCTCTATCAAATGTTGTCGCAGCCGCGCTGCCCCTACCAGGTGGTGCTGCAGCCGCGCTGCCCCTACCAGGTGGTGCTGCAGCCGCGCTGCCCCTATCAGGTGGTGCTGCAGCCGCGCTGCCCATATCAGGTGGTGCTGCAGCCGCGCTGCCCCTGTCAGGTGGTGCTGTAGCTGCGCTGCCTCTATCAGGGGGTGTCGCAGCCGCGCTACAGAGGCCGCGCTGCCTTTATCGGCGCTCCAGAATTCGGTCACGGCGTCGGCGACTCAATTCCAGGATCCAGCGAAGAGGGCGTGAGCGTGCACGGGCAACACACCGCTGAAGCTTAGCTGTTTCGTTACAGCTGCTCGCTACAGGCATGCCACACGGCTACTCCAACAAGCAATACGGTCCCCCCGATTTTGTCAAAAGTGTCTCAACTGAGGCCAGGTGGCGAGCAAGAAGCGACCTTCGCCAAAGTCCCTTTTGTGACGCTCAGCACGTCGGAACAGCGGGCGGGGCCGTCTGTGAAATGCGGCGCGGAAAAACGCCCGGCGAAGACAATGGTGAAGGCAATGCCGACGTTCCACCAGGCCAACACAATGACCGACGAGCCGCTGCCACGGCTCCTCCGACAGACGGGCCAATCCTAAACAATCCGATGACGAATCGGCACCACCAAGCGCATCAGTGTTGGGCCAGCAGAAGACCGGTGCCGATGTGACCTACGACCGGGTCACGGTGGACGCCCCATGACCCGGCCGCCAGCTGGTCTCACGGCCGTCCCATCCCCCATCCGCTGCGGCCCACATCCGCCGCAGCGGAGCCTCCGGTGGCCGGCCGGGCCCTGGCAGGCCCTTCCAGGGCGCACCCAGCAGTGCGGCCGCCTTACGTTCCGCAAGCACGACCACAGCCGACCAGACCAGAGCATGTGAAGCCGACCAGAGCCGCAGGGTGCGAGCGAGCACCGCCAATTACAGCTGAGCTGAGGGGGCGGCCCCTCTGCGTCCTCGCCATGTCGTGGCGGCCCGCAGCTATATCTCGGAGCCGCAACTCGGCTCAAGCCCCGCCGCGGACCGCAGACTCCGCCGGAAGGCCTGACAACCGAGAGAGGACGGGCTGCTGTCCTCGACAGTGTAGTGTAGGCTTGTTGGGGGCGGTGTCACGGCGCTATTTACGCCGCATTACGCTATAACTACGCTACTTCCGGCGTGTGAGGTTTGCTAGGAGTAGTGGCGTGTAATCCAAGCAGCACGTGTGTTTCATTAGGTATACGTTTTGTTGTATATGATAGCAGACTTCGTCAACGAAAGGCGTATTGTTGGGATGATCAGCCATTTGGAAATAAGACGGATGACACACGTTCAATATTTGGTGTCATGTGCAAAAGCACACTCGGCTTTAGCTGCGCTTGTAAATTGTGACCGTGAAATCTCGTACTGCAACACCTCTTCAGCAGTAAACCGTTCTGACGCAATCACACATCCGTAAAGTAAACTAGGCTGTCTAGGAATGTGAGTGTGCGTGACTTTTCCAGTCTCAGACAAGCTCATGTTTATGCAGGTTCAGTATTGATGGCTCCACCACACCACACCGCCAGTCGGTGAACAACAACACAGAGTTGACGGGCCACGGACCATCAGAAGCAAAGAAGAAAGGGGGCACTAGAAACAGTACCAGTCGCTTCACATGCACACTGTCTTTGCCACAAGTGGGGTAGCTAATCTCGCGTAAACCAGTCAACCGCAAGTCCCTGGGCCCCCAGTTTCTCCGCAGCCACTGGTAACCCCAGCCAGCAGCCAGCCAGCAGCTGGCTTCTCTCCCATGACTAGCACACAGGTTCGAGAGCCCGCTGCTCCCGTCGGAGCGACAGCGGCCAGTGCGCTGCCCTGGCCCCATCCCAACGAGCACGCTTCCGGTAACAATTAAATGCATTAGACCGGTTTCGCTGGTAATAAAGTCACGCGTTGCAGATGCAGAGCAGGTGCGGGGCACGGCGTTTCGCAAACCTCCTAATTTTCCACGATCATTGCTGTCGTTTGGTCAGAAGCGAGGGCATCTCAGTTGATATTTCGGGGGCCAATTTCGGTCTATGGCATACTGCAGGCGTCCAGGCATTACACGCCTCAGCAATTATATCATTATACAAGTAGGCTAAGAGTGACACCGCTGAGCGACGTGCAGCCTGCTCGGGATTTCGCGTAGACTGGGGCACTGGGTGATGCATGACCGACTGTCTGGTCATGCAGTGCCCAAAGTGACCAGTGAATGGCGCGCATTACAGGTCGAATGCAACACAAATGTTATCGCACTTCGGCGCCGGCTCAGCGTGGGCGTAAAGCGGCTCAAATAAGCATATTGCTTGCATATCATTTGCCAATGCTATCTAACTATAGAGCTTTTATCTTCATGCAACATTCCACAAAATGCTAGATCACTGGGTGTTCAAACTCACGCATTTGATGAGACAGACGACACGTGCATCAAAGGCTGGGTCCATATCCACCATCTGGTTAATGTGTACCGGAGCCGGGGTTTCGAGTTCATGTTGAAGGGTGCTGCAGTTCCTTACAGGTGAGCGTGGCCAGTGCCGCTTTGAGGACATATGTGGAGTTGATCACCATCAAAGAGTACATAAGCGAGATCGATGGACGCCGATCATGCGTGGTATGCACTTGCCATGATGGGGACTCTAAAGAACCATTCGTCTTGATGGTAACTGAAAAATTATGGTTCTCGCCACAGACGGCCCGATATATATCAGCCCGAGTAGAGAGTGAGAGCAAAGGCGAGAGTGAGAGAAAGAGAGAGAGAGAGAGAGAGAGAGAGAGAGAGAGAGAGAGAGAGAGAGAGAGAGAGAGAGAGAGAGAGAGAGAGAGAGAGAGAGAGAGAGAGAGAGAGAGAGAGAGAGAGAGAGAGAGAGAGAGAGAGAGAGAGAGAGAGAGAGAGAGAGAGAGAGAGAGAGAGAGAGAGAGAGAGAGAGAGAGAGAGAGGAGAGAGAGAGAGAGAGAGAGAGAGAAGAGAGAGAGAGAGAGAGAGAGAGAGAGAGAGAGAGAGAGAGAGAGAGAGAGAGAGAGAGAGAGAGAGAGAGAGAGAGAGAGAGAGAGAGAGAGAGAGAGAGAGAGAGAGAGAGAGAGAGAGAGAGAGAGAGAGAGAGAGAGAGAGAGAGAGAGAGAGAGAGAGAGAGAGAGAGAGAGAGAGAGAGAGAGAGGAGAGAGAGAGAGAGAGAGAGAGAGAGAGAGAGAGAGAGAGAGAGAGAGAGAGAGAGAGAGAGAGAGAGAGAGAGAGAGAGAGAGAGAGAGAGAGAGAGAGAGAGAAGAGAGAGAGAGAGAGAGAGAGAGAGAGAGAGAGAGAGAGAGAGAGAGAGAAGAGAGAGAAGAGAGAGAAGAGAGAGAGAGAGAGAGAGAGAGGAGAGAGAGAGAGAGAGAGAGAGAGAGAGAGAGAGAGAGAGAGAGAGAGAGAGAGAGAGAAGAGAGAGAGAGAGAGAGAGGAGAGAGAGAGGAGAAGGAGAGAGAGAGAGAGAGAGAGAGAGAGAGAGAGAGAGAGAGAGAGAGAGAGAGAGAGAGAGAGAGAGAGAGAGGAGAGAGAGAGAGAGAGAGAGAGAGAGAGAGAGAGAGAGATATAGAGAGAGAGAGAGAGAGAGAGAGAGAGAGAGAGAGCATTTTTGTGACATTCAATCGTATTCTCCGCTCTCTCCGAATGAATATGACCTCCACATGTGCTGAAAATGAGGAACTAGCATACAGTGTATTAGTTGATCAAAACGAGATCTACAGAGCAAGTATATCATCGTCGGATGGCTATGCAGTAGGGATACAAATGGCGTGCCGGACAGTAACACCGCTACAGGTCACTTACAGACAGCGAGAGCGTGGCGTCATCTTCATGACCGATACCTTCGGGAGGTTAAGAGGTCACCACTCCATGACACTCCAACGAAAGTGTGGGGTAGAGCATTAACGGCACGAGAGGCGTTTGTTTTTATGCAGATGTGTCTTTTCCGGTTACGAGCTGCACTTTGGAATGCGCTAAAAGCACCTTTTCTGAGGGCGTTGTGACCACGATGCCATCCGGCATCATTGACAACAGTTCCGTCGGCACTTCTTCGCCGATGTTGACCCACTCCCGCCCTTTCATGGCTGGGCGGGCTTAGAACCAGCGTCAAGCATATGCCGCCGTCCAAGCATGCAGACACAAGCGTAAATGTACCACCAGCCGAATCGAAAGTGTGACAGCTTGGCTCCCCGACCGAATGCCAATGGTCCGAGTGACGCATTTCACAGCAGGTGGTCGGGCGTGAAGAGCAGCCTAATACAGTCTGAGCCGGGCCATTGGAACCCCGAGCAGACATACTTAACTTAAAACGGTCTCGAGGAGGGTGTCGGCCATGCCTGACTTGAAACGTTGACACAGAACAGCAGTAACGGAGGATATATAGCGTTATGCAAATGCCGCCCTCTGCCTTTAACCTGCCCATTGTCAGTCATGCTCAGGCCTCGTGTTTCGTCCTTCAAAACAATGGACAGGTTACACACTCGGGACCAAGCTGTAGACACCGACGGCATACCCGTGTGTCAACCGCACGCGACCTAATTCAACCCGACACAGCCTGGCGAATCTGAGGCATCTCCTGCCCAGTCAAAACGTCCTATCAGATGTTATGGCAAGATAAGTCGCTCGTCCCCGGCCGGTGAATACCGTCACGCCCAATGACTGCACGACGAACCGGGAGTTTCACGGAGTGCATCTCCCCAAAATCGTGAGCCGCTAACACATTTTGCAGATCTGGATAATTGGCCGAGACGCCAGCGAATGGTAGGATCTGAACAGGATAGAAACAGAAGCCCAAAGCAGCTTCGCTCGCACCGGCCGCGTGGTTACACAGTTTAAATATCCATTGGTTCAGATAACCATGTTAGGCGCGCTGATAGCCGTGTGTGGTGTGTAGATAATCCGTGAAACAAGAATCAACGAGGCAAGACTATCCAGGGAACGCTCAGAGTCGAGGCCAAAAATATATCTTACCGTGGAATAATCAAGATAGTTATCAGCACTGCAGTTACATCAAACACAACACCCTTCACACGGTATCGCTGATTATAAAAAGTCATGCGGTACAAGAAAACGGGGGGAGGGGGGGGGGCTCCCCTGTTATGGCACTCGGCATGGCAGGTTCCCAGCGGGTCACACGCGAGCACGCCCCTCACGCTCCCTCAGCCGGCCGCGTCTCCCTTGGCCACGCCCACCACCAGCCAGCCAGAGGGATACTCACGGAAGGCAGCGCGCGCTCCATGAGCGTGACGTCACGCAGGTCTGTCCGTCACACGCGGGTGACCTCACACGCGTCTGTCACATGCGGATGACGTCCCACCGGTCCGTCGGACACACGCAGCTGCTGGTTGGTGGCAATGCCCCAATGCTGCCCCGCCATCGCCGCCGGCGCACCACCCCGATCCCGGTCCACGCCCGTCCCCAGCGCGGCCGTGCCACCGCCGTCTACGTCGCGCGCCGTGTGCCGTAGCTGGACGGCGGCGGCGGCGGCGGCGGCGGCAGCGGCGGCAGCGGCAGCAGATGTTGGCCGGTACCGTGGCCCGCCGCGGGCCATACGGCACCACATGGCGCGCCGCCGTTCGTCAGCGCGCCTCACATACGCGGACAGCTGCGCCGGGCGGAAACGGCGCCGCCGCCGCCGCCGCCCCGCAACAGAGTCGCTAGGACCATAGATTTGGCGTAGTCGCAGCTGCGTTGATAATCAGGGGTGTGCGTGCCTTGCTGGCTGGCTACACGGCCTTTGGTCGGGAGTGCGCACGAGGCTGTTTTCTCCGGGTCCTACCTCAGCACGTTTTTTTATCTTCCATGTTTGCTTTTCTCACGATGCGTTCCGACGTGTTTCACTTTCGTCTTCAGCATGCGCCCAGGCAGAAGCGGCAAGCGACGACTCGTCGCATGTTCACATGACACCTAGTAATGCGCGCGCGCTGGCTTCGCTCTGCGGCTTCCAGTGCCAGCAACAAGCAAGGGCGGGGGCACGACCTGCACTCTTGCTTCCAAGCTAGCTTGTCAACCCCGACACTGGCCGACCATTCGGCTTAATTGAGTCATCACTCCTGCCAGGCCGCTCGACGCAGCCTCACATACGTAGTCGTCTCGCTACCCTTGACGTGTGACCGCCATGCGTGCCGGGCCGAGCGGCGCCGGTCCACCGGGGACCGTCTCTCGGCCAATTACCGCCCTGACCTCGCGTGTGCCTCGCCCGCCGCCTCCGAACGCGACCGTTGGCCGCTTGCGCCGCGCTCGTGAGCCCGCCGTAATGCCTGTTTGGTCGTGAATAGGACTGTCGCGACATGATGAAAACACGGGGAATTACGCGTCCACAAATTGAGCGCCTCCAGCGGCTTTCGAGACGCGGCCGTTGCACAAGGCTGAGACGGCCCTCAGAGGCCGACGTAGACCGGACAGACTCCACTTGATACCGGCAGTCAGAGGCGCCGAGTCCTTATTGGCGCTCAGAGGCCGACATAGACCGGACAGACTCCACTTGATACCGGCAGTCAGAGGCGCCGAGTCCTTATTGGCCCTCAGAGGCCGACAGAGACCGGACAGACTCCACTTGATACCGGCAGTCAGAGGCGCCGAGTCCTTATTGGCCCTCAGAGGCCGACATAGACCGGACAGACTCCACTTGATACCGGCAGTCAGAGGCGCCGAGTCCTTATTGGCGATCAGAGGCCGACAGAGACCGGACAGACTCCACTTGATACCGGCAGTCAGAGGCGCCGAGTCCTTATTGGCGCCTCAGAGGCCGACATAGACCGGACAGACTCCACTTGACACAGTCATACCGGCAATCAGAGGCACCGAGTCCTGCGTCTAATCCGGTCAACGAGTCGTCGTTTATGCAGACATACTTAGTGTAGGCAAAGACAGGGAGCGACGCTTGTAGGAATTTTGGTCCGCGCACTTTCGTCTCTCCGAAGGGGCTTGATTCAAAGGGATACACTGATGTCATTTGCAGGCCGCCTGTTTTTCTACCGAAGACAAAGGATGGTGCTCAATACGGGGTTCACAAGTTAATTATCTCGAGAATTCCAGGCAACAAATCACCAAAGTGGTTTCCTACTACGCATTCTAATAACAATCCCTTTAGCTGCGAAGCGGTTGGATGAGCTCTGTGTTTCCCAGCGAAGCGGTTGGATGAGCTCCGTGTTTCCCTGCGAAACGGTTGAATGGGTTCCGCGTACCTCGGTGCAGAAGTTGGATGAGCTCCGCGTACCCCAGCGAGGTGGTTGGATGAGCTCCGCGTACCCAACGAGTGCCGCGACGAGCGGCCAATTGGAAGGCCCGCGGGATGCAGGCAACTACGGCAAATGGTAGCTACAAATATTAATCACGGAGGAGTGGGCGCGGGATGAGACTGGCACGGACGGCACGGGGGGGGGGGGGGGGGGCGTGGATTATCTGAAACGATGGCAAACCCAATGCAATCTTGACGACGTTTCCTTACATGCAATTCCACAAGGAAAACGATGAATTATAAACAGAGGTGTTAACCTGTTCGCTCTGTCCCCACCTCTCCGCCGCACCAAGCCGACGGAGAAGCAATCTCATGACTCTTGCGTTCAGTCGCGCATGGTCGCGCAAGCTTGCGCCACCTGACCGGGCTGAGCCGGCCGGGGCCGAAACGTGGCGCCGGCGCAGGCCAAGGTGACTGATGGCCGTGATTAACAGCTTGATTGCTGCAATGCGCCGATTATTCGACTGGGCGGAATGCCTCGTGGTCGTGGTAAGCATCTCACGGTCTAATCTGGTTTGATGATTAGACGCTTTTGCGACCGACCGGCGCTGTGAGCGAGTCTGTGGGTTGCTGCTTACTGCCTATGCAGTTTGCTCGGCGTCACATACGTATCCGTTTCAAAGAGTATCCTAAACAGTCACTGCGGCTGTTTCCCGCTTCATGTATAGGTTATCGCTGTTAAGCATCGGCTTGTGGAGCGAAGAGAAAGGCTTTTGATGATAAGCGCAATTCGTAAGCTGCATGGCGACGATTTACGTGCTGCATTAAACCAAACGGCAATGACGTCGTATTCAGTTTCCTCCACGCCGACACCTATTACCCAAATGAGCATTAGAACGTTCGAGTCTGTAAACAAAGGAGGGACGGAGGAGTTTATGACAGGCGGTGGGATTAACGAGATGTCGTTAAGACATACCTGAGAGGATGACTGGGCCTAGGGTAAAACCTGTATGTGTGTGTGTCGTCACTGTTGGACCGACGGAATCCCGTTAAGATAAGAATCGAAGTATGGTGTTGGCCACAATCAGAGCGGATGTGGTCAGCGCGCCCCAAGTTGGGGCTGCCGCTCTTCTTGCCATCTGAACATGTTGGCACCCTTACGTCCGATTAACTGCACTCATACTTGCAAGATCCCAAAACAGGCGCGTTACAAAACGAAGTGGAGCGGGGTCCCCAAGAGCGAGGGAGAGGACTCCTCTAAGCCCGGACAGAGGTGCCTAAATTCAAAACGAGACCGTTTCAATCTCGGGAGAACAGACATCCCCAATTCTGGGCAACTGACACGCCCCACGCCACACGCCGTCATATTGACGACAGGTATGCCGTTCGCATTAATTTGCACACCTCGAACGTATGGTATCAGGTGTATTTAAGCCATACTTTCCACAAACTGACTACCACCACGGCTGGCACAGATAGAACTCATGGCACGCTGAATGCAACGCAGTGACTCAAAATGCGTCTCAGAGGAAGGTAATGCATAATAAGTGGCATGTCATGGTATATGTAGTGCGTGAAACACAGCTGGTGTAGATAATCACCGGGCGCCAGTTTTGCTGATGCGCGCAGTTGCTAAGTCCGAGACCAGAGATTGACGGCAAGTGCTCAAGTTCACTCTTCAGTTCCCAGAGCCTCCACAGCCGTGGGGTTCGGTCAGTTTGTATCGCAGCACTTCCCCACAATAACAGCAACGAAGCTACCATGATCGATGGCGTAGCAGCGGCCCAGCCCCAGTACAGGCAGCCATCATATGACCTCAGGCACTCAGGCATTGTGGCCGTACACGAGCACGCTGCCTGAGTGTCACGGCGGCGCGGCACGAGGTCCGATCACGCTTCCAGGCCGGGCTAGACGGGCCAGCTATGTTCAGAATTATACGCCTGCTGATTGATTCAGACCGGGTAAAAAGCAGCAATCAGCTGACAAACAAAGCAGGGATAATGGGCGAGTGAGAAGCTCACGACTTAGGCGCGCATGCGCAATGGTCCGCCCCGCTAAGCCCCAGTTGGTCGTCCCTGCCGACGGTTTCCCCGTCCCACCAGGCCGTGTTCGCATCGGGCTTCCCGGTTTCTCAGTGAACACATGATCGGTTGATGCGATCTGTAATGTGTGTTGAGCTGTCGCGCATCCATGCCACCGCTGTCTGGCCTTCCCCGTCCGTCAGCTGAGCTGCAGCTGGCGGCCAGGGAGGGGAACGAGAGGAACGAGACTTCAGAGGTGCACTCAGGAGGAGCGGGCATCAGCCTCGGTCCCGTCCGGGGGACGCCTGCCTACGGTCACCTTCAGAAGCATACTCCAGGGGAGCGGCCGCCAGCCTCGGCCGGTGCGGTCCGGGTCACCGTCCAGGGAACAGGTGCCTGCGGTCACCTTCAGAAGCATACTCCAGAGGAGCGGGTACCAGCCTCCGCCGGTGTGGTCCGGGTCACCGTCCAGGGAACAGGTGCCTGCGGTCACCTTCAGAAGCATACTCCAGAGGAGCGGGTACCAGCCTCGGCCGGTGCGGTCCGGGCTACCGTCCGAGGGACAGTTGCCTGCAGTCACCTTCAGAGCCATACTCCAGAGGAGCGGGCATCAGCCTCGGCCGGTGCGGTCCGGGTCACCGTCCACGGAACATGTGACTGCGGTCACCTTACAGCCATACTCCAGAGGAGCGGGCATCAGCCTCGGTCGGTGCGGTCCGGGCTACCGTCCGAAGGACAGTTGCCTGCAGCCACCTTCAGAGCCATACTCCAGAGGAGCGGGCACCAGCCTCGGCCGGTGCGGTCCGGGCCACCGACCGAGGGACAGTTGCCTGCTAGCCACCTTCAGAGCCATACTCCAGAGGAGCGGGCACCAGCCTCGGCCGGTGCGGTCCGGGCCACCGTCCGAGGGACAGTTGCCTGCAGCCACCTTCAGAGCCATACTCCAGAGGAGCGGGCATCAGCCTCGGCCCCGTCCGAAGGACACGTGCCTGCGGTCACCTTCAGAAGCATACTCCAGAGGAGCGGGCACCAGCCTCGGCCGGTGCGGTCCGGGTCGCCGTCCGAGGGACAGTTGCCTGCAATCACCTTGAGAGGTCGCGGCAAGCCCGGACCGCTCTTGTGGGGCATGCCGATCATCAGTAAACTCGCAGGTAAACTCCTGTGGTAAGTATTTTTGGTAAGTATATGTGGTGGTTGATTGTGGTGAGTATTTGTGGAATTTGTGACAAGCATTTGAGGTAAGTATTTGTGGTATTTGTGGTGGTTGTGGCGATTAGTTGTGAAATTTATGATAAGTATTTGTGGTAATTATTTGTTGTAAGCTCTGGATTACTTTGTTGATGAGCGCACTGAACAACTCCATGGGGAAGCCTTCGTTGTTCTCTGGAAGCTTCTGTACTATG
Organism: Pollicipes pollicipes; assembly: GCF_011947565.3. NCBI lineage: Eukaryota > Metazoa > Arthropoda > Thecostraca > Pollicipedomorpha > Pollicipedidae > Pollicipes > Pollicipes pollicipes. The sequence continues at coordinate 26,376,918 of NW_023596461.1, forward strand.
CCAGCATGAGGAGCACAGAGGTGGTGAAACCCATGGACACGGCATCAGTCGTAAGTCATATACGGTAGCAACGTCCCGCTGACGGGTCAACAAATCTCAGCAGTTCAGAGCCATTTGCATTCTTCTGCCCCTAAACTACTGGTGGAGTACGCACTAATGCGATTCCTCGTTTCACCAGTCCGAGGGAGACCACAGGAACGAAACCGCGGAGCGAATGGGATGACGAGGGTAGATGGACGCGGCGGACACGGGAGAACGGGAACTGGCTGCACAAGGTGGTCCAAACCATCCGATTTCAACGCAGCCTACCTATCCTATCCTGAAAGAACAGTGTCGGGCATTTACGCTCACACCGCAAGACTTAATGCAACTATCAGTCTTCCTGCGCTGCTGGGCGTGTGGCGACAGGACGAGACCTCGGGCTAACCTGAGCCACCAGCGTTATCCATATGTACACCATCCTCGATGAGCACGGATCCCTCCGGGGCTTCGCATACTCCCTCAGCTGATGGATGAAAACGGGCACCGATTATCCGCTCTTTTTTACGTCGGTGAAAGGCTGCTGATTTGAAGTAATCGGAGCCTATCTGAGCCTCCTCCCACCCCCCACCACGGAACGAACCCGACCGGGCTGAGCTCACCGGCGCTCTTCGCGCGGGGACGAATCTGGCAGAATCCGGTCCCAGCGGAGACCAAACCGGCGCAGAATCGTCCATCAAGTCCGATTGGCGCACCGCGACGACGCGCGGCGCGCTGCGCCGAAATCACCGCCGCGCGCTCGTTAGGGCGCCCTCAGGTCAGGCGCGTGCTCGTTTAGGGACCTTATCAAGCCACCGCATCGGTGGGCGTGCTTTTTGTACGTGCTAAAGCAGCCCAGCACAGATGCTTTACGAGGCCTTGAAATCAAACAATGATAATAGGGCCATTTACGGCCATAAAAATAACATACGGCACGTTAACCTCTGAATCCATTGAGACAAAAGAAGATGACATTTCCATGATGTGATTCAAATGTTGCAGCAGCTGCGTGGGATTTCAGTTTTCAACATTTCACGCTATAAGAGCTGAAATCAATTGAAGTGGCCAGAAACAGTGGCTTTTCCGGTGTGCTGGTTGCATTTATGGCTCAAGTGAGTTAAAACGTGACCCGCGTTTCCTCTAAGAATAGAAAAGAATAAAAATAGAATCTCTTGCCATTTCGCAGCTTTAAATAGTACGTTGTCTTTCTGTTCGCCTGTGCAAGCGGGATGCAACGCAGCGTCATGATTTATGCGAGACGCACCGAACGGCTTTTGCGAAATTATCTGATCACTTAGACTTGCCCCTTTTGATAAGATGGGTCTACGTATATGCTTGTTTCTGCTATTCACTTACTTAAGTCACTTATTTATATACATATACATATATATATATATATATATATATATATATATATATATTATCTATTTATATATGTATACGCGATGATACAACCCGACAGCTTTTCAGTCCCTGGTTGTATCATCGCGTATATGACTTAATCACTTCGTACAACATTACGCACCACGCATGTCTGTTATGTGGGCGAAGACTGGGTCCGGCCTCAGAGATATATCATGCAGTGGGATCAAACCGCAACAAACCTCAGGCTCGCGACGACCGGCGTACAGCGCCACCAAAGGACCACACCTACATTGTCAAAAGGTATCAAAACAGCTGATCGGCCCATGCCAATGCTCCCAACATACCTAATAACACATGAGCGGTAAAATACGAGCAGACTTAGGGTCACAGGTGCTGGATTGGGAAGTGGAATCTCCAGTAAACTGCACTCGCCGAGGGCTGTGACCAGATGAAGCGAGCCTGGCCAAACGCCACCGTTCCCGGGGACTCGTCAGTGCGCCAGCGACCGCTCTAAGCAGCGCCATTCAGCTGCCGAACTCCAAGCACTTGCCGCGCCCTCAGCCGCCGGGGCGGGTTTCTTCTCTATTGTTTCACGACAGAAGTGGCTCTGGCCGACGCTCGGATTGGATTCTGCCGCGATAACGGCTAAGAAAGCTGTTCTCGCCGCTTACGCGTGGGAAACGACTCGGCGACCGCTGTGGACGCAATGTAGGGATAAGCAGCAGTCATTCTGTCAAACATCTGCCGATAGACGTATGATTAGTGGGAAACTTGGTTGGTGTCTTATTGGGAGATATTGTGGCCCGACTGAGCCAGTTGGACACTCAAGTGGGTAACATATATGAGAGGAAAAATTCGCAATATGTAGGTACAGAAACAGAAAGAGAGGGAGAAGAGCGGCGCCGGCAGAACGGGGCGAGGGGGAGATGTTCATTCCTGTCGCACAGCGAATGATCTCGAAAACGACAGGCAATATAAGGTCCCTTTCACTCCACTTATTGTTCGAGCTCCATCTTCTAACCTACTTCATTCCACCGACACTGATCGCTTACGCTGATGACCCATACCTAATGGATGGTCGCTCCATGACGTCCGCACCTCTCTGACCCCGGCCAGAGGTCACCGGTGCTCGGAGGGTCGCGGCCACTGGCCGGACCCAGGATTTTGTCGACGGCTCACGGAACATTGTGGGCCCACTAGAGTTAGGAGCCCCCTCCAAAGATACTCGCATTCCGGACATTAAATTTTAGGATTCTTATAGATCTTACTTTTTGCGCGGAACATATTAAGGTGCGCATGCCCACAAAACTTGGAGTGGTACGTAGGAACACACATGGAGCTTGTTCATTTTCTCCATATCATGGTGGCCCTGTCGTTTTTAGACTAATATTTGGGAAAATCAAGGGAAAATGAACTAAAGTCGCTACCAAATCCCCATCAAAATCAAATACCGACTTGATTCCTAGCCTATTTAGCGCCAGCCGGCTAGCCGATGTGATCAGCTCACGGCTGGTGACCAATGCGAAGGTTTTGCCTTATTATGAAGCAGTTCAAAATATATAACACTCAAAATATATTAAAAACGAGATACACAAGAAAAACAACCGTCGTAAAATCAATAACCAACGGAGTTGGCACATGCGACGTCGGCGGCGCATGACATCATGTTTGACAATTGCGCGTAAAATTTATCGGCACATATCCGACTGCTGCTCTAACGCTAAGACGCAAATTGTCCCCAGCAACAGCACATCATTATTCTGTAGTCTCGGGCCCCGTACATTAAGAGGTTTATGATAGTTATTTAATTTAAGTATAGTAATTTAGGCACGCCAGAACACACCAGTAGGCCAACCGCCCCGGCGCTAGCGAGCACACGTCGGGCTTTCGGCAACAGAATAAGATTCTTCTGATTTCATTGCAAGAGCTCACGACCAATGTTGAGGGCCCTGGATCGAGAAGCGCCCCGGTCGATCAAGATTTAGGCTCTCAACAGCGTAGGCCATCCGATAATAAGGGAAACCCCGAGGTCAATAGGGACGTGACCTGTGCGATCGAGGGTGCCACGGTGTACCAACAAAGAGGCTTCCCGTCAACAGCATTGGGTCCTCAGAGCAAGCGAGAAGAGCCCGAGACCAATGTGGTGGGCCCCTGAACGATCGGGAGCGCTCCGGTACGCTGGACATAACGCTCCGGCCATAGCACAGGGCTCTCTGAGCGAAGGGAAATTACCCGAGACAGGCGTGCATGGATCAATGCCCCTTAGCGATCAACAGTGCCCTGACAAGTTGATAGGAAGGGCCCCGATGGGAGTGAAGGGTCCTGTACAAATAAGAGCACAAGGAAAGAGTCCTAGATCAATGTAGGATAGATGGACCCTGAGCATTGACCGCCTAGGTGCCTTACCGCATGTGGTCCCCAGCAACAGCACAAGGTCTCCTGAGCAAGTGGAAAGAACCGGAGACCATTATGACGGGCCTCTGAGCAACCGGGTGTATCTCAGCATATGGGGCCCCGGCAATAAGGTATAGGGCCTTTCGGGCGAATGGGAAGAATCCGTGGAGGGCCCCTGAGCGATCGAGAGTGCCCAGACATGTAAGCGGACAGTGTCCCAAACAGCACCGTAGGTCCCTATGGGAAAATTCAGAGATCAAGGGCAACGTGGAAGGCTTCTCAGTGATCAGCATAGTACCTCTGGACAGCGTAATCAGCTTTAAAATCTCCCAATCATCGCCCTCTCATCAGTGGATAATTATTTTTGTCTGCTAGTGGTCTATTCACTATCGCTTGTGGCTGTTAGTGGTCCCCTGTAAGCCCAAAGATATCACAACTTTCCTGCGTTTTGTGTCAAAAACCTGCGTCTGTTCGGACGGCTATGAGCCTCTTCGGGACTTATGGGCTTCTTGGAGGCTTAGAGGGGGGGTATGACCCCGTGACCTCCCCCCCCCCTGTCTGGATCCGCCAATGGTTGCAGCCAATGTCAACAAATGACCCGCGTGTTTACCTGAATTAATGACAAGAAAGAAAAGCTTCAGCAACTTTCCACGCGGTTAACGAGCACACACAAATGGCATGACCTGGCCGCCCTGTAGTCATGGGTCAGTTGATGGGGATTCGGACGCTCTGACAAACGTCTGGCAGGTCTTGCGGGCTTCAGTTCCGGACATCGCGCTTTAGTGGCCCGTTTTTGTCGGCCATTTGCTAGCTGGTCAAAAGGGAGGCTGGGAACAAGTTATCAGGAATAGGTAGCGGGTGGGTATGGGGCACAGCCCGCTGGGTGGGCAGGTGTATAGCGTGAAGGAACCTTACCCTGAAGGCCTCTACTGGAACAAGAACGGCCGTGTAATGACGTTGCGTGACGCGATAAACTTGGATCATTGAAGAAAAGCTCCTCTATTGGGAAGTTGAGGTCAGATGCTTTAAAATAATGCACGTTTTTGAACATTTTGATTTTGGCGCGATTCGTGCAAAAAAAGGAAAAACAATATATGAAAATTGGCAGACAGATAATAAACAGCACAACAATATGAGGAAGATATGCTGCCTCAGGACTTTGTTTTCCCGGGTGCTTATCCATCCCTAGAACGTTTGCAGGCGACATCCGTCAAGATAGCGGCACATTCAGAAGCACGGTTCAAGGGGCATGCCTTCTAGCAATCAAAAACGGTTGGTGATACTAGCACAAGTGTTAATCTTCTCAACCGCGACCTCTTAAAGAAGAACGAAGCCTTCGTGTTCAGCAATGGGATTGCACGATTTTGCCTCGAAAACTCTCGCTGTGCGAAGTCTTCTAACACTGAAATCGTGGTGATTTCCGTTATTTCCACACTCATAACTTTTACCTTCGCAGGTTGCAACCCCGTACAGTCGAAGCCAGACGTGGCGACTTATGACAGTTGTCCCTCAATACAAACATATTGATGGTCCTTGGTCGATGATCTAGACGTCATTAGGCGTTCGTGAGCACCAGGAGCTCAGATGTTCGACGTAGTACAGTTTCAGTTATAACCTTGCCCTCAGCGGTCGTACCTACATCGACTTCAAATAGAGGGCAGTCACGACAATGTTAAGCAGCTCCTCGCTTATATTTAGTGTTGAGCTAATTTCGATCCGGATGTTCGATGCTACTTACTTTTCCGCCCATAACTTGACCTGTAAAGGCCTTACAAAATCGAGGCCAAAATTGACCGGTTATGAAGACTTTTCTGAAAACTTGCTTACCGACAGTTCCTTGGACTCCGATTCCGACGACAGCATTCGTTTTATCAACAGAAGTCATACCCAGTCGGTTAAAAATATACCGAATTATCATGCATTTCGTGCAAGAATTTTTCACGCGTAGCTTTTGAAAGGTTCAGTTGTGTGGCTGTCCGTAGCGTTTTCCTTCAAGAACCTTCAAGGGTCCCACTGTAAGAGGCCCTTCTGGACTATAAGAATGCCGCGTGTGTGCGCGTGTCATGAGAGCTTAACGACACTGCCAGCTGCCGAGGCTGAATGGCGTCGCTTGCCTCTCAGCCTGGCAGGAAGGGTGGGCACCGCGTTGAATAAAACCCCGTAAGTCTGGTTTCCCAGGCGCGGAGCTTAATCACTACACTTCCGGAACCCATTTAAGAAGGTCCACTGCCTGTCATTGAAGAAGCATGCGGTGGCCTGAAAGAGGAATTGCTAGCAACGTTTATGAGCACCTAGCCCAAACTAACAGCATTTAAGCGTGCTGGCTTTGGTAGATTTTAAAACCCACTTACTGTTGGCATAAAAATTATCGGCTCCTTTCTACGGAACTAGAATAACATCCTCTCGAAGTCTAATCCTTCAACCCAGTTGTTGCCGACGTACCGAGATGTCTTTTTATAGTTGCAAAGAAGTCACTGGCAGTGTCGCTTTTACAAATGGCGACTCGGTTTTCAACTCAGCTTGCAGGTGCCCACCAATTTCAGCAGAAGTAAACATGCATCATCTCTTAAAAACGTTGACTACCGTTTGATTGCTAGGCAACTACTCGTGTTGCCATCGTCGCCAAAGGATGAGTTGAAACTGGAAAGCTACATGATTTGTTCGAAAGCACAAGCGAATACATAGGTACTCAGCGGCACATAACGCCGATAATATCCAATAATTATTTTATGGTTCGTGGTCACCTTTTTGTTGTTGCATGGAGCCATTGCCACTATACACCGCTTCACCGCCACACCGTTAACTTCCGGAGACTAACACACACCTGTATTACATGCCCACATGCCTTACAATAGGCCGATTTCCACCCGCAACAATCGTCTGTTAATGTTAACAGGTTGGGACTGGCGCCAGGTCACCAGTCTCAGACACAGTAGCCAGAGCACGCGGCAGAGTGGCCAGACGCACCCCCGCGGCGGCTGAGCCCCGGCACGGTCGGTACTGAGCCGCCCAACGGATCCAGCTGAGCCAATCTTCCGTGTATTGCCGCTGTGCAGCTACCGTGCGGCAGATGAGACAGCAGTCCTTAAGCGCGGCTCTCACGAATAAAGCCCTCACGATTCCCGCCTGCCAGCCGGCAGATCGTCCGCACCGCCACCTGGCTGCTTCGTAAGCACGTTCAAAGCGAGGCATTCGCGGCGTGCGGCGGGTTAGTTTGGGAGGCGAACTCTAGCCGTTAGCGGCGTGCAGCGGGTTAGTTTGGAAGGCGAACTCTTGCCGTCAGCGGCGTGCAGCGGGCTACTTTGGGAGGCGAACTCTTGTCGTCAGCGGCGTGCAGCGGGCTAGTTTGGGAGGCGAACTCTTGCCGTCAGCGGCGTGCAGCGGGCTACTTTGGGAGGCGAACTCTTGCCGTCAGCGGCGTGCAGCGGGTTAGTCTGAGAGGCAAACTCTTGCCGTCAGCGGCGTGCAGCGGGTTAGTCTGAGAGGCAAACTCTTGCCGTCAGCGGCGTGCAGCGGGTTAGTTTGAGAGGCAAACTCTTGCCGTCAGCGGCGTGCAGCGGGTTAGTCTGAGAGGCAAACTCTTGCCGTCAGCGGCGTGCAGCGGGTTAGTTTGAGAGGCAAACCCTTGTCGCCAGCGGTGCGTGGCAGACTAGTCTGAGAGGGTAACTATTGCCATCAGTGATGTGCGACGGGCTAGTTTGAGCGGCGAACTCTAGCCGTCAGCGGCGTGCGACAGACCGGTTCGAGAGGCGAACTCTTGCCGTCAGCGGCGCGCGACGGACCGGTTTGAAAAGCGAGCTCTAGCCGTCAGTAGCTGCGACGGGCTTGCTTGAGAGGCGAACTCCAGCCGCCAGTGGGGTGCGACAGGCCGGTTTGAGAGGCGAACTCTTGCCGTCAGCCGGGACGCCAAGCTCAAGGCGCTTCGCCGAAGTATTGGCGCCGTTTTAACGGGACGTGTGGCAGCACCCCAGCGTAAACATGTAATTAGCGCGCGGCACACCAAGCATGAGCGGCGGCGTACCGAACGTCGGCGATTAGCCTCCTGGCGATAGCGCGAGTAACGGCGATGTACGCAACATCCTTTCAAAAACGGTGTGCTTCAGTAAGTTCCAAGGCAGTTTATGTGAATGATGTACGTCCTTTTCCCATTATTTTTCCTTAACCAGGTGTGCCTTGGCACATTGCAGGGCAGCTTAACTGCTCATTTCCTCACTCGTTTCAGAACCACTCGCTTCTACATGCAGCCCCTCCAAAACACACCACCGACAGCAACCACATCGAACCTTGCACGCACGTGGGATACATTCGAAATGGTGACACCGCTCCAATCCGCGCCTGTCACCCGAAAGCAGGCGAAACCACTCACCTGTTCCACACCAACACGCACCACTCCTATATCGCGTTCGTGCCAAGAATGAAACGCTTCGGCTGCGGTGACGACTGCCTCAGTCGTTCTACGGTAACATTTTATCGCTCTATAACGTTTTTACCGTAACGTTGGGTAACGTTTTATTGCTCTGAAGCGTTGTCCGAGGTTCCCTGCAAGCGGGTTGTCAATATGCCATCACGAGCTCACGAAACTTCCAGTTCCACGTTAACGGACATCGCCAATATAAACTCCGGTTCAACTGAAAGGAACTTTTATTAATTGTCCTCCGTACAATTCTAGACGCGGGATTTCGGCCCAGTGATGACCACGAACTCGTTAATACCGGTAGGCATCGGATGAGCGCGCGGCAGGAACGGAAGGCCGTGAAGATCCTCACAGAGAAAGGACATTATCGATGAGTCGCAACGAGTAAGGATTAACCCAAGAGACAGTGGAGCAAGATAATATTCCGACCAAGATAACAAAGAAATTAGAGCCACCACACGCTCAGCGCCGCACTCAGATACGCACTGTCAGTCCCTCGTACTCGCACATTCTGCCTGTGGCCGGGGCGAGCGCACTCCGCACTACCCACGCACGCGCTCTCTCTCGCTCTCGCTCTCGTTCTGTCGCGCGCTCTCGCACGGTCCCGTCCGGCGTCGGTCTGCGTCTAGCGTGGGAACACAGCGGTGCGCAGATGAGGACGCGCTGCCAATGGCACGAGCAACAAACAATTTCCACGGCACCCCACACGAATACAAAAACAACAAGGTGCGTGTCAGGGAGGCACCGCGACGGCGCCTCCCGGTCGGCCCGTCAAAAGGGGTCGAGTCTAGCGCTGCGCTGCGCCCCTGACGCGGCGCGTCGCCGCGCTCCGTGGCGCTGGTCGGTGTGTCGCGGCGGCGCGCTGCCCGCTAGCGCCACTGGCATATCACAGAGGCGGCGCCGCTGGGCCGCCCGTCGCTCGTCGCCGGCCGCCGAGACCGGCTGTCGGGTCAGCAGTCCACACACACGCGCCGTACCCACTCGCCCCACTCGCGCTAGTTATCCAGGGCCCGACGCCGGCGCCCGGCCATCTGTGGAGAGCGACACAACAGCACGTCACGCGCGCCGCGCACACCGAGCGGAGCGCCGCGCCCGGCCCGGCCCGGTCCGGTCTCATCCGGTGCCCTCCGGACAGCGGCGCGAGCGCGGCGCCACGCTGGGCAGCCGGCTGCCTCACATATCCCGCACCGCCCCTCAGACACCGCCCGCCAGCCACGTCCTCCGACTCGTGCCCTAATGGTCACAGGCATCCCAGCCCGGCCGGCTGCATCACATTCAATCAACCATGGCTTTGAATTATTTGCGTTTGGCGGCGCTTCGACCGCAGCCGTCATTCTACGGCAATGAATGCTTACTTTGCGCTGCCAGCGGCGACGGTTCAGATGAGCCACACAACAGCACTTATATAACGACTCGTGACACATGCCAGCACAACAGGACACGCATGAACACACTTCGCGTGTCCAATATGACGCCCTCCCGTGCATCAGCACCACATCAGCTAGGTAAGACCACGAGTTCATCACACATTATGTCAATGTCTGGTTAAGCAGCTATCATAAAGATTGCATGCAACGAGAGCACAGTGACGTAGGTGTTCAAATTGCACGTAACTTTGCAATACAATCAGTATCAGATTCAACACCACGATGAGATCACCTCGAGACAATTTTAAAATTAATGCGAAAAGCTGACCAGCTCCCTGAGGGCACACAGCTCAGACTGCAGCAACATGCAGGCCGTTTACTGTTAAGGGCATCCGTTCGTTACTCCACACCGTGCTCGACCTGACCCCACCGGCCCGTGACAAAAGACTCCAGGTGGGCAAACAACACCAATCCTTCCTATAAACCGCCTGAAGCGTCGTCCAACAACTGAACACCGACAACAAACGGAGGAGAGGAGAAGAGGGAGGGCCACTCACTGAGACCAATACACGGAGCCAAAGAACGGGACAGGGGCGGCGCCGGTGCGGAACAAAACTCGCGCGGGCGCTGACTCACCAGCTGTTGGCGGCGGCACTCTTCATCTTGCGCAGCTCTTTGGCCGCCCAGGTGGCGAGCGTCTTGGTGCGCGCGGTCTTGGAGCGGCGGCCCTGCGCCAGCATCTCCTGCACGGCATCGTTGTCCACCAGCGGCAGGATGCTGTTGCCGAATGCCGACAGCAGGTCGCTGCAAACCAGGTCAGGTCCAGTGAGGCCGAGGCCGACTTCAGGGCAGAGCAGCACAGGGCACAGAGTGATGGGGAAAAGCAGGGCAGAGCAGGACAGGACAGGACAGGGCGGGGGAGAGCAGACTACAGCCGAGCAGATCACAGCAGTGCAGAGCAGTCAAACAGGGCGGAGTACGACAGGGTAGGGTAAAACAGGGCATGGAAGAGCAGCACAAGGAAGAGGGCACCACAGAGGATCGAGCAGGGAGAGCAGGCAGCATAGGGCATCAATGGTCGGGACACAGTGGAGCAGCCCATGGCAAATCATGGCTGGCTGGGTCAGGTAAGGACAAGAAGCAGTCAGGCAACATCCGTCGAATACATAACGCGGGCTAATGAGGAACATAGACATCGGACAAGGCATGGTTGACAAGTTGCGATACTAACTCATGCAAACACAACTACAAAACGCAGCTTGTGACAAATATGCTGCAAATCGAAAGTAAAGTGCGCAAGCAAGCCTTGGCAGTCGGCGGTCTGCTTTAAACAGCTATGCCCACACTTCGCATAGTCTTTTACAAATTACCAAACTGCAGAGAAGTTAAAAACCTGCGCACTAACGATGGCGCCTAGTACAAAGCGATACAGAAAGACGATTAGCCACCGTCCAAGCCATGCCACCTCAGCCTCATCCACCCACATACCATGCTCACCCGTCACCCCACCCTGTTCCCGCGCCCCCTCCGCCCCCGCCTGAGCACTGACCCGAGTAGGCCGGCGGCGGCGCCCAGGCTGCTGTCCGAGCGCTCCTGGTCGCTGGACACCACGCAGATGAACTGGATGATGTAGGCCACGTGCGGCTGCAGCAGCAGCACGTCCGGGCTGGCCACCGGACTGTCGCCCTTCAGGCCTTGGATGATGCCCGAGTAGGCGTCCAGGCACGTCTCGCGCAGCTCATTCAGGTAGTCGACCATCTCGTAGTCGGACTGGAGGTGGGGCGGGGGACGCGCACGTCAGCCCGGGCGTGCCACTGTCCGCAGGACGGCGCCCAAATGTGCCAGCAGGCGTCGCCGCCGACGCCAGCCTGTGCCGCAGCGCCCTGAGACTTCAGAGGTCATGACGCAGGCAAGAACGGACGCCGGCACATTCGCTTGCTTCCATTCCGCGAAAATTGCCACGATCTCAAGCGATTTATCTCACCAGCGGCTTCAATAACCCAGCCGTATTGTGGCAAGGCCGTACATCCACACAATCCTCACGCACAAAACACACCGCTCGCCTGGCCCGCTGCCTCGCCGCACACTTACCCTGTCCACCTGGGCCTGCGACGCCTGCATCAGCGTCTGCAGCGACACGTCCAGGTACTTCTTGAACTCGCCGCCGATGGCCAGCGCGATGTCGCCGAACACGGTCAGGATGTGTGGCTTCACCGAGCGGTGCACCGACTGGTTCTGCGGGCGGCCGCGCCGGCGCCGGTCACGCGTCAGCCGACCAGCGCACGCCCCCGGCAGGCTGCGGCGTCGGGGCTACACGCGCGCCAGCCGCACACCACGGCCCAGACGGGCGCACGGTACCCTAGCGGCCGAGTGGGAATGCGCCAGGAGTCCTGAAGCTGCGGTCAGCGGTCATTTAGATCACAGATGCTCCACGCCGGGAGACATTTGTTTCCTTTGCGAAGTGAATCTGTGCTCCTGAGGCCAGGCAGCACGAGACTCAGCCGCTAACAGGTCAGAAAGAGCTTACAGCCAGTCGCGCAAGACAAGTGCAGTGCGGTGTTCTGGACGCGACGCGGCGGTTCGATAGCCTGTGACCGGCTCGTCTGCCCGGGCGGGAGCCGCCGGCCGCTGCCCATCACTCACCCCCAGATTGGCCAGCAGGATGTTCATGATGTCGTCGCAGTGGGGCAGCACGCGCGCGCCGACCGCCCTGCAGATGTCGCCCACCAGGCCGACCGCCACCGAGCACACCTGGTACTCGGCGTGGTTGCGCAGGCCCATCAGCAGGTACGGCTTGAAGGCGGTCAGGTACTTGATGAACTGCTCACCCAGCACCTCGGCCAGAGTCGAGACGGCGTTCAAGGCGTCCTCTTGCACGCTGCCCACGCGCGCTGCCGGCACAGGTGTGGAGTCACTGTCAGTCCCGGGTATAGATGCCCACACGTCCGCTGCGGAGGCGAGTGAGCGGTGCTCAGACGTCGGCGCGGGCGAGTGCAGTATACAACTCGGTAAATCCGGCGATGCCTGAAGGTCTGAACCGAGGTAGCAACAATCACAGCTGGTCACCCGATCGCTAACGAGACCCCCACTCCAGATCAGACGCAAATTCAAATCAAAAGGATGATCTACAGCAGAGCGGTCATGACCTGGCTCCCAGATGAGAGCCCTCTCCGGACTCACGGTTGGAGAACATCTGCAGCAGGGCCGTCATGATCTGGTCCGAGATGCGCGGCGCGTCCTCGGGCGTGACCTTCCTCAGCACGCTGCTGAGCGTGGCGCACAGCAGCGACTGCAGGTCGTTGTACTGCGCCCGGTCGCTGCCACAGAGGGTCCCGTTAGGTCACCGTTCACTGAGCGCGCCAGCCGGGACGTGTCTGTACGCGCGCGCGCGAGAGGCCGGCAGACGGCAGGTCACCTCCGCAGGCTGGTGGATGTGGGGATAACAGGCAGGCAACAGTAGAAAAAAAAACAGGCCAAAATCGACAGGACGGTCGGCTAACCACGGGCGGAATCACACCTGGTGTCTTGTGTCTCGTACTGCAAATGGAAGTTATCAAAAGCTTCACCCATTGGATACAAGTCACTGAAAGACATTGTCCAAAAAAATGGCATGAGGCTTCACCGGCAGGACACCAATTCCTCAACAGTGAAGCTTGCTAAAACTTGTTGGCATTTCGTCAAAATTAGTCACACACCTTCTCAAAAGCACAGCCCACCATTCGTCAAATTACAACGCATGGTTTCAACACAATGACCCACTGCTGTGCCGGACATGCACTGGATACGGTAAGGGAGAGCGGCATGTCTGGAGGGCGCCTGACTGGTCCGAGACAGCCGACGCTACCCGGCGCACCTGTTGTTGTGGATGTGGTTCTCCATGTGGAGGACGTGCTGGAGTCGCTCCAGGATCACCACCACCGTCTTCTGCACGGTGGCGTAGCAGTCCTTCGGTGAGTTCTTCATCATCTCCATCAGAGCCTCATAGGCCGAGCTACGCAGGTTGCTCTGTGGGGACGGGGCGCCGGGTCACGAAACCCGCCTCTGAACCTGAACCGACACAACCTGAGCCTGAACCATCGCACCAGCAGCTGGCGACAGTGAGGATGGGATGTGAACAAACCCGACACAGAGCTGACTTGATACCGATGGGTTGGCGGGTTCAACTTCGGGCATCAAAAAGGCACGCATGTGACAGCACGATATTACACAGGCTTCAACACCTAATGCGACTTCCAATTTGCGGGAGAAAAAAGGCAAACAAGCGAGCATTCAGTCGGCCACACGACACAGCACACGCACCAGCCGATCCTGCCGACTCCCCCTCCCCCTGACCCTTCCACCCCGCTTCCGACCCTGCGCCGCGCACCTGGTTGCCGTCGGCGCGGCCCGTAGTCTCCAGCAGACGCTCCACCAGCCCCTCGAAGTACTTTGAGAGCCAGTAGGTCTCTGGGTCGGCGCCATCGTCGTCGCCCAGGCTCTGTGCCGACTCGTAGGCGCGCTCCGACAGCGCCGAGATGGCCCAGCACACGTTGGTGGCGACGCGCGGCTCGGCCTGAAGGCCAGCCACCAGCGTCTCCAGCAGCGCCGGCAGGTGCGCCTCGTTCAGCGCCGCGTCCGGGATCAGCTCGCAGACGCGTCCGATGGTCCAGGCGGCCGTGTCCTGGCCGGGCGGCGGCAGAGCGCGGTCAGGTGCGGGCGGGTGCGGGCTGGCCGGGCGCCAGCGGGCGAGGACGCGGGCCGCGCGCCGCGCGCCAGCGGGCGTCGACGCGGGCCAGGCACGGGCGGGCGCGGGGTGGCGGCGCTAGCGGGGCATGCTGACGGCGGGTGTCAGTGTGTCAGTGTGCGGCCCGCTCAGTCCCGACGTGCTCACCAAACACTGATGCGTGTTCGTTCGAGCAGTGCACGGAACGACGCCTTTAAAGGCAGGACGTCCGCAGTGTGCGTTCAACGGGGATAAACACGGACAGTTTCGCCGAGCGGGTGGTTCGGGATTATACACAGAACACCTAGCGCCATCTCTGAACGTCATCGCGCACGTCGCTGAACAGCCTGAGCGTACCTTCACAGCCACCACTGGGTCCTTCATGAGCTCCATCAAGATCGGCATCACCTGCTCCACCAGCGGCTTCAGCTTGGCCCCGTCCGGACCCTCCAGAATGGAGCCTGACAGATCCATGCCAACACGTCAGCGACACATGATGCATGTTTACGGGGAAGGGCATGAGTAGTCAAGCCACACATGCGGCAGACGACGGACGAGGCCCGAATGAAATACCGGATCGCAAAACGTCAGGTTATGTACTTGATTGTCATCAACGTAGCAGACAATGTGACTTCGCATTGACCATCTGCATGATTCGTGAGCATGGGGAAACTACATCGGCGAAAAGCAAAAATACCTGTACAAGTCACACGGCTGGCTGAACTGGTAACGCAGATCGTGTTCATGTTCAAACGTCAGCGCCCTTCACTAATGCATCTTGTTACGTGGCCGCCAACTAAATTTGCTGTGTTAGTAATTTGCGCCCAGTACCTTTGTCTTACTAACCACAACTGATGTCCACGAACATCACAGGCTCGGGTAGCAGCGTCAGGTTCTTTTTCGCTAGCATGAAACCCACATTCGGCGTCGTGTGGAATCACACCACTACGCATCATTCACCACAATCAGCTTCTGAGGGCTTTGAACCCCAACATCATCAGAACCAAACCAAACTCTCTGCATAAAAAGGATCAGGAATACCATTATATCAAAGTAATATGGGAGCACAATGGGGCAGAGCCTCGTCCTCCAAAACAAACAACACAAACTGTAAGCAGCGCCGGTCCCCGCTCACCGAAGGCCATGAGCGCGCCGTCGCGGAACTTCCAGTCGGGCGACTTGATGTGTTGCGTGACGAACGGCAGCACGTGCGGCACGATGTCGTCTTCCACGCAGGAGGCCAGCAGCATGAGCGAGACGCCGGCCGCCTTGGAGGGGTTCCAGTCCTCCTCGTCGTCGCCGTCCTCCTGGCGTCACACGGAGGCTTGGGTCACGTCGCCTGCTCTACTCGGGCTCAGACGGAGGCTCGGGTCACGTCGCCTGCTCTACTCGGGCTCAGACGGAGGCTCGAGTCACGTCGCCAGCTCTACTCGGGCTCAGACGGAGGCCCGGGTCACGTCGCCAGCTCTACTCGAGCTTAGACGAAGGCCCGGGTCACGTCGCCAGCTCTACTCGAGCCCGTCAGCTCCCTCGGCTCGTGCAGGTGGGCGGACTGGTGACCTCTGCACGTCCACCGATGTCAGAAGCTCCTCCCCGCTCCGGTCAACGGGTCGGTCACAGCTGCCACTGCAGGCTGACGCAGCGAACGGGCCGACTACGCTGGCTCACAGGGAGGAGCCATGTGGAGGCCATCCCTCCGCCGGTGAAAGGGTACGTGCAAAAACATGCTTCCCCGCAGATAATTGCGCCAACAACAAACCACAACAAATACACTTATCGATGCAACTGGCCACTTGAAAAGGCGAGAACTTCGTGGTCGCAAGCACAGGCCCCGAAAAGCGCCAAGCATCCACCTTGTGAGCGCCCATCTCCATCCTCAACAAAACCCGCCGATCCACATCGCCAGCACCCAACTGACTGAGATCGGCCCGCGCCCACCGACAGCGGCCCGTCCCCCGGCGCCGTTCCCTCGCCGCCCGGTCGCACCTGCTTGGTGAGCCGCTCCATCAGCACGGGCGTCAGGTACTGCAGCGCGCCCTTGGCGTAGAAGCGGCTGGTCTGTTCGGGCGGCCGGCCCAGGTCAGCTGCCTCCTGCGCCTCGATGTCCAGGTCCACCTCCTCGTCGCAGACGGACGACCAGAACTCAATGCCCTGCAGCGCCACCTCGTCGACGTCCGACTTCATCGCCTCCAGCGTGATCTGCCGGCGGAGGGCGGCCGGCCGGCGGCGTGAGCGGCGTTAAAGACGAAGGCGGTGCTGGCCCGGCGCCGGACGCGCAGGGTCGGTAGTGCTGGCCCACGGACGGCGCCGGTACTGACACTGGCGCGAAGAAAACAGCCCAGCCGCGCCCACGCACAGCTGGGGCGCCGTTAGCAGTGGACCTGACGACTGCCAGCGTATTCAACTTTCGAAAGATGCCAGCACAGACCGGCCACGCGCACACCGGTGTCTCGGGGTATCTCCTCCGTAGTGACAGCGTGATTCCCAGGCTCCACTCGTATCGGTCGCAGATCCCGTTTACGGACAATAATGACTATCACCCGTCACCCCTGACCATAACACGAACACCCCACTACCGCTGCTTCCGCGATGTTCAGGCACGCACCTGGCCCGACACGTCCCATGTCGAGAACACCAATTTACGAGCATCCCCACCCTGCCCAGAACACCAGCGAACAGTCCGCACCAGCCGGCGGTACTCACGGCGAAGAGCGCCGGCCCCATGTAGGTCTCCATGTACTGGTAGTAGTGGGTCATGATTTTGACTAGACACTGGAGGGCAGCCACGCGGATCTGGGTGTCCGACGACTGCGTGGCCTCGCACGTCACCTCCATGATGTAGTGCCGCTCGGCCTGGGGGCAGCGAGGCGCCAGGTCACCGGCAGGTCGGGCGAAGACCCATGGCGGCCACGCCGGACCAGCGACACCTCAATGGTCGGTAACAAGGCTGCTGCTGGGTCGGTACGCAGCGCGGCCAGCAGAAGGCAAAAAGCTGTAATAGCTATGCACTTGAATGTCAGATGTGAGCTGTGGCTGTCTCGAAAGCACACATGGACGCCTGCTAGGACTTAAGATACCAACTAGTATGTGAGGCAACAACAGCCATCATGCACATGTTTTTTGTTGTTGTTTTTTTTACTGATCGATGCTAGGCAATGCAGTGCCCATATAACACCATGCCTACGTCGTAGTGCACACTGGGTTTCTTTTTTCTAAGCGCCTTTCTCGACCCCCCCCCCCCCCCCCCCCTGCAAACGTCACGGTCGAAACGGATCGCTCCCTCCGGCGGTACGTACGTCCTTCTCGAAGTTGGACTTGGTGAACTCCAGCGAGTTGAGCAGCGCGTTGGTGGCGGCCAGGCGCACGTGCGAGCTGGGTTCGTCCCGCTTCATGCCGTGGATGATCGCAGTGAGGATCTCGTTGCTACGCGAGGCCAAAACCTCCGCCTCAATGTCCTGGAAAACAGCGGAACAATCCGGGGTCAACCGGTCTAGCAGTCACGCCAACATTCGCAACGCATGACGACATCCCGACGACAGTCTATACTTCAATGCTCACAAAGTACGTCTCCCGACAGTACGTTTGTTGAAAATTACCAACTGGGCAGCTAAGGGTCAAAACAGCTGCACGAAATAGTTCCCAACCGCATTCGCACACAGTCCACCTGTGACAGAAGCCGTCCCGTCCGTGACGGCACAGGCCCGGCCGCCTCGCCCAGTCGGACAGAACAGCTGCGCGCCGCGGCGCCCACACCATCGGCGCGGCCGTACCTGGCATATGTAGCCGATGGCCTCCAGCGAGGCCTCCTTCACGATCTCGGTGGAGCCGGGCCCGATGACGTTGTTGACCAGCACGCTGATCAGGTCGGCCCAGTGGCCCTGCGGCAGCTCTACGATGGCGATGTAGGCTACGCATTGCGCCGCCGAGCTGGGCCGGTTGTTCTCGGTGCCGAGCGCCGCCAGGATCTGGCGAGCAGACGAAAGGTGGGGGTCAGCCCGCGCCGCCAGGCCACGCGTGCCGCCCGCAGCATACAGGCACAGCACGGCACGGGATAACACAGGGCCATGTGCCAAACAGTGAGAGCATGCTAACTGCGCAGAAGTCCATTCCAATGACGCGTTTTACATAGACCAGCAGTCGCATTGTGTGGCACACGCGCTGCGCGCCGCCCTGTCCTGTACCACGTTCACATCTGACGGCGTGAAAGCCGGCGAGCCTCGGCCGCCCTGCTCCGCACCAGGCTCACGTCTGACTGGCGTAAGAGCCGGCGAGCCCCGGCAGCCGTACTCCGCACCAGGCTCACATCTGACGGCATGAGAGCCGGCCAGCCTCGGACGCCACGCTCCGCTTACATTGCGTTTGACGTGCTCCTTGACGTCCTGCGTGAAGTCCAGCCAGCGCTGCTGGTGCATCTGTCTGACGGTGGCGTCCTTGGAGGTGAGCGTATTCTTGAGCTGGAGGCCGGCCGCCATCCTGGCCACGGGACTGTTCGCGCCATGGTAAAGGATGTCCGAGAGCGCCTTGACGTACTCCGGCTGTGGACACGCGCCACGTGATGGAGAACGGCGCCGAGTAACGCGGCCGTGGAGCTCACCTGCGTCCATAGGCCGTATCGTTTACGCTGTCAAGTTCACAACACCTTAACGTGTGCGTGCAGAAATGCGAACAATATTCCACATGAACATTGCAGATCAGAACACAACATTCTCATTTTTTTTACAATTTCTGTCTGAGTTCAGTAATTAACATTTCGTTGTAAAAAGCATACACTTACAAAGTTTTGTTGGGCTGCCTGCTCCAGGAACTGTTGAGCCCTTTCTAGTTCTGCCTTGTCTGGAACGTGGGAATACATTAATGTCATATCTGACCAAGAACACATACACACATGTCCTATTCTGAAACTTCTTTCACACTTGGATGTGAGCCCAAAACATCTGCAGCGATGTTTTCAATAGCCACGTCTTCTGACCAGTGTTCAGATCAGTGACACCCGTAGCACAAATAACCATCCAATAACCTCCTCTCAAGTTTTTGCATCTCACTGCCCAAGCATTACAGCTTATGTGCTGCAGCTTGGTGGCTTTCCCCCATCGACCATGTGACGCGTCCTCACAAAGTTGTGACACACTGCATTGCCACTGCATCACATCAGGATGGACTGCAGGAGACGGTCAGGACATATCGCGCCGCTTCCCGCCAGGGAGTTACAAGGCTTGACTGCACACTTTGGGTAACCATGGGCGGATGCGACTGCTTTCGTTGTTGTTCAGTGGCGTTTTCGGGCGCGCCGATTGCAGTGGTCATTAGGAAAAGTGGATGCTACGCAAGGATGATGATGTCAGATGAAGAATGATAATGCCAGGATGAAAAATGATAAGGCCAGATGAAGAATGATAATGCCAGATAAGTCACTGTTGATTTCAACCCTGAAATCAGTGCACGTTTGCTCTGATGGGTTCTTAGCCTGTTCTATATACTCCATGCCACCTGTAAACACATTCGGAAGAGACAACCGAAGAGACGGGGGTGGATTTAGGTACAGGTGCGCTGGAGGCGATCGTTCAGATTTCAAACCAGGCAGTTTGTGACCAGTTATTTCGACCCACACCAGCGCAATGACATCCCATCAGAGTTCGAATATTGCAAACGTTCACACATATACAACGGGAGATGATAATAAACGCATAAGTACGGAAGGGGGCAACAGCTGTTTATGGACACATTTCCATCTGGCAACACTTAAAAAATACTGTATTCGCCTTTGAAAAAAACAGATTACAAGTATACCTTTGAGATCCAAGTAGTCGCAATATCGAAATGCAGAAGCATCCAGGTGATCTGGTTTATGACACCAGGTACCGCAACAAGCTTAGAAATGACCCAATATTTCCCTCCCTCATGCGCCACTTGCCTTTGTATTACGTTCGTTCAGAGCACACGCTCGCGCTTGAGGGGACGCCCGTCAAATTCAACACAACCGTTCCCGAGTCTCGGAAGTGTAGGTCAGTAGATCCCCACACGGATATCAGGCAAAATCAGTCGTGTACCGATAGAGTTCAACAAGCACGTCTGGTGTCACCCCACTTTAGGACACTGCCCGCTGTCATACGTCGGCGTTGCAGCGTTGTAGCGACGTTAACTACTTGCACTCACTGTTTCCATGACACTGCACTGATTCTTAACAAACGAACTGGAAGATTTTGGAAAATACTCTCCCGGGAAAAGGGATAGAGGAATCGCACACATCTTTCCCGTTCGGGAGCTGTGAGATAGGGTAGCCAAACGCACGAGGTTTGTGGGTACTATATGAACCACGCTGTGTTTAAGTCTGCAACGAGGTCAATATACTCAACGCCAAATGAGGTCATCGCCGGAACACTCTCTCGGGAACCGATGAGGTAGAGCCTGCGGCTTTAAAAGTAACCAAGCTGATATTCCCTACGCTTCCCCCAGCCGGTGCGCTAAAGATTCCCACGCAGGCGAACAAAAGATACGGCTTTTAACGTTCAGCACGGAGACATTAACACTAAAATACTGGAGGGAGGGGGATTCCCTTCTTCCCGTGTACGTAACAGGGCCCGTACGTTTCTCCAGCCCTCGGTCTCTGAATATGGCAGCATCGATTGCAATATTCGACAGCGACCGCAACATGCGCTTGTCGCTTCCATGGCGCTCCATCGATCGGTCTCTGAATATGGCAGCATCGGCTGCAATACTCGACAGCGACCGCAACATGCGTTTGTCGTTTCCATGGCGCTCCATCGATTTATCTTATAACAGGCACCCTTGCGCAAGATTCGAGGCCCGATACGGTCTCCACTTTAGGACGCTGACCGCCCAGCGGGACTTCACAATATGGTATCAATGCCAAACTGCTCTTTTTTAAACTATTAACATACATGACTGGCCTCAGTAGCGCTGGCGTTGGTCCTGACCAGCCATCACTTGCTGCGTGGCCAATGCCACCGTCACGCAAGGATCCGAACACTGGGATAATAGCACTCTGGCCACAGAACCCACACATAACTGGGGATCGCTAACTAGCCGCACCGCGCTGTAGCGTGGCCGTTCGGCCGAGCAGTTTGCCTCGTTACCGAGGACACGCGACGCCTCGGACGGGACTCGCAGCGGCGACGACACACGGCGCGACAGTTGTCCGCCATTTGGTATCAGCTGAGATCAGCGATAACCGCCTACGTCACCGACGAGGCTGAGCACTCGTCGATTTTAGCCTACCGGAAATGATACATGGCAGATGACATGCCGGATCTTTTAAATACAATGATTGTGGCGTCA
>NW_023596461.1:26398573-26403436 GCF_011947565.3 Pollicipes pollicipes
CTACACTCTGTCGGGAGACAATATGTTAACTTGCTTGGATACCCTCGATCGTTCAGGGACCCTCCACACTGGGTCTTGATGCTTGTTGTTTGAATGAAGGGCCCTACTCTCTTGTCGGGGCCCTATCTGATAATCTGCTCGGGCACACGGAATGGAGGACCTTACGCTCCTGTTGGGGTCTTATCTGCTAATCCGATCTGTTAAACTCGATCGTTCGGGGGCCCTCTACATTATGTCGTGGGCATCTCTCATTTGAATGGAGGGGTCTGTGCTCTTGTCAGGGGTCTCATTTATTAACCTACTTGGTCACACTCGATCGTTCGGGGCCCTCCACACTGTGTCTTGGATAATTCCTATTTGAATGAAGGGTCACTACGCAATGGTCGGGGTCCCATCTGTTTACCTCCTCGAGCACACCGGATGTTATGGGGCCCTGCACATTGGGTGTTGATATTTGAATGCGTACGTTCTTCGTTCCTGTCACGGGCCATCTGATGACTCCGTAGTCTGGGTGAACGGGATAATGTCCATGAGTTGTTAACTTTTTTAGATATAACATTCCCGCTCGTTTGCCTTTAAAGTTGAAACTAAATCTCGACATGACATTCTGTTAGTTTAATTAGAACACTTCTGAGCTAGTAGCGTTTGCGTGTTCTCTGTCTTTCGACGTTGAATTGAATCTCAAAGGCTCAGCAAAACTGGCGGTTCGCTACAGATTCCACTAATATTTGGACTGGTTCTTTGTTATTGGATGGTTGCGATGTCTGTGTGTCGGTTAACATTTTTAATCATACTCCATCCCTTTTTACCCTAACAACACCTGGAAGGCCGAAGCCGACCCTTTGTTCCTGATTCAAGCTATATTTGACAGGTTATTTTATATGGTGACGGTACGATCCTTTGAGTTTATTGCATCTTGAGTCAGAGCGCTCCTTATCGTTTGACCAAAAATAACACCGTCAATGGCGAGCAAAATTCGCTGGTTGTTCCAAAGTCCAAAACAAAGAGGGTTTCCAAGGCTTCCCGATTCAAGACGCATTTCGATATGACCTAGGTTATGGTATCATTTCGAGGATTCGAAGCTGGTAAGTTTTCATAATAGCGTCCTCCTGCGTTTGGCCTTGGAGGTCCACTTAAATTGGCAACTTAATCCAGACACATGCTACAATAGGCACAAACTGCTGGCACTATTTCAATATTTCGCAATGATTAGTTTTTTTCTTATAGCGTTCTCCTTCACTGCAACATGAATTTCTCCTTGAAAGTCGAGGTACGTTAATAGTTTATATTCTAGATTTATTTAGGTGTTGGCTGGCCAAAAACAGCGTTTCCAGTTTATAAAACTTGTCTCTAATTATGACTTAAGAGCTTTGCTTTCTGTCGTTACTCATCACGACGTAATTTGGAATGTTCACTTGATCTCTGGCGATCCAACGACCAGAGCGATTGAAAAATTGGCTTCAGAATCCTGACGTCCGAGGCCAAAATAAACTATTAGACCATTTGCACTCAAATGTAAGATGGCCTCAACGTAAATGGCAAAATACGTCACCAACTTCAAGAGCATAAACCCAGCCCCATTCCTTGCGTTTCCTGCGTCGGTCTGTGCCACTCACCGGGTCGATTGGTGATCTGGTTCAGCTGGAGACCCTGCAGGTCCACTATGACCCGCTGCGACCGACAAAACGCCCGAGGCGGCAGCTCTGCTCCGTCGCAGTCTGCCCGCAGTCTGAATTCTCCAGAACCTGCAGACTGTCATTCAACCGTGGCAGCAAGTACATCGCTGATGTGAGCAGTAGAATCCAGTAGAGACCATATTTAAACCGCAATGCGATCTATTTTTTTGCGAGCGAGGTGTCAAGACATATTTCCAGGTGGCACAAGTTCACCAAAAAGGTGTGCATCATGTGGGTAGTACCTGTATTAGCATACATGGTTATCAAACGTTCCGACCAGTCCGTTTGCAACAGAAGTTTTATTTGAGTACCAAGCATTTCAGTCTCTTTCGTTCTGAAACAGACACTTATTTTGCAGAGCTTCTATTGTTAGAATGGGCGCAGCTGGCGGCAATCCGTGTTAACTTGTCTTTGCCTATTTCATCGCTTTTGAACGCATTCTAAAGCTGTATTTCGCAGCTTAGAAACCGATATGCTGCCTTAGGATTCTGCGAACTACGCAAAAACGGAAAGCAACACTGTCCTAGCCCACGCGTAAAAACCCATGCGATTATTTAATGGAAGTTCTGACGTACGGCAGTTTCCAACGCAACTCATCGATCGCGACACAGATTAGTAAGCTCCCAGGTTTCTGCGACTTGTTCCTGAGACGTTTTTTTCTGACGGAATGCTTGTTCCAGCTTCTATTTGCTGCAGTGGCGACAATGTGTCTCGGCGCGCGCTCGTCCGCCGCGGCGGCTCGGTTGGTCAGAGCGCACGCGCTCCGATTCATCCACCCGTGGTGGGGTGTGTTCGAGTCACTTTAGGTGCTCATTGCTTCTTCCTGACTGAGGTAACCTGTTGCCAACAGTAGCGGCCACGCTAAAGGTTCGGTGACGTCAAAGGGCAGGGCGGACTGTGCTGGGAATGGCGCCACGTTAAGCTTCGCAGTTAAACTCAGCTCTTGATTCGTAAATTTACGATCAGGTGGTGTGGTCAGGGCGTGTGCAACAAGGAACGCTTTGTGTGGACACTGATCCCAGAAACACGTCCAGTAAGAAGTGGCACAGGACAAACGATTGCTTTTCTCGTTTTCAGCCAACTGCCCTAGGGGCATTGCCTATTACAATGTATTCGACGGCGACGCGTAGTGAGCACGGGCTGCTCGCTGCGGCCTGAGAGCGGAACGGTACACATGGCGTGCTCACCCGAACTGAGAGCGGGACGATACACATGGCGTGCTCACCCGAACTGAGAGCGGGACGGTACACATGGCGTGCTCACCCGAACTGAGAGCAGGACGGTACACATGGCGTGCTCACCCGGACTGAGAGCGGGACGATACACATGGCGTGCTCACCCGAACTGAGAGCGGAACCGTACACATGGCGTGCTCACCCGAACTGAGAGCAGGACGGTACACATGGCGTGCTCACCCGAACTGAGAGCGGGACGATACACATGGCGTGTTCACCCGAACTGAGAGCGGTACGGTACACATGGAGTGCTCACCCGAACTGAGAGCGGGACGATACACATGGCGTGTTCGCCCGAACTGAGAGCGGGACGGTACACATGGCGTGCTCACCCGAACTGAGAGCGGGACGGTACACATGGCGTGCTCACCCGAACTGAGATCGGGACGGTACACATGGCGTGCTCACCCGAACTGAGAGCGGGACGACACACATGGCGTGATCACCCGAACTGAGAGCGGGACGGTACACATGGCGTGCTCACCCGAACTGAGAGCGGGACGACACACACGGCGTGTTCTCCCGAACTGTGAGCGGGACGATACACATGGCGTGCTCACCCGAACTGAGAGCGGGACGGTACACATGGCGTGCTCACCCGAACTGAGAGCGGGACGGTACACATGGCGTGCTCACCCGAACTGAGAGCGGGGCGGTACACATGGTGCACTCACCCGAACTGTGAGCGGGACGATACACATGGCGTGTTCACCCAAACTGAGAGCGGGACGGTACACACGGCGTGCTCACCCGAACTGAGAGCGGGACGGTACACATGGAGTGTTCACCCGAACTGAGAGCGGGACGGTACACACGGCGTGCTCACCCGAACTGAGAGCGGGACGGTACACATGGCGTGCTCACTCGAACTGAGAGCGGGACGGTGCGTATGGCGTGCTCACCCGATCTGAGAGCGAGACGGTGCATATGGGGTGCTCACCCGAACTGAGAGTGGGACGGTACAAATGGCGCGCTCACTCGAACTGAGAGCGGGACGGAACACACGGCGCGCTCACCCGAACTGGACGAGGTCGACCCGGCTCGCGCACTGCATCAGGCCTCTCATGTCTAGGCCACCCATGTTGAAGATGTAAACTGCGGGCGGAAAAATTTACACATCTGTATTTGTGTCTTTCTTGCAGGTAAGCAAGGCATGCAGGAAGTGCCTTTTCTGGCGGTATGGTTCGACGGCGAGAAGAAGCCCTTTTGCGAGCAGGCTTGGCTGCACTGCTGCTCGCTGCTCAGTCGTTGAAGTTGGCTCGGTGATCACGTAATCGCATTCCCACAAAGGTAAGTGCCCTTACGCTCTTATGCTCACTAATGCACACACATTACCACGCCACACCCGTGGCTATGAGTGGAGACCATCCATTCCATCAAGGTAATGTGCCTAAACACTCTGTTATAATTTGAGCTTCATAGCTCTTGGCTTAAAATCTCTCATGGTAATACGTTGGAGAAAAATCCAAAATTACTCACAAATTCCACGACTCTCTTTCACGTGATTTAGTGGTGAAGCAGAAATGCGCGGAGGAAAGCTGTCCATATGCACGCATGCAAATCATGCAAGAACACATATTTGCAAGAATCGCTCCCGTAAGCAGGTTCCACGATTCTGTTAGGCGCGTGGCAGTGCCGTTACGCCGGTTAGGCCACCCAATGAGCGAACCTCTGTGGCCGCCCCGATCGACGCCGCAGCTGCCGTGGGGGAAGAACCTGCGGATCACCTCCGGAGCAGCCCAGTCGCGCGTGTCGTTGACACGATGACGCCGCCTCCACTCCATGGACTGCCGACAAGGTGTTCGCAGCCGTATGTCGTATCATTGGAAAGTGAAGTACGGAGACTAATGACGTTCGTAGATAACTACAGCTTTATTGTTATACGGACATCACGATTTGCGGCGCGGATTAGAGCCTGGAGCTGCATGCGTGCATAACTGGACGAGTGCCAG
>NW_023596461.1:26403536-26444667 GCF_011947565.3 Pollicipes pollicipes
CAAGGTGATATATTTTTTCAAGGCTTTGCCATTCAACGTGGTGACACCTTGCGTGAAACACAGAGCACTGAGGCTAGAAAAAACACGATTTTGGGCTTTTGCTAAAGCTAATACAGTTTTTCTAGCCACCGTGGAAATGCCTTGACAATCCTTTGAAGCGCGTTTTTTTTGCCACCAATACCAGCTGACAACACAGAGAAGGCGTGTATTAATCTTCTATACCGTATTGGCCATCTCATGTGCTTGTGTGCGGTTGTGACTTGGTGACTCCTGCGGCGGTGAGTGGTGACAGTCTGTCGGGGCTGGGCAAAGCTTCCCATGTCGCTTATTTTTTTACTCACTTACGCAGTTGTAGCGTATCTCTTTATTTCCTTGGTCTCTTTGCGCTCGTTGGCCGTCCAGTACGATTTCCAAAAATACTGTTTGGGCCTTTTACCATTTTCGCGGCCGGTCCTTGGATCAGTTGCCCACTTGGCGTGATTTTCATGTACATTGCCATTGCTTTCATAGCTTTAGGTACTGTGTAATTCCCGGACTCACAGACGTAGACTTTCATACCTTTCTTACAAAATATTATGTCCTCAGGTGTCCTACATGTACTATGTCCTACATTTTTGGAACCATATCAGCTGATTGCACTTCCCCACACTTGCTCTGCCGAGGTGATACGCCAGTGTTGGGCACCCAAGCACGGCTCAGGCTGGCCCAAAGTGCATCGCGTTTGTTTAATTTAGTCTAGATTTAACACTGGCGACATGTGAAACGAAGGAAGGAGCTCCGTAGCAGAGACAACTCAGCGTTTTGAGAATCCCCCCATCACAATTTTAGTGTCAAGTGATGGGGTGCCGTATTCCTTTCGCGGACGTTTCTATGTAATCTGAGCTCTTTTACATAAGATGCCCATATTTTGTTAACACAACTCGCGAACAAAAGTCCTTTATAGACAGGACTCATTAACGCTTTTAACGACCCTTTACCAGTAGTGGAAAATGATCTCAACATGAAACATGTACCTCTGCAATCTACGGTGGTGACCCACTCTTGTATCACTTTCCAGGACTGTGAGGTCTGAAAGATCAAAAGCATGTAGTTGTGGCATCTTTGACATGGTCATGAAATGAGATAAAGAACACCAAGTCACGTATATTACATATATATATATATATATATATATATATATAAGCATACATCATAGCTTATATGACATATATTACAAAGGAATTGCATAGACATTTCATCTTGTATATCGCATAAAATCCCTGCGACTTTGAAATCGAATGACCGCCAAACTGGGAGGAATGTGTCATTGTATGTAAAACTGCGAGAACGGAGCAAGTTTGATAGTCCAAGAGCAGATCGCATGCAGCGACTTTCTGAGCGCTTAAGTCCTCCACGGCGGGCTGGCTTTTACCTTAGTGATCTTCGTCATCCCCTGCAGGATGCAGGTGACACTGCTGGGCAGCACTGGCTCTTCCAACACTACAGTGATGATGTCTGTTCGGAGCAGGCCAGCTGTTCGGCTATTCGAATCAGTGCTGGATTCGTCCACGGCGAGCTGGCTTTTACCTTAGTGATCTTCGTCATCCCCTGCTGCATGCAGGAGACACTGCTGGGCAGCACTGGCTCTTCCAACACTACAGTGATGCTGACTGTGTTCGGAGCAGGCCAGCTATTCGGCTTCTGCTTCTTCAGGAGGATATCGGTAATACCGATAATCAGCTACGGAATGTGTCCGGTCTGGAACGTTTGCGCAGAGATTTGCTGATCTCTGTAGATCGCAGCGGTTGGTTGTCAAGCCGTAGTGTCGCCTGGCAGTGCTCGGCCGGCACTGACTCAGCATCGCCGTCGTTTCCATGTCTATTTGCAGCGACACTGTGGACGCTTTGCCCCCCAAAAGAGTCTTGCATACCACATCCACGCATCGCATACACGTTACCAACAAATACGAACATTCATCCACTGCGCAGCCTCATTCAGATTACGGCAACATCACCACACACATGCGGCACGAAAAAGGTGCGAAGGGGTGCTAGCGTGGCGCTGTGTCCGAAGAGCGGGTGAAGGGGTCGATTTCGGACGAATGCAGCCCAGCCCGTCGGTCCGTGGACGCGTTGCAGCGAATTTCTACGTGTTGCGGGTCCAGGGGCGACACCGTTCACAGGTTGTTTTCATCATGCAAGGCTGGCGCCGTTTCGGTGGCCACCTGGAGTTTGTTTTCTCTCGAGCTGTGTCTGTCGTTACAGCCCCGTCCGACTTGCGGCGGCCTACGCGCGGGCCTGGCGACTGGCACAGTGCTCTGAGCATTCGGCAGCTTCCTTGCCAGCGGTCAGAACAGTCCAGCAAGCTGTGGCAGCGCACGGGCGGCATGTCGAGGCGATACAGATTTTGGAATGAAAGCTGATTAACATTTCCATGCCTGTCCGCCTTTGATATCCCCTTTATTGACATGTGCCACTTTGGACATGTTATCATGCACACTGATGTCTTTACATCACTTAGCAACATTTTTGTGAGACTCTTGGCGTGAAATGAACGGTACACATTGTCCGCTGTTTCTGTGCTGTAATTATAATGTCCATTACGCCGGCAACCAAACTTTCATCCACATCTCGAACCTGATGGTCCTCATTTTGATGTTAAACAGAGAAAGGTGGGTATTCATACCAGGACTGCATATTTCTTCCCATACTCTCTAGTGAGGTGATGGTTAACATACTGATCTTGTCCCCGCCACAATTCTCCAAAGGTGCATTTTCAATTGCCAACGTATCGGCTGACACCACAACGGCTGACCTACTGCTTTAAACCTGCTGCTTTAAAACCTGGGACGTATACAATTGTGACTGAGGCCTAACGACATATCAGCAACTCACGTCATTCAGCGTCGAAATTCCTCACGCCGATTTCCGCGGTGGGGAAGGCACTGCTGGCCAGGAGCTATGCTCGAGCTTCGCACTTAACGCCTGTGAGCCAAACACTCGCTCCACTGGGCTACATCGTCCATCTAAGTACGTCGTACTTTTGCATCTACTTCTGTGGTATGAGATACACGTGTCAGACGATGACGATTGCGATGTTGAAGATAGCGCTCTCGGCACTTAAGGACGCTCGCCACGAGTGCGACTGTAAGCTACACTGTAACCGTGCGTCGCTTCCTCTCCAGCGTCGCTTACAGCACGCTGCTCTGAGACCTTGTATTTCAGCTGTTCCACGCAAGAATGAGCGCCTCGGCTCACCGGCCGGCATCCCCAAGGGGCCCAGGCAGCTCGAGAAGGCGCCCGGCCCGCGCAGAGGCGGGCGGAGGCAGGCCGCCACGGCGGCCAGGCGGCCCCGACCCAGCAGAGTCAGAGCGCGCCAGCGCGGTGAGCGCCGCCACTGATCGGCCAGCCCGCCGCCATGGCGAGATTAGAGCCGGTCCGCACTGCAGCAGACCGAGGCAGCCAACGTGGCGGCCGGCTTAAGCTAACAGGCGGCGGGAGGTTAACAAGCAAGGCCCCTCACAGCGCGATGCAACAATATTTTGTTTCCTATGAGTTTGAATTTCGGTTGCACTACTGCCCCTGAGCGCTAATGTGCCCTATGCAGTCGCTGACGCTCCATAAAACGGCCTGACGACGTGCGCTGCCATCCGTTTTTTAAAAGAAAGGAAAAAACCTGTCCCCAAACCGGCAAATCGGCAGTTGGTGGTATTATGAATGTGAGGCAAGCAAGCCCATGACATGGATGGTGGGGCCACGTGTCGAAATGCACGCCAAGGACCGCACAGGCGAAGGCGTACCAATTCTTCACCAAGTGATGGTTGTCACATGCTGATATTTCCAGTCCCATAATCCTCGAAAGGGCCACACTTGAATGTGCACACATCAGCAGGCTGCAACACGCCTGATGTTGAGTTATCTCACTTCCCACCTCTGAACATATTTTGTGCGCGATCTTTTACGTTATTCACGCTAGACACGCACCGGACCGGTCCGAGGCAGCCGGCGCTGCCCGGCGCACCTGCTGTTGTGGATGTGGTTCTCCATGTGGAAGACGTGCTTGAGTCGCTCCGGGAGCACCACTACCATCTTCTGCACGATGGCGTAGCTGCCCTTCGGTGAGTTCTTCATCATCTCTATCAGAGCCCCATACGCTGATCTGCGCAGGCTGCTCTGTTGGGGCGGCGCGTGAGGTCATGTATCCTGCCTCTGAGTGGGAGTAATGGCCCAGTGGTTAGCGCGTCGAACTTCCACGTGCGGAGCGCGGGTTCGAATTGCGGTTGCACCGATGATGTGCCCTATGCCTGAGCGCTTATGTGCCCTATGCAGTCGCTGACGCTCCATAAAGGGTGTGATGACGTGCGCTGCGCGTCCTTTTTTAAAAGAAAGGAAAATTCCTGACCCTCTGAACCAACAAATCGATAGTTGAAGGTATTGCAGATGTGATGCAAGCAAACCCGTGACAGGAATGGTGGGTCCAGATATCGAAATGCACGCCGATGACCGCCCACGTGCCTGCACGGCATAACACAGCTGACGATGCACGCTATGACGTCCAATTTGCAGGATCAAAGTGAGAGCCCTCAGTCGGCTGGCATGCACCGGCTGGCACGCGCAGACAATCTGTAGAAACAGGACTACAGCAGCGGCGATAAGCTTTCTGAACATTTCGTTTGGTACTTTGCTGACACTTAGGGGCATGCATCTTGCTTTTGGTGCACGTCCACCGTATGGCATACCAATAACATTCGATACTGCACGGCACATGTCCTTCAGTCCTGAGTTCGGCACGTGTTTGTCACATTTATCCGCGGGCTAGAACTGCCTTTTCATTTCGGCGTCAACACCAAAGAATGCCTGTCACGGAAACATCTGCCCCTTGAGCCAAGCATTTGACGGTGTTGATTTTTCAGTCCTGTTGTGTAGGCCATATAACTACAGTCACCCTCAACTCTACATCGGCCTCAACCTCAATTGGTTTCAGAGCTACTTTGCTGACCAGATGCAGCTGGTGAAAGACGGATCCCTCTCCCTTTGTCGATCCCATAGCGTCCCGCAAGGATCCCTGTTCGGCTTTTTTATCAGCATCTTCATAAATGGCGTTTTTCAGGCCAAGATTACACGATTTATTTGCCATCGTCGGCTTGTTATCAATGAACAAGAACATTGAACCGCACTCCTCAGACGCGTGCGACACAGCCGAAGTGCGCGAGTGCGTTGGCCTGGAACTCAGCCAAGAGAGCAGGTGAAAGGACACGGCTCGCGAGGGGGTGGGGACGCAGCTCAGTGCCCGCTCCTTTGACGCGTGGCAGCGAAGACATGGAGCGGGCACAGCGGCGGCACCGCTCGCAGGTCCTCAGGTCCTCAGGCCATATGATGGGTGATGATGATGAATACGAATGGTGGAATAGATGGGTGGAATAATTGTTCGCGACTATCGCCCTAGCCTGGCGCGTTACTAAGTAGACAACGTATCAGCCAGCTTCTGTTAACTGTTACCCGCACGCCGGCGCCGTATAACTCAACAATACATGGCTGTATCAGAACCAGGCCCCAGACTATCGCCTGCGGGTAGAAAAGCAGCCGTCAGCGACACCATCACACTAAAAAAGTAGTAAACCAGCAGACTTGCACCCCACAGAGCGAGGCGTGGACTCGTCGGCGGCGCGGGGCCTCCCCGGCCGGCCACGTGGACTCGGCGGCAGGCGGTGCGCCTACTTCAGGTTCTCCTGTATGGTCTTCTTTATCCGGTTCAGCATCATGGTGGTCCAATGGTCGAGGCGCGAGATCGATTCGTACTCGATGACCGTCTCAGTGAACGCGTCCACGTTCTCTTCCTCCTGGTGGGTGCAGATGGTCCTAATAAGTTTGCACGCGCGCGAGTCCTGGAACGCCGGGTACATCTCCTGGTAGCGTTGCACGGCGTTGTTGGCGTTGATGACGTCGATGCACAGGTGGCACAGCAGCGCCCGGAAGAAGTAGTCCTTGGCGCTGTACTTCAGCAGCGAGCTCTCCAGGGAGGTGCCGGCCACCTGGTTGTAGATGCTGATGGTTTTCTCGTAGTCCTGCGTCTGGGCGGCGAACTGGGCCACCTTGAGCAGGCACTTGTTGGCCGACGAGGTGGACTCCTCGCCGCGGAAGTAGTCGGCCGCCTTCTCGTAGTGCTTGATGCACTTGTCCACGTCGACTAGCTCCGTCTCGTACATCTCCGCGATCGTCTGGTGGTGCTTGGCCGCCACGGTGAATCGGCCCATGTCCGTGAAGATCTCAATCGCCTTCATCAGGCAGTTGGCGGCATCATTCGGATGGGACTTTTTGTAGCAATTTCCAGTGTCGACAAAGTTAGTAGCTGCATCGTGCCGATTCGGGTTCTTCAGGCTGAGGTTAGCCACCTCGCAGAAGGCGTTGCCAGCAGAGCTCTATTTCTTGGCCATCTTGAACATGTTGGCCGTGCGGTGCTCGTAGTGCAGTTGTGTGTGTCCTGCGCCCCTGCTGGGGCGGAGCGCGGCACGTGGTCAGGTTTGCAGGCCGGCCTCGGCTGCGCGGCAGATGCGCGCCGCCGCCGCAGTTCGCACGGCCCCAGCTCGTTCGCACGGCCCCGGCTCGCGGCCCCCGCTGTGGTGAGTCGCCGTTGAGAGAGCAGCGAGGGCAGGTGCACCATCAGGGGCTGCTGCGGTGCGAGACCAAAATACAGAGAAGATGTGGTGAAACACTTGGAATGGTAGCTAGCAGGTGGGGGCGAAAGACGTCTCCGGCTGGCGCAAAGGTATTCGCACACTATAATGTGCAGCTTAGCATCACATGGGGCACTCCCAAACCCACTGTGATCCCGCCACACGCCCGAAACCATCCTGTACTGCATAGACCAGCCCGAAACGGCCCCGCCAGGGTAGTCATCCGACCGCAAGCTACCGATACACATAAATTATACCCGCACGCCGGCGCCGTATAACTCAACAATACATGGCTATATAATAACCAGGCCCCAGACTATCGCCTGCGGGTAGAAAAGCAGCCGTCAGCGACACTATCGCACCAACAAGGTAATAAACCAGCAGACTTGCACCCCACAGAGCGAGGCGTGGACTCGTCGGCGGCGCGGGGCCTCCCCCGGCCGGCCACGTGGACTCGGCGGCAGGCGGCGCGCCTACTTCAGGTTCTCCTGTATGGTCTTCTTTATCCGGTTCAGCATCATGGTGGTCCACTGGTCGAGGCGCGAGATCGATTCGTACTCGATGACCGTCTCGGTGAACGCGTCCACGTTCTCCTCCTCCAGGTGGGTGCAGATGGTCTTAATGAGCCCGCACTCGCGCGAGTCCTGGAACGCCGGGTACATCTCCTGGTAGCGTTGCACGGCGTTGTTGGCATTGATGACGTCGATGCACAGGTGGCACAGCAGCGCCCGGAAGAAGTAGTCCTTGGCGCTGTACTTCAGCAGCGAGCTCTCCAGGGAGGTGCCGGCCACCTGGTCGTAGATGCTGATGGCCTTCTCGTAGTCCTGCGTCTGGGCGGCGAACTGGGCCACCTTGAGCAGGCACTTGTTGGCCGACGAGATGGACCCCTCGCCGCGGAAGAAATCGGCCGCCTTCTCGTAGTGTTTGACGCACTTGTCCAGGTCGACTAGCTCCGTATCGTACATCTCTGCGATCGTCTGGTGGTGCTTGGCCGCCACGGTGAATCGGCCCATGTCCGTGAAGATCTCAATCGCCTTCATCACGCAGTTGACGGCCTCATTCGGGCCGAACTTTTTGCAGCATTTTCCAGCGTCGACAAAGTTAGTAGCTGCATCGTGCCGATTCTGGTTCTTCAGGCTGAGGTTGGCCACCTCGCAGAAGGCGTTGCCAGCAGAGCTCCATTTCTTGGCCATCTTGAACATGTTGGCCGTGTGGTGTTCGTGGTGCAATTGTGTGTGTCCTGCGCCCCTGCTGGGGCGGAGCGCGGCACGTGGTCAGGTTCGCAGGCCGGCCCCGGCTGCGCGCCAGATGCGCGCCGCCGCCGCTGTTCGCACGGCCCCGGGTCACGGCCCCCGCTGTTAGGAGTCTGTCTGTCGACGTTGTGCGCGGCAGTTCGTCGTTGCGTGTGGAGTGGTCCAGCCGCGATGTGACTCCGAATACAGAGCTCGCCGACCCGGAGGCAAAACGAGCAGCGCGCACCTTGCGCCCGCTCTTTGCCCCGGCCGGCCAGAATTGTTAACCCTGCCATCATGGCATTCATCAAAGGCGAATGGAAGCCTTTCTAGGACTACATTCACAGTAAACGGTAGGGTGAAAACCATCAAGCTACTATGGCC
Source organism: Pollicipes pollicipes (assembly GCF_011947565.3). Taxonomy (NCBI): domain Eukaryota; kingdom Metazoa; phylum Arthropoda; class Thecostraca; order Pollicipedomorpha; family Pollicipedidae; genus Pollicipes; species Pollicipes pollicipes. The sequence goes on from NW_023596461.1 coordinate 26,411,805, forward strand.
GTCGAGCTCACGTGACGCGAGACGAGAAGAAGTAGTCCTTCGCCAGGTACTTATCGGTCACGCACACGCGACGCATGGCTGTCTTCTGTGCGGAGAAGAACGGTCTCACTATCCTCACTGCAATGCACTACTCACGGTTCACCACACGATTTGTTCATGTCCTTATTTCAGCGAAGAGTGGTTACACTATTTCGAACAAGATGCTTTAGGTCTTGCAAATCGGACATCATTAGTGACAATTCTTGTGTTCTTGTCACGGCAGAACTTTTGGCCAAAGACATGCGTTGGAAGGGTGCCCCGACTGACCCGCAAAGCAGCTCCCTCAGTGCCCAGGATCCCTGCATTACCACCTGTAAATCTAACGGGGTAATGTGAGACCCAGGCAAAACTAAGAAGCTAGGGCCGGGGGTTAATCCCTACTCTTACCAAATGCAGACCCTTGCGGAAGGCGAATTTAGTCTGGTTGTGTGACGTGAATGGGGCCTTCACAATCCTGCCAAACTGCCCGTGGGATCATTGAGCTCTCAATCCCACGACCAAGGAAAGATGGTGCCTCACTGCCCCTCCCCCCCCCCCCCCCACCGGAGGAGAAGGGCGTGAAAATGTTGGATTTCTGTGCTTGCATTCATGCAGTCAGACTCGTATCAGCGACAAAGGTCCAGGGGCACGAGCAGTTTTGTTATAGCAATGTACAAATTGAACGCATCGATCATCCCCCAAAATGTGACATTTGTTTTGATAGCAGACGTTGCTCGAGGATAAGCAGGTTATTTTCTCAAGTACAAACTCACGTGCAGTCCACGTGCCACATGCCACGGTAAACGTTTTTTTTCCGTACCCTTTGCCTCTGCCAACGTTATGGATTGGTCAAGACAAGCTTGATAGTTCAGATAAAAGCACTTTTAGTCGAAAAACATGCAACAACTTGATATGTCGTGTGAATTCGCTTAAAACTGGCTTGCCTTTATGGGCTGTGAAAGAGGCAACGGTCTCAAAATATCATAACTCTTCAGCCCAAGGTAGGAGTTGAGGATTCTCTCATTCGGAAAGAGCAAAGCCTTTAAGAACTTGAGAGCCAAAATCGCCGTCATTGTGGCGTCAGTCACACGTTCCTAGAACAAATTCCTTTGGCCACCGAGAGCTCGAGCTGTCCAGGTTAACGGAATCGTCTAGTATTCTGAAAAAGACTCAAACTTCACCTATGTCATACAGGAGTGTTCCTAAAACTCGAAACCAAACCATGGAGAAACGAGGGGCAATATGTCAGTGGTTCACTGCAAAGCTTAAACAGGAATTAAACTTGCCTGACGATCTGTGGTTCACTAATAGACAATGTTGTGAACTGGACCTGATCCTGGGGCATGTTAATTCACCTAGTGTAATGAGACGCCAAGTATTTCACCACAACTTCTCTGTATTTTGGTCTCAAACTACAGCAGCCCCTGACGGCGCACCTACCCTCTCCGCTTCCCCCACGGCGACTCCCGACAGCGGGGGCCGTGACCCGGGGCCGTGCGAACAGCGGCGGCGGCGCGCATCTGCCGCGCAGCCGGGGCCGGCCTGCGAACCTGACCACGTGCCGCGCCCCGCCCCAGCAGCGGCGCAGGATACAGAGTACAGCTGCACTACGAACACCCCACCCTGATCCTAATGATCAACGAGTACAAAATCGCACGGGCCTTCGCTCTCGTCCGCTCCGACGCGGCAACACTCGCTCGTAACCGTCGCCTGTCACACCGGCACCATCATCAGCAGCCACACCGCCTTTTCAGCCACGCAGCGGCTGGCTGTGGCCGGCCGCTGCTCCGCCGGCCTCGGGAGGCCAACCCGTCGCTACTTCGGTTGCGGGAGACCGACCCGTCGCTCCACTGTCCGCGGGAGGCTGCTCCACCGCCCCACCCGTCGCGGGAGGCTGCTCCACCGCTCCACCAGCCGTGGGGGGCTGCTCCACCGCTCCACCGGTCGCGAGAGGCTGCTCCACCGCTCCAGCCGCCGCCCCAGCCACCGCGACCGCCGCGGCCTCCACTCATCATACCCCGGCCGCCGCGCGCCGCGCCGCGCATGCCACTGCGGCCGCCGTCCGGCTTCAGGGTTGCCTTCTTGACGTCCACCTTGATGTCTTTGATCTTGGTCTTGCCGACACGGATCAGGTCCTACACTACCTGCTCCTGCTCAAAGGTGACAAAGCAAAAGCCCTTGCGCTGGTTCTTGATCTTATCCATGGGCATCTCGACCTCCACCACCGTGCCCATGGCGCTGAAGTGGTTCTTGATGTCGTCATCGGACATCTCTGGCTTGAGACCGCCGACGAAGATCCTTGCTGTGACCCGCCTTGGCCTTCTTTGGGTCCACCTTCTTGCCATTGATGATGTGCTCAGCCTTGTTCAGTACCTTCTCGATGGTTTGGTGGACGAGAAGACGAGGAATGCGAAGCCTCGTGACCGGCCAGTGTTGGGATCTGTCTTCACGTTCACAGACTCGATCTCGCCGAACGCGCCGAAGTACTCGCGCAGCTCCTTTCCTGAGCTCTCCCAGCTGAGGCCACCGACGAAGAGTTTCTTCTCGTCATCTCTGCCCGGAGCCTCAGCCGCGCCGCTGCCCTTCCCGGCGCACCTACCCTCTCCGCTCTCCCCACGGCGACTTCCGACAGCGAGGGCCTCGCAGCCGGGGCCGGCCTGCGAACCTGACCACGTGCCGCGCCCCGCCCCAGCAGGGGCGCAGGATACAAAGCACAACTGCACTACGAACACCTAGCCTTAATGCTGGCATGTGCAGCATATTCCGTTCACCTTGGGGAGAACACACGTTACCATAATGAAGCGTGGTGTGGAAACCACGTGGAAACCTGCATTAAAACGTAAATTTTGCTTGATTCGGCTGCTTTTGACTGAAATTTTGATCAGCATTGACAGTGCGCCGTTGAAGGCTTGGAGTTCGTACGCCGATTGGAAAGTGGGTGAGCCCCAGTTCGCAAAATTCGCGCGGCACTACAGACTCGCTCGCACGCTGTCTGGCTCCTACTGTCCACAGGGCGACGAAGCCGATGAAAGAGCTGTTCAGGAAGCTGAGAGGATCATACGGCAACCAGATCCTCAACTTGCTCTGATGACGCATCGAGCGACACCACAAGAAGCGATCGGACATTTGTCGCCTCAGCTCATCATGGGGCGCAACATCAGATCCTGACATCAGACATCGAAGTCCCATCTCGTGCCACAGTGGCCCGACATGGCCAGTGTCGTCCGCCGAGCAGGTGATGCGAAGCAGCGAAGCACGACTGACTTCAAACGTCGGATGGCGCGCGACCTCTCCTTCCAGTGCAGCCTGGAGGAGTGGTGCTCACCTGGCTGCCCGGAGAGCAGACGTGGACGTTCCGTCATCAGCCAGCCGGCAGAGTTGGCAACCAGTCCTACTGCGGCAGGGACTGTCGTGATCTGCGGCTCTTCCCCGCTGCCCTGGATCTCCACTTGCATGAGGGCGGGGTAAACGACTGGAGCGACAGTGCTGAAGCGAAAGAAGAGGATGAGGAAGCTGCGAGCAGTATCGTGAACGATTACGTGGTTCCGAAATGCAGGTTTTGGTGCTCCTTCACCATAAGATTGTGATGCTCGGAGCGGTCACTTAAAGAGAGTGTTCAACATTTGTACGTGGTTATGAACTGAAATGGCAATCTTGTAGATCATTCGATACAGTTCACCGCCTCGCCCTTCATAAGACATTTAACTTTTCAAGTGTCTGACCCACATGCCCGCGAAGGTGGGCACATTTTTTCAGGGCTACCATTTCAAGGTCACCCGGGTATCCATGACGCTTTAATAACGTCATTCAAATCCTGTGGTTTTATCGGCCATGCAGCAATCAAGGTCAGCCAAAGTATCATTGTCCAGTCGTTCATATATGGCGTTCTTCAGCGCGATTTCCAGGCATAACAGCCTTCCACTAGCTTTCAATCAATGATGTGCCGGGTACGATGACGTAATCAAACGATGTCGCTAACTACTGACTGTTGTATATCATCCACCTTCATCAGCTGACTACTTCGCCACCTTGGTTACTGCCACCAAGGTCACCCTGCATGCGGGTAGGTGGGGGTGGGGTGCCAGCGGGAGCAAGTCCTAGACCCGCGATTTTCCGTGCGTTGTTGTTGCCTTCATTGTACTCTGTCTTAAAGGTACTTATACGCTTATGTTATATAAACGCTCTGGTCGCCATAGCCTGTCATGACTAACACTGTTATTCTTCCGATGTGGGCCGCGCTCATCCATCTGATTGAAGGATATTAGGTTTGAGCTAAGACGCTATTTGTTGCCATTACATGGCGTGTCGAGCTAAGCGAGTGCGGTAGAAGCATCATGACATGTCTTTTGTGTGCTTATGATGTCAGCACCATTCAGAGTTTTGTACTTCATTCAGTTCATTAAGCTGGTTTAGGAAGTGGGAGGCCTGCGTGGACAGCCTCTTGTGAAGTACCAGTAGTCGCCATTTCCAACCTGTGTCAAAATGTTATTTAAACTTTTGACACACCTTTCTCATGACCAAAAGTAAATCCATCTTTTTAAACCTGTATCCAGTTGGGGGCCAGATGGCAAATAAACATCTTTTTGAAATGCTGTATTTGTGTATGTGGATGCTGTATTGCTGTGTTAAGCATAACATCATGTTTTTGGGATGTTATGCTTACCTTATTATGACCAAGAGGCAGGAGCAAGGAGGTCTCTGCAAAATAAATAAAAATGCTGATTGCACCCAATGCCTGCATGAGATGAGTGCTTATCAGATATTTGTATCACGGAACTATTACATGCATATGTAGAGCTCAGGGCAGGTTAAATTGTGTGGAGCTTTTTTAAATTATTGGTGTCTGAAAAATGTTTTACAATATTTTTTCTTAACATTCCTTTTGAAACACCATTGCTCCTTGGGGAATCAGTTTTCCACATGTTGAAACTGGTGGTGAGTTGGTGGCCACTGACCTATGCACCAGACTTCTGGAGTGCTCAGATATATAGTCTATGTGAGCTGGAGTTAGCACTGCAGTGCTACCACTATACTAAAGCTAAGCATGGCCTGTATTTTTTGTGATCTGAACAGGAGGGTGGTCTTGCTCACTATGGTCAACTTTCATATAGAACACAAAATAGACCACTCAGTTCCCTGTGCATCAAGCTTAGAAACAAAAGGATTTAAGGTCTTTGAAAGGGCATGCCAGTTATGAGCATGAACTAGAGGAATTATAATTAGCCCTAGTTATATTATCAGTCTGAAATGGTAGTGAAGGCATAAGAGATAAGCTTGAGGCATTTACATTGTAACTGAACACCGTAGTCTCATTGGAACCAAATGAGCGCAGGTAATGGTCCAGTTATTTTTTATAGATGTCTCATAAAGCTGCAAACATTTTTGTACATTGGTGGTTTTATTGGTTGTAGTGGTTTGTGGTGGGTTTTAGTAGGTTAGTAGTTTTTAGTGGCTTTGGTTGTATGTGGAGCCAAGGAATTCAAGATCTTCAAAAGGGTTTGATTTGTTAAGGATTCATCTGCATAAGGGGAACTCCTTCAGTGGTACGCCATAGATAAGGGTGACAAACAGACAGATACCCCCATAACGTGGTCATGGCCACGATGCATCAGCACCAGCATCTGATTGTTATCTGTGTTGGCTGACCCACAGCAGGCAGGAGTGCCCTGTGACTGCACATAGGTATAAGCAGCTGGCAAGGATTTGTACCCATGAGCAGCAGATAGAAGATTCTCTGTTTGGCTGATAGGTGGCACTATTGTACTTGTTTACTTGATAATTTGTGTCCCACTTTCATTCAGTGCACTCAATGCTTTGGCACATCATCTGACCTCACTTAGAGGCTCTTTTGCTTGCTACAATCAAACTTTGGGACTAGCTCCTTCCACCTAAAGGAACTGTTACTCTGCTGCCAAAATTTATGCATGCTTTGTCCCAAAGGCTGAATGTTGAGGCTCAACCAGCATATTACTATTTCTGAAATACAAGGAAACACCTGCTACAGCACAATTCATTTGGACGTTCTCTCCTTGGGTGGAACAGGTCTGGGCGATGACGAGGATTGTGCGGAGGCCCATGGCTTTCGAAGTATCAGATCAGGCCGATTCAGAAATACTTGACCACTAGGTGCTTGGCACGTGTAAACATGGTAATGACTGACTCAAACTCCCACTGGGGCGGTGGCACGCACCAATAGATGTAGGGCGCGGCAACGACGACCAGCTGGGCCTGTTTCATTGTGCAGCCTAAGTTATACCTGCCATACTACACGTTCCACCTGTGGCCGCCCGCCACCATGAGTGCACAAAATGTGTAGCATCTGAAATTTGGTTTGCTTATTCCGAATGATTTGGGGCAACGACTATGGCTCCGAAGGAAGCATGCCATTGACGCTTTTATTGGTAAGCTGTGAATCCCAAAGCCTAGATCCAGATCTAGTTGAATGGATAACTTCGACAGGTTCACTGGATCACTGCACCGGCCGGCCGTTGCCGGGAAGGGGCGCGGTGAGTTGTTGTGGTCTGGCGGTGCTGTGCCACCACCAGCGAGGCTCGCCCGTCTGGTCACTCGCCAGCTGTCATATCTCAAGGCCCCACGGACTACCGGTCCTTCATCCTATCCTGTTCGCTGCAGAGGACATAGGTTGGTTAAATTTCAATGGGATGGCGTAGGAAAACTGCCGCGAACGTTAAAAGATAATATCTTCATGCCTTGCTCTGGTGTGTAACTCACCGAGTGCTTCGCTTCAGATGCACTTCCAGCTGAGATCACCGAAATAAAATGGGCCAACGCAACTTAACGTGTACGTAGGTGGAACATCATGAGCAGTTATGGTATCAACTGTACAAAACTTGTATGTAGTTAGGATTCAGAACACGAAATGCTGTTGTCCGTTGTGGACCAAACCACTCAACATGAAAGACCATTGTGCATGTGCCAAAAGGGGACGGAGAGGGTGTAGCACACACATAGTGGATAATCTCAAATGTCACAGAAATCAAGAGTTTATTGGAATGCGTTCTAACAAGCACACCACCTGCTTTGTCTACAGTGAGGTGTCCGTGCCAACCATGCTGCAGTAGGCGGCGCCGCGCTGCGGCTGAACAGCTCGAATGGAACTGGTTGGCACGCTCGGCTACTACCTGCTCGTGCTGCCGCTGACCGTGCCCATGCTGGTGGCCTTCTCCTACTGCATGTGGGTGGGATGGCGACTGTTCATCAACAACTGAAGCCAGTCGACTGTGGCCTGAGCACCAGCCAGGCGCTGCTGCTGCTGTGCACGGACATCGAGGCTGAGTTGGCGTCGCGGCGGCGGCGCGGCGGCTGGCTGCGCGCCGCGCGCCGCTGCGCCGCTGGGCGCCAGCCGCGCACATGGTTCTCGTGGCCGGTGCTGCTGCTAGCGGCGCTGGTGGGCGGCGCGCTGCTGGCCTGCGCCGGCCTCCAGCCGGATGGCGCCGTCGGCGAGGCGCTGGCCGGCCTGCTGGTGCTGCTGCTGGCCGCGGCCAACGCCGCGCTGGCCGTCTGGCAGCAGGTGCTGGCCGACAGCGAGATGGCGGCGAAGGCTAGCCGCCTGGCGGCGCGGCTGCGGCGCGCGGCGGCGGCGACCGCCGACGCTGGCTGGGCCGAGGCCGAGTACCCGCACCCACACGCGCCGCCATCGCCCTGCATCAGTCTGCAGTGGACCTACCGCGACGGCCGGCTAGTCAACCTGCCTGCCTCGCTGCTGGCGCGCGGTGACGTGCTGCTGCTGCGGCCGGGCGAGGCGGCGCTAGCCGATGTGGAGGCGTGCGAGGGCGAGCCGCCGCTGCGGCTGGCACGGCTCGAGCTGTACGTGCCCGACACCGGCCACCGCGGCGACGAGAAGCCGGCGCAGCCGCGCCTGGTGGCCGCGCTGCCCAATCGCCAGTTCCGCGTGCTCACCGCGCCATATCTGCAGTCGTTGCGGCTGGCGCTACAGGCCGGCGGCAAGCGACCGACGCCGGCGCTGCGCCGCCAGCTGCAGCGGCTGCTGACGGCCGTGCTGCTGGCGGCGCTACTGGCTGCGGTGCTGGCGGCGGCCGTGTCGGTGCCGCTGCAGCGCTGGCTGCTGCCAGACTCGGCGTTCGGCGCGGCGGCACTGACTCGCCTGCTGCTGCTGCGCCTGTGCGGCGTGTTGCTGCCGCTGCTGCCGCTCGCCTGCAGCCTTGTCCTGGTGCCGGCCGCGTGGCTGGCGCAGGCGCGCCTGGTGGCGCTCGCGCGTGAGATGCGCCAGTCGCGGCCCGACGACCGCCACCACCTGGACGTGATGGACGAGGCGAGCGTGCACGAGCACGTGGCCCCGCGCTGGCACCACGTGTGGCCCGTGCTGCGCGAGACGGCGGCCGGCCGCTGCGACAGTCTGCCGCATACGGCCAGCCTGCTGTTCACACTCGCCACGCTCACCTCGCTCTGCTGCGTGGACAAGAAGGGCGTTCTCAGTTGGCCGAATCCCACTGCCGAGAAGGTGGTGACCATGCGGCTGAAGGGCGGCGCCGGCGACGAGGTGGCCTCGGACGGCGCCAGCGTCGCTTCCGACGGGGAAGCTGACCCGGTGACGTCAGACGCGACGCTCGAGGTGCTCGACTTGACGCGCGACAACCCGGCCGAGCCGTGGGCTATCCAGTTCGACGACCCGCGCTGGCGCGACTCGCTGGCACGCCTGAAGCCGATTGGGCTGGCCGTGCTGGTGAACACGTGCAGCGAGCAGACGCTGGCCGAGTACTGGCGCTTCTGCCGCCACATGGTGTGTCTGGCGCAGGACGACGCCGACCTGGTGCCCGTGCCGGCGCGGCGCTGCCTCTGCCAGCTGGCGCGCCAGATCGGCTTCAGCCCGCGCGCTGCCGACGCGTTCCAGCTGGACGCCCAGGTGGCCTGCTACAAGCACCTGAAGCTGGACCAGGCCAAGCGCGACAAGCTGACGCGCGCGTTCTCCTTCAGCAAAATCCGCTTTCCGTACCCGCACATGAGCTCGGTAATCCTGCGCGAGCTGTACACCAACTCGCTGCAGCTGGTGAGCCAGGGTACGGCCGACCTGGTGCTGGACTCGTGCTCTGACTTCTGGGACGGCGCCGACGTCATCCCACTCTCGGAGGCGGACCGCAAGCGCATCCTCGACTTCTACCACCGGCACTCGCTCACTATGTACTGCTCGGCGTTCGCTTACCGACCGCTGACCACCAAGGTGGCCGTGGAGCTGAGCGACCGCTACCTGGAGCTGCCGGCCGAGTCTGGACACATCTACCGCTCCGTGCGCTCGCCAGTGCCCGGCCACGGTCACGCCATCGGCGTCGAGCTCTGGGACAAGCCGGTGCATCCGCAGTATATGAGCACCGACTCGCTGTACGGCTCCGAGGTGAACGACGTCGACTCGACGGAGGGCCTCATTCAAGTACAGTGCAACCAGATCTTCACGGGCATGGTGACGATGCAGTACCAGGCGCTGGCTGACATGGTGCGCCTCATCGACCACCTGGAGAAGGCTTGCATCCGCTTCGTTCACTTCAGCAAGGAGAACGAGCTGCGCTCGCGCGTCTTCAGCGAGAAGATGGGCCTCGAGTCGGGCTGGAACTGTCACATTTCGTTGCTGGACGACGGCACGCGGCGCCCGTCCGAGCCGCACGAGGGCCGCGCGCCGGCGCGCCGGCTTGTCTCGGACGAGGGCGGCGAGCCGCGGCCGGGCCGCGGGCTCGAGCGGCTGCGTCCGCTCAGTGCGTCGGCGCCGTCAGTCATCAACATGGACGTCGGCGTGCCGGCGGCCGGCGACCAGGTGTCGCTGCACGACATCCGCGTCGGCGAGACGCCAGAGCCGGCCGCCGGCGGCGAGGAATCGTCGCGCACGCGCGTGCAGAGCGAGTGCGTGTGGCCGCTGCTGGCGCCGGCGGCGCTTAGCGACGGCGCGCCGTCCGCCTCACGCTCGCCCAGCCACGCCAGCGACAGCAGCGACCAGTCGGACGCTGTCAACTTCGACATGAGCAACCGTGCCAAGTTGCCCAAGGGCATCGCGCAGATCCGGCCGCACCTGGAGCACGTGGACAACGTGCCGCTGCAGGTGTCGCTGTTCACCGACTGCACGCCGGCCACCACGCGCGCCATGCTGCAGGTGATGCAGGAGTACGGCGAGGTGGTGTGCGTGCTCGGATCGTCGGGTAACGCGCAGAACGCGGCCGTGTTCGTGCAGGCGGACGCGGCGCTGGCCGTGCGTCCCCTGCATCCGCAGCTGTGCTCGCAACGGCCGCCGCCCGACGCCGAGGACGCCGCCCGCGGCGTAGCCGACTGCCGCCGCCCGCTGCTGGACGGCAGGTCCAGCGCCGGCGGCGGACCGGTGGCGCTGGCCGAGCGGCTCGACTCGCTCGCCTGCTCGCTGACGCTGCGTCGCGACGACAGCGTGTCGCTGACGCAGCTGGTGCTGGAGGCGCGCCACCTGGTGCAGCGGCTGCGCACGGCCGTCGCCTTCTGGACGTGCCAGGCGGTGGCGCTGGCCGGCTTGGCGCTATTGAGCGCAGCGCTGCTGCTGCCGCCGCCGCTGCCGCCCGGCCATCTGCTCTGGCTCGCCTGGGTCCAGGTCAGTCGGCCCAGCCGACAGCTGGCGTGCCGGAACAGCATTTATGACGAAGGGCTGGCTTGTGTGTTATCAGCTCAGATATCCTTGTCATTACTGCACTACCATATCGCGCGTGGTTTGAATAGTTCGTTCGTTGTCCTCATGAAGTTCGTCACTACTAATTCTGCTCTTGAAGGGCGTCACTGGTGCGGTGTCCAGACGGATTGTTTGCCCTAGTGTTTTTGTCATCCCGTGCTTCGGCTCCGCATTGTTTCCCTTGCAGTTTATTGTTCTGCATCTGATGTGTAGTGCGCAGCTCCGGTGGCGCGCTCTATGTCCTCCAGTCGCGTGTTCCGCCACCAGGTGCCCCTGCTGGCGGCCGCCCTGCTGGCGGCGCCCGTCGACCTGCGCATCATGGAGGAGGCCCAGGATCGGTGCTCGGCGCAGCTCTCGTGGCCGCAGGTGGTCTACGTTGCCTGGTGCTATGGCCTGCGCGTGCTGCCGACGGTGCTTATCGGCACTGTTTTCTTTGGGCTGAGCCTGCGAGCCGTCTGCCCGCCGGCCGCCTGCCTCTACGTGTATCCGGTGGCCGAGCTGCGCGCCGTGCAGAACGCGCTGCTGTTGCTGCTCGTGCTTCACTCGTGCGTGACGTCGGCGTCGTTCGTGCACCGGCGCGCGCAGCTGTGGCAGCGCTGGCCGTGCGCAAGCCGCGCCTGGGCGGTGGCGTCCGCGCTTTCGCTGCTGCTGGCCGCGGCGTTCGTGCTGCTGGACTGCGCGATGGCCGGCGAGACGCCGCGCTGGCCGACGGCGGCCGCGCCCCACCTGGCCGTCGCGCTGCTGGCCGGCCCGCTCGTCCAGCTGGCCGTGAACGAGCTCGTGAAGCGGTACGAGTTCAAGTATAACATCCGCTACCAGAAGCGCGCTCGGCTGGAGTTCGACACCAAGCTCGGCATGAACTCGCCGTTCTGAGGGCGCCCGGCGCCGGCGTGCCAATGGATGTCTGTAGAGTGGAGGCGGCTGGCAGCGTTCGCGGCCGGTGAATTTCGGTGGAGTTGGGCCGCCGACACCGATAGACTGTGGTAGTCCTCGGTAGAACCGTTCTCAGGTGGGCATATGGTAGTGCACTGTAGAACTCGGGCTGTTTGTATGGAGTCTGTTTTGCGGATGGTGTGTCTCGGATAGGAGAAGTCTGATCCATGCGTGTTCCGCACTTGTTGTCGCGTTACCACTTATGCATGCAACGTGTTAGCTGTGCTGCCGTGTCGCGGCGTTCCTTTCTGCTGCAAAAAGACGCCCTCGGAGGGGTTTGATCGCCGCGGCTAAGCATTTAATTGCGACGCACTTACTGAAGCTGCAGTAGTTGTGTGGTTAGCCGGTATGTTTTGGGGTAAACGATGTAGCATGGCAAGCCGTGTTTTATTTCCACTGTTGACAGAAAACATTGCGGTTGCTCGAGTTTAGTTCGATGTGAAGTATTCCGTATCCGTAGATCGAAGGGTTCGTGCAATTCCCTCGGCTGCTTCGCACATTGGATGTGCTCAAGGACTTCAATAACTCAGTGTGATAACTGCATGAATATTTGGACTATTTTCATACGGTATTCAGCACAAATACATGTAACGTGACCACGTCACCGGTCTATTATATGAACATGAACATGGTGTAACCCCAAGAGACTGGGTCAGACTATGCGCATCAGTGCTGGTTTTGTGACACCAGTAAAACCAAAACGGAACGTGGCAGAGCGGGGGGGGGGGGGGGGTCGTCTGCTGGGAGACAGGTATAGGCTAGTGTAACGTTGCAATAATGCGCAGTAAGCGGGGTGCAACCACCGAAGCCTTGCATGGGTATTACCCACGCCTATCGGAACACATCCGTACGTGTTTTGCTGTCACATCTGGGCACACCGCCAAGGGGCAAGTCTTCAGGGGGTTGCCCTATCATTCAGAAATGTGGTTAGCTGCGCGTGTCTGACGTTATCCATGTGTTTGGACTGACCGAATAAGATAAATCCCCTTGGATTCCTGTTCGTAATGTCTGAATTCTTGCCTTGGCTTCCGGGTCGTAACCCTGTGAGCTAAGACGCCGCCTGAGTGAAAGTATCACCGGGTTGTTAGTGTCCAGAGGAGTTTTTCTTAAATTGCTATCGAGTTGAAGGCAAATGACTACCGGTAGAAACAAAAGTGTTACTTGAACCTGTAATGTGCTCTACGCCCCACATATTTAGTCCCAGTACTATTTCACTCGCTAGGCCGAGACGGTGAAGGGAATGATCCACCTTCGGAGCATATCTCAAAATCATAATTTAGTAAAACTTCAGGACTAGTCACGTCTAATAACAGCACTGGGTGGTAGCATTGTAGCACCATGAAAACATAATATGGATATGGATTTTGACTTTTTCGAGACCAAATTACGCTGCCACGCTTTGTGACAGCACTATCTAGTGTTACTAGCACACTTCTTCCCTGCAGTCACGACCATCGTCGTCATGACAATGACCGCGCACACATCTGGTATGAATGAAAGAACGTCTGTGATTGGCATAGCGGGCGCTGGCCCATCTCCGAGACGTTGGTTGGTTGAAGGTTGAACCAGTGCATCGCATGTATCATATGATACTCCCATTCACAAAGCCAAAGTGTGCCTCGAAAACAGCCACTGTGGTAAACATCAAAAGGAAAAAATTGAAGCCATAGCATAACGTTTCGTTGAATTCGCAGGATAATAGCTCATCTGTTTCTCTGAACAGTGTTTCAAGCTTTCCTACCACTTAGTACACAAACATGTTTGACACAGTGTGTCGCCAACATTGCAGAACACACACGTTGGAAAAAGCAAGGCAAATGAAATGTATTACTTTCATAGTGTTTCATGTCTTATTCAGCCAGGGAGTCACATGAGATTTCTTCCGTAAAGTCGGCTACTTCAAATCGAAATTCAAATCGTAAAACGGATTTTGAGAAAACTGGTCGTGCTGACTAAATCGTACACGCCTGATGTAAAAACAAGTGAAAATCACAAAAAGGTGGGAGACTTCCTTTAAGTCCTGACCAGCATTGGTAATTTCACCACCCTCCAGAGCTTACAAGGGTGTGTTGTCTGTGGGGTTTACCTCTCAGTCGATCCCACATCCAATATGCTGAAGAAAAAGCGCTCTCGTCCGCATGCTGACTGAAATGTGCACAAAGCCACTGTAGCCAAGGACTTGCGGATATTACATGTGCCTGCGACTATCAGATTGCGATTACGATTAGATTACGATTATCAGATTGTATAGATAACATCCTTTGGTCATGCGGTGACAAAAGATGTCTCCAAACCCGGGAGCATGTCCATCAACGAATTCTCCCCAGCACTACGCAGACAAATTCTTCCACAACTCTTGAGTTATCGGGCGCTGGGCGGTAGCTACCGTTCATGAGATCGTGATTATGTGTTTTGCGGTGTTTTGGTTTCCATTCCTGGTGCATTGTGTGCACCTTTCAGTAACCATACGAATGACTGTGTCCTCGAATGAAGTTATAAGGCTGTGTTATAGTGCTTCAAAATTAGTTGTAGTGTTTCATCTAGTGTTTTGTCTACATTGTTGCATCTAGTGTCTTACATCTGCAGTGTACATGTAGTGTATCTCTGTTATCGTGTTACACAACATTCCCGGTCTCGCCGCTGACAACGCGCATCAATTGAGAGGTTTACATGAGCCCACTGATTATGTCAATAAATGGTGTTTGCTCAGGCTGTCACTTCCGGGTCAGGAATGAGCCTAAAAACGTCCTCTGAGTTAGGAAGCAGGGCACCGACAGGAGCGAAGCGGGCATTCTTGACCAAACGCGCACCCTTTGACCTGATCGGGTCCCTTCCTAGGGAAGTTCTGGTTGCGCCACTACTCCTCACGGTCATATGCATGCAAGTAGACGTGTTAGGTATAGGCTTAAGCTAATCTTGACCCGATCAGCTGTCTGACACCACGATCGTGCATGCTCTGCGAGACTGCGTGTTCTAACTCTATCTGACTTACTCTAACAAAGCATACACTAAATATCGGATTCCTTATGGTGTCTTCGGACACCTTGTTTACCCTCTTCTGACTTTCATACGACCTCTGCATGAGCGGGCGGGACCCCTGCCGCGGGTCTTCAGTCGGCCCAATGCTCGCTTCATCGCACCGCTGCAGCGGCACCAGTCTTATCACGCCGCTGACCATGTCTTAAGCAGACGGGTTTGATGACCATTTTCTGCAGGTAAACACGGATCTAACGGCTTACCTAAGACAGAGGATAACGTCGCAATTGGCGGCGTGCTTGACAGCATGAGTCACGCTCATGTTCAGGTCTTATCTCTAAGATGGATGGCTCAGCGACCACAGCTGTGGACAATCTGGCCGTCACCAACCCCGCATATAGGCTTACATTTATATATGACTGTACGTATTTTCACTTTTGATAGGCAAGTCTGCGCTAGTCATGTCGCATGAGCCCCGGCTGAAAGCCTGCAGTGCGGACATTCTTCAGCTCCTTTCGCTCCTCGCTCCACTGGAAAAGGTGTCTCCCAGGGCTTCAGCTGCGCCCGCTTTCCGCCCAGGGGCGCTTTCGCGCAGCGGTATCGGCTCGGCACACGATCTCCGCTGGTGCGGTCGGAGCGTGCCGCTGGACACCGGTGGGCGGCCGCACCGCCACCATTCCCCCCCCCCCCCACCCCCACCCACACCACCAAACACGGTCCGACCTCAGCGGGTCCCTAAGCCGGCTGCTCTCCAGCACTGAGCACGGTGCTGGAGGCCTGGCTCCCATTTTATTTGTTGAACACTGGGATGGCATCGACATGGTATTTTGATGTTCAGGTTTGCCTTGTCAGAGTTACGCTTACGTAGCTCATAGTTTGACGCCGAGTTGATGGTACAGTTTGCTGTTTTTCTTTTACGAGAAGGCATCAGCATCGCCGCCAAACACGAGCATGTCGGGGAGCGTGTGATTGTAAGGTCTAGCTTTGGAAGTCGTGGACAGGTAGCGCCGGAAGATGCACAGCTTCAGACGCATATCAAATTGCTCAAAACAAAAATCCTCTTCAGCGTTTTGGAATAGGCAGAAGTGTCAGTATGAGAAGTGACCCCAACGTAGCCTTGGTCATGTAAGTTGGAGACCTTTGGGAGCTCGGTCCTATCGATGAGCAAACCTCAAGTTCATCAGTGTCTTGATAACAGCACTTATGCCTATCGCGTTCGCCGCACCTGCCACGGAGATCGTCATCGGTAGAGCTCATACCGTGATTTTTGTCCTTTGCTTCATGTTTACAAAATATTTTTCTTGTGATCTGCCATAACAGATCTCCTGCTCACGTGAGACAACAGATCCCATGCTCGCATGAAACAACAGATCCCATGCTGACGTGAAACATCAGCTATTTGCCAAGTCAGCTTTTTGTAGGCCTGCCTCGAAGGCTTCACTGTGTGCCAGACCACAATTATTTATGTCTGCAGCGAAAGATCCTTAGCTCAATGCATCCGCTTTCTACACGCGTCAGAGGATCAGTGGTTACCTCATTCCTGATAAAGGCGGGGTCCGAGCTGCTGTGTTGACTCACCAACTCCGCCGTCGACGTCCGCTCTGAGGCATCACGCTCGATGCCTCCTATGCCGTAAGCGTGGCCGACATGCGTCCTGTCAGCCCAGTCCGGGCGGTGGCGGTGTTATCGGTTATTTAGAGTCCTGTGGCACTTCCCGGCGCCGGGCTCCGCGGCCCCGCGGCTCATCGCAAGCCAAGGTCGCCCCGCTGCCCCAACCCCGTCCGAGCGCTTCATCACGCCGCGCCGCCCGCAGAGCAGTTACGAGCTAACGGCGCTCATTTACGGTGGAACCTCAGCCGCAAGAACGCCCCCCCCCCCCCCTTCCACAAAGCTTTGTCATGAAGCGAAGGCCCACGCCGCGCGACCCTTATGAGGGAGGCGGAGGAGGGGGCTGAGGATGCGCCGGGTCGAGGTGGGAGGACCATGTCGCATGACCTTGGTGCCGGGACGACGCCTGCTCATGACTTCCGTCCTTCGTTCGGCTGACCCCATTACACGGCGACAGCCGGGGCGGCTGGCAGCAGCGCCGGACGTCCTCCGATAGCGCGGCGTGCGCCAGCACCAGCGCCGCCAGTTCCGCGGCGTCATCCCCACCGGCGCTGACGGCCGGCGCAGCTCGCGGCTCGCGGCGCCCCAGCGCGTCCCAGCGCGTCGGGCGCGGTCCGCGCGAGCCGACCGACGGTCGCCGGCGCGGCACCGGTCGGCCACGCTCTCGACGGCGCCGCGTGGGAACAGTCACGTGGGAGCGCTCGACGGCAGCGACCGGCTCGAACCCGATCCCGGAGACGGCGCCCGGTCCAGCTCCAGCCAGCCGCCCGGTAACGGTGCCTCGATCTCACGGGGCCATGGGCCGCCTCCGAAAAATGCTGCGAGATCTTGATCACAGGCAAATATCGTTACAATCTGGCGCCTGATGTCCTCCTGATAACGGACGACCTTTCTCCGGTGAAAGGACGCCCGGTGGCTTTTTACACGGCTCCGCTGGGATAAGTGATTGTTCTGGCATGAGCCTCTCTCGTCCTATGGAAATCGTACGCTGCGCCAGGGGCCTTGGCTGCAAAGGCAGGTGTCCCTGTACAGGATTAACGCGATCTTCATGGCGGCCACTTCATAAACATTACATTTGCATGGTTCATGATGTCAATGACTCGCTCCTTGAGCAACGCGAATCAATCCTAACCACTTGCTCGGTCGTTCAAGGACATCTGACGGACTGTAACAGCATCTGACCTCATCTTTTTCTACCCAGGCTACCATTTTTGTTCGTGAAATATCGCTTTTTGTCTTACAAGCCCACCACAACTCATGATCTCGGGCTAAAGCAGCAATACTTATTACAACATGTGTGTTTCAAGAGCAAAGGCGGTTACGATGCTGTTGCACTAATGGTTTAGTGGGACGTTTTTTGGTCTGCGGACTGCACGCCACCTCTTGCTGAGATATTTTCCACACGCCGGCTGCACCCAATCCGTATCACCTCGAGGCCGGGAGAGCCGATCGTCAAATTCAGCATTCCCTTTTTATTGTTCATACGTGCTCAATCTCTTCAAAAAGATGCGTCGCCGACCTTCTCGAACGGGAAGGTCTCCGTGCCATTATGGCTGAACCGTGATTTTGTGCACAACCAAGGACGGCGCCAATGACGAATGATTCAGACGACGAGAAAACGTTAGGCTAGATCTTTTATCTCCCGGTAACCCCTTCCATCGCCGTGATCTTGAAGGCACTGAGGTCAGGAAAATAAGTTATTTTGACTTGTGGTATGAAAATGCGGCGCATTTGTTTAATATCTATGGAGCATTTTCTGCTACCACATGTCCTCTCTACGCTGCAATATGTCGCGATGTTTTGGCCTAAATATACGTCACATCGAAGTTCCAGTGAGGCATAGTCTATACTAGATACTGACATAGCCTTAGTATTACAGGCCATTCGCTGATAGCCACGTCAGGTAAACGGCAAGAGAAAAAGATGCACTGTACAAAGTACAATGCCTTCTTTATGTGTTTTTTTCTGGTTTTCTTGCGTTTGAAAATATCTTCATCGCGGCCTCTCTGCCTGATTGTGCAACACGCAGTTTTGTTCAATGGGTTTGTAAATTCTTCAACCTGTAATGACAGTAATGTAATGTACTGTCATGACTTAATATACCGCTTAGTAATATTGGTATGCAAATATGGGTAAAAGATTGATCATTTAATGATAAACAAGACAGCAATGTTATTACATGGGTCCAATGTGCGTGACATGATATACCACTACCCAAGTTCGTGCTTGATGCCGTCACTCGAACACGAACACGTCAGCTTAACACCTTCGACTCTGATTCACAGCGGACTGGGTGTGTTCCTATTCTGATGCCCAGTGTCATAGCTCAATTTTGAGCCGACCCTGATTCCGATTCAAAATCGTATGGTTTTATCAATAAATTGACTTCAACTGGTTCCCTTCCGCTGAAAACGTTCACGATATAAACCGTTCTACGGTCTCCAACGCGGCAACACAACAAGTGTTCCCATTGCCGCGCAATTGACAACTGCCGGAATAACAATAGATGGCGTTACTTACATTTAGAGCACATTGATTGACTCAGCAAAAGCTTGTGACTCAGCTTCGGCTCCAATTCACATATTTTGAAAAGAAATGACCTCACTTTGAACGGATTATGCCACCTTTATTACTTTTCACTTATTGCTCACTCATTGGCAGATCAGACGGCGATCTAAATAATTCAAAATATTGATTTGAACCAATTAATAAACTCATAAGTTATAAGTTTGAAGCAGAGTATAAGCTTTTTGGTTTGTGAGTTATCAGTTTGAAGTCCTGTGAGTGAAATCTCATTGGACTCCCTGTTCACCAATATGAAAGGAACGCACTTGATTTGCCTAGCTTTCCAACGGGTATGCTCCGTAATGTTGCCACATACTATTTGGTCAAAATGCTTGCGTAATACATGCTACAAGAGCTTGATACACCCTATTTAAATAAAAAGATACCCAAGATGAAGCAAACTCGAATCCCGCAAATCAACAAAATGCTATGCTATGGCTCTGATGCCTTCCCTATGGCGCTTACGACAGCGACTCTTTTCGAGGCGCGCTGGCTTCGGGATGAACGGATCACATGATCTATAGTGACACACTGGTGCGAAGTTCAACCGAGGCGCCTCTCGGCCACTGGCCCTTGCCGTCCGCCGTGCCGATCACAAACGTTAGTATGTTACGACATCATTCATACCAGTGGAGGTGCCACTTTTAGCCCACACGCCCGCAAGGTGCGGGTTAAAACAATTAAAAAGTGGTACCTATAACTCGTAAGTGCTGACAATGGCCTTCAACACATTTTGCGATCGCCTTGACGACGGGGGTCACGACAACTGCAGCTGTCAAGAAAGAAGTGCAGTGCTGTTACAATCGCTCGATCGTACGTACATGACATTTGAGGCCCCCGTGCTTCATCATGCCCGTGGTTAATCTCTGACAGATGACGCATTTTTCCGCACACCTGCCTGCCCCTCGCCAAGCCGTTCATAACCATTTTTGGTTTTTGCATACACCTGCTGGTACTTCAGGTTTATCCCCTTCGGTAAAATATCATGGGTTGGGTTGTTAAAGGAAGTGTCCCACCTTTGAAGCATATTTTTTAACATAATCATACTCATGCCCAAAAACATAGAGAAACGTCAGGAACAGTTACGTCTAATAACAATACCGGGCAGTGTCACTGCAGTACCATCAAAACATAATGGCATCAATTTTAATCATTTCTGAGTCCAAACTACGCTGTGAACGCCTTGGAACAGCAATACGGTTCTTCGCTGCGGTTGCGATCACTGTTGTCACGACAAACACCTCTACTGGTGCAAATAAAGGAACGTTTGTAATTAGCCCCGCGACCAAGAGCCTGCTACAAAGAAGCGCACTGGTTGAAGTTTGAACCCGTGCGTCATATGGATCATGTGATACGCCCATTCCTAAAGCCAAAGTACGAAGGTCACAGCCAAAGGCCTCGAAAAGAGCCATTGTGATGAAGAAGAGCCATTGTGTGCCTCCCACCTAAGGCTGGTTAAAGCTATCACCCAAGTCACCGGTGGCCACAAACGATGCACCCGATTTCACCTATGAGCGGGCCACCGGCCTCCGACCAGTCCCCACAGGAAGTGACGACAGCCCCTGGCTCGTGACCGGTGAGCCGGTCCACAGGCCCGGCGGGCGTCCGGGCGCGATCCGGGCGTGATCGGGGCCCGGCCGGCCGGTCCGTCACTGACACCGGTCCAGAGCGGACGCGGCGCCGGCACCAACCAGCACGCACCGACGCGCGGCGGCCTCGCTCGCCGCCGACCGCCACGGCCCGACGGCGGCTGATGACGTCTGATAACGCCAGGGCAGCCGGGCGCCTGACGACACAACAACGTGACACGTCTGACTACACTGGCTGACGTCTGGGAGTACACTTACGACACTGGGCGATATCTGATGGTCTGATGATGCCCTGCGGCGCCGGACAGAGACGGAACACACCAGAGGACACCAGGTGATACGTGATGTCAGCTGACGGCACCTGATGACAATTGACACCGCGTGAAAGCAGCTGACGACGCCTGACAACCACGTGCGCCTGGTAGCGCCTGACAAGGCCTCATCATAGCCATGCGACACCACTTTGGGGTCGGGAGGCTCCACCGCGATTACTCTCGGTTTCTCCGGGTGAAAACGGTGGTTTTTACCACTCGCCGCGACTCTGTCGTTTCGCTATCACACACGATGCCGGTCATTGTGACCGTTGTCCTCATCCCCAGCAGAGAAGCGCAGCCTCTTTGCTGCCGCCGCCGCCGGATGGAGGCATGGGTGCGCGAATCTAACCTCCGGGTCAGCCGAGCGGCCGAGCTGTTGCACTAACCTGAGCTCTCATTATCTCGAGGCTCGATTAGGCAAGAACAGAACTGTGGAAACATATCGTAAAAACACGCGTCGGGCGGAGGCGTGCAAAGTAGGTGTGACTGGCTGTCATTCAGGCCGCTCGAATGATCGTGTTGACCTCGCGAGGCCTCCAGGCGATAAATAGCAGCAGCCGTGTCCCCAAACGGAGCCTGCATCCCGTCGCAACAAAACATACCGAGCACTGGGCCAGCCAACACACACGGTTGAGTCCTGCAGCACCTCAAAAGAAGCGGTGTCTTGCACTGACATTGAACGACTGCAGCTGTTCCTCAGTGCAGGTCGCCGCGGTGAAGGTCGTGTCACCACCTGATCAGAACTTGTCCGATTCTGTCTGTCATGGCCGCGTCATGGCTGACCCACTGCCGGCCATCTACGACTCCTCTATCACCCGTGTCCTCCAGCGGCGCTGAATGAGGCGGAAATTGGACCTGCATTGTCAATCAGCGGCACTCTCTGTTTTCTCAACAAGCGGCTCGCTGTCGGCTCGTTAGCGAGCGGGGGCTGCACGCCGCAGCCAGTGTCACCCGACCAAAGCCGGAGAGCGTCGCGGACCTGTTCCGCGCGGGGCAGAGCCGGGGTCGCGCCGGAAGGCTGCGCTGCTCGCGGGGCGGCGCGGTCAGGGTGACCGACGTCAGCTGGCCGCGCTCGCAGCTCGATCATCGACTAGCGGCTGACGAACGGCGGAAGCCGCGCCACGATCAGTCGCCTTATACGGCCGACGGCGTCCCGCTGACCCGACCCTGGTCAACCTGACGGATCGCCGCCGTCCGCTGACCGTACGCCGCGCCGCGCACGGCGTCGCCGGCTTCTGCGAACTGGGCAGAGCGCACGCCTCGGCAAACGAGGCCTACACCTTGGGACGACAAGAGGCGAAGTGCTGTCATAAATCATCGCCAGATCCGACCGGATTAGTGTCACTGCGTGAGGCCCCTGCATGCGCCAGCTGCGGATATTCGCAAATTTCATGTGTCAAGGATGCATGAATGAGACCAGCTGTCAGTGAGCTGCGTGCGGGGCGTGCAAATCCATCGCTCTGAGCAACGCTAAAAGCACACGTCTTGACGGCAAAACGACGAAAAAGAAACCCTCTTGTGCGTTAAGTGTGTCAAGCGTTTTGCTCAACAGCTCCTTGCTGTTAACCCTCCGGAGCTCACAATTCATACAAGGCGATCGTCTTCCGGCGCAATTCACATGAGGCGATCGCCTTGCGTTCTTGTCATGGCTGTCCGAGATGGCACCGGTCTTGGTGACGGCGACGACAGTGTCCTCTGTCGAGTGGCCGAGCCAATACCTGTATTTGCCAAACCCAGCGCATGCTGATTCTAAAACATGTAAACTGACATTTTTCTCGAAAGAACCTCCTAATACATTTGATACACACCTAGGCTTAAAGTCAGGTGGTTGCGAATTGCCGGAATGTTAGTGTGCGGATGGCAGCAGAAGCTGCATGCCTCCAATTCGTGACAACTATACAGGCGACAAAGTGTCACATAACAACGCGAAAAAAAATGTGCGGCACTGCCAGAGCAATACGCCCTCTCATAAACCGCGGAGACGCCACCGTCAAACTGCCGCAGCGCCGGCGCGGTACGGAGCTGCGCGGTGCAAACCTTGCCTTAGGCGTGCGCAGCTGTGTCCGTCGGGTATGATTCAGTCTATATGATTGCCTTTATGTAGGGGCACCGCCATTTTGCGGTTTCAGTCAGAACTGCTCCGTCCAACAAGCGCACATCGCGGCGAACGACTGTGGACCGACGGCTGCACCCGCCTGAATCCGAATCCATTAAGGGGCGCCGCAAGGCACGCAGGAATGCAAATAATTCATTCCAGCATGTCCACCAACACGTCATGAAAATAGACGAAAAAGCGCTGTAAGTTGTGTCTTTGTGGCACTGCTGGCTGAACGACGAAATGAAGAAGTGTGAGCATGTAAAAAGTCATTATCACGTATACCGCTCACACAACCTTGTTTTGTGCAACCTTCTGGTGCATAATCCATTGCAAACCGGAAATGACAGCGTGTCATGCTGCCTCGGCCAGGAATGGGAAAGGTATGTTGTTCCAAGCATGACGCATTGTGCATGTTCCAAGCAGAATTTATCTTCAAAATCCCACTTGCCAGTGTGGGTGTGTCTAAGAGTACATGCGCGAACATTTTAGTTTTATAGAGCATCGACAAATCATATCGTAGTTGAAGACATGTAAGTTGCATCATGTTATCCTAACTGCAAGGGGCATTTCTTTTTGTAAGGCGCCTGCTCTCTACGCTGTGATGATAGAATGATAGCGTCGTTTTTTAACAATGGAAGCATTTAACAGCATTTCCGTAGAACGCGGTGCTCTCTTTCAGTCATATGGAGAGGTCAGCTTAACAAAACATTGCAAAACAAAACAATAATTTGTTTTTCTGTGTCCCTTGGTGCTGAAAAGTACTTTTGGAATTTGGTCTGCCTCGTCCTAGGGAAAAAGTTGCAAAGCTTGTTTAATTTCCCAAAACTGTAAACCAAATCAGTTAAATGGAGAGGGATAAGTGACATACGCAACCCGGAATCAAAGAGTCATTTTTGGCTTGGTATGACGACGCGCTGCAAGCAGCGCCAGGCATACCAGGATTATTGTTTTTAATAGTTCATTAAATTTCCAAAACATGTCTGCTCGAGAAATAACGACTGTGGGTAATTGGCGTTTCTCATACCCTCGATATGTATGTCCGTCTCGTCATGCAAACCAGTACTTTTCAGAGCTGTCAAATCAAAAAACTTGACCGGCTTTGGATTGCACACAACCCCAACTTAAGTTCGCTGACTCAGTTATACAGCGAATGAACCAAAACTTAAGCAGCCAAAAAAGTGAATATTCGCAGATACGATTCATTCGCTCACGCATGATATTTAATTGCTACCCATTAAAAAATGATAGATTTGACAATTTATATAAATAAATAAATAAATATATATATATATATATATATATATATATATATATATATATATATATATCTCTCTCTCTCTCTCTCTCTCTCTCTCTCTCTCTCTCCCTCTCTCTCTCTCTCTCTCTCTCTCTCTCTCTCTCTCTCTCTCTCTCTCTCTCTCTCTCTCTCTCTCTCTCCCTCTCTCAAGGAAAGTTCCAGGACAAGTCGCGGTTATGGCTACCAGAAAGATCGCATGACTTTCAGCTTCACATCCGTTTCTTTCACCGTTTCTGTATCCATTAACAGGGGACGAGCAGATCGCCTCCGGCCATTAATGGCACTTCACATGGTAACTGGAATATAGGTCGTTGGTGCCAAACGTGACAATCCTCCAAACGTGTCCGTCCATATGAAATCAGCAAAGAGACCTGTGATTTCGCACATCAACGCGCCCAATTACAACAGCGTAGCAACAAGAGCCAACAGCGGATGGATAGCTCGACTAAGCGCCTTGACGAGCTCGATGCCCGGTCAGCTCAGCGCAGGTGCCAGCTGTCGCGAGTTCGGCCCACCCTCGCTCGGGCACGTGCCGCCCGGTTCCGGCGCGGTCCTGCCGGCGTGGCGCTGCAGCGCCGCTCCGCTGTTGCGCCGCGGGCGCCGGGTCAGGAGCTGCACAGCAGCGCCAGTGTTTGCGCGGTCCTTGACCGGCCGCCAATATTGGCCGGGCCCTCAATCGCTCAAATTACCGGCAGCCTTGTGCGGCGGGACGTCGACCAAGTACGGAGCGCCGCCCGGCCGAGCAGACGCTGCCGGTAGTCCGCACATCCCGGTGACCTACAGCCGATCACGTCCGCCGCCCCCCCCCCCCCCCCCAGCACCCCGCCGCCGCCGCCGCCGCGGCGCGTGCGTGTGCGTAAAGCGGAGGCGACGCGCCTGGTGGCGCCAGCCTGTGACCTCGGCCCGTGGGAGGAGGTCCGCTGCGCCCCTCCCCCTCCCAGCCCCCCCTGACCGACTGACAGCACCCAAGGCGGCTCCACACTCAGTGTGCATGTGTGTATGTGTGGGTGGGTGGGGGTGGGGGGGGGGACTGTGGGGGATCGATCGGGCTGGGGAAGCGTAAAAACTGCTAGAAACGGCGCCGTTCGATTTTGTATTTTTGTTCTGTGTTCTGTATTCTGTAAAGTTTGCGACATACCAATTTGTCAAAATGCTTGGGAATACATGCTACAAAAGCTTGATACACCCGGCTTAGCAAGACGTGTATGCAAACATCAGGCTTTTAGACCACGAATTCAACGACACGTTATCCTACGGCTTGGATTTCCCCAATGCCATTAACCACAGTGGCTCTTTTCGGAACACAATTTGGCTTTGGGAATTAGAATATCATGTGTAACGCACAGTAACGCGCTGGTTCAAAGTTCAACCAATGCGCTTCTCGGTAACTGGCTTTCGCCACCCGCTGTGCCAGTCACAAACGTTGCTGTGTACTGACTTCATTCACACCAGTAGAGGTGCCACTTTTAAGCCCGCACGCCCGCAAGGTGCGGGTTAAAACAGCTAAAAAGTTGATGCCCTTTACAGCTGACAACGGCTCACAGCAGATTCTACCGTCTACATGACGACGGCTAGTTGTCGTGACGGCAGTGGTTGCGACAACTGCAGCTGTCAACGAAGAACTGTAGTGCATTTACAAAGCGTTGGCAGTGTTATTTGGACCCTAAAACAATTAAAATTTACACGCTTATCATATATTGATTGTGTTTCAGCGGCGCTACCCGGTGCTGTTATTAGACGTAACTGGTCCTGAACTTTCACTGGAGTATGTTTTCGAAATATGTCCCGAAGAAGGCACATTACCTTGAATTCCGCAAAAATTTGGCTGATTCTGGAAATGACTTCACATCTTTAAAGGGGGTGTCCCAACTTAGGGGGATATTTGATAAAAAAAAAACATATTGTTATGAAACCTCAGGACCAGTTGCGTCTTATAATAACACTGGGTAGTGCTACTGCAGCAACGTCAAGGCATCATAAGGACGTAAGTCTTAATGATTTTCGAGTCTAGCTTAGGCTGTAAACGTTTTGTAACGGTTCTACTACTTTTTCCTGTAGTCACGACCACTGTCATCATGACATGCGCCGTGCGCCATCGACTGGTGCGAATAAAAGAGCGTTTGCAATTGGCCCAACGAGCCATAAGGGCCTGTTACCGAGAAACGCACTGCCTGAAGTCTAGACCAGTGTGTCACTAGGGACCATGTGGTTGTCCCATTCCCAAAGCCAAAGTGCACCTCTAAAAGACACATTGTGATAAACGCCACAGGGGAGAAATAAAAACCATGGTATAACGCTTCGTTGAATTCGCGGGATAATAACTTTATATTTGTACACCTTTTTGTCTACGCAGAGTGCTTTAAGATTTCGTTGCATCTATACGTAAATATTATGCCACATTAGTTTGTTGCAAACATTGCAGAACGCACACGTAGGAAAAGCAAGACAAATGAAATATATTACTTTTATAATGGTGAGCAAGGAGTGAAATGAGATTTCTGCCGCAGGAGCGGCCACTTTAAATATAAATTCTAAGCTATTAAAAAATCGAAAAAACTGGCATTGCTGATCAAATCGTACTCGTCTCATCTAACAATAAATGAGAGGTATAAAAAGGTGGGGTACTCCGTTAAACCCTGGGAGATTTGGCAGCGATACCGGTCATGCGTCTAAGCCCTGCGGTTACAACACCGGAAGAGCCCTCGCTATTCGCCGTCCTTCTTCGCTGTCGCGCTTTTGGCTATCGGATGTACGGATCTACACGGGCGAATACCTCTGAAATTATGTTCGCCCCACCGACCTCCAAACGCCATCACACAGCGGCATTTAGGCCATGGCACGGCTGTGCGACCGCAGTCAAAACAAAACGCCGTTTTTATCTTGGCAACAGGATCTCAGCCCTTCCTCATACAGCAACGCGCCGCGCCTTGCGATGAGAACTACCACAAAACAACTCAAAAAGGCCGTACGAGATTCAGCGATCTACAGAAGTCAGTGCCCTGGAGTCGTGCTTCCTCGGCCGACCTCCAAACGTCCGCCAACACCGCATTCCACTCATGATTCGACCGCACTTGCAGCGCTCAGAGATCGCTTCATCGCCTTGTTTTTACACAAGCGACGTGATGCCAGATCTGTCATGCAGCAGCATGTCGAACCCCACGACGAAACCACGGAACGGCGAGGGGCAAAGTCCATGCCAGATTCAGAAATCTTTACAGGTAGGTATCTTTGAAGTAACAACTCTTCGGTGAGCATTTAAACGCAATTTGACATTGGTATTTACCTCACGGCACCGCAGCACGACTGGGGCATAATGTGTTATTTCTTTTTAAGATGGAGAACGCCGTGCTCAGGAAGACACGTTGCATTTTACTGTCGATCTAGCATGTGACTGGTACCGACAGACTGGTGCTCTTGGCTGCCGGAATCAACTCCCAAATCAGCCGAACCTCAGGGAATGAAACATTGATAACATTTGTTGGAAAAAGTTGAATATGTGGTGGAGCCGAATCAAGCTTATCGTCCCGTACTTTTCACCGAGAAGACAGCTGAACGACCAGTTAGTACGCTTTGCGTGGGACCGGCGAGATAACAGCAGAGTGCCGCAGCGATATTTGACCAGCGAGGTGACATCAAAGTGCAGCAGCGATGCTGGACCAGCGAGGTGACATCAAAGTGCAGCAGCGATGCTGGACCAGCGAGGTGACATCATAGTGCTGCAGCGATGTTGGACCAGCGAGGTGACATCATAGTGCAGCAGCGGATGTTGGACCAGCGGGGGTGACATCATAGTGCTGCAGCGATGTTGGACCAGCGAGGTGACATCATAGTGCTGCAGCGATGCTGGACCAGCGAGGTGACATCATGGTGCTGCAGCGATGTTGGACCAGCGAGGTGGGTGACATCATAGTGCTGCAGCGATGTTGGACCAGCGAGGTGACATCATAGTGCTGCAGCGATGTTGGACCAGCGAGGTGACATCATAGTGCAGCAGCGACATTCCTAAGGCCATTTTACTGAGATACGATGCTTGTGGACTTTTGCTCTACCGGTACGTTTTCCTCGCTGCATAGCGCTCCCAAAAGGCTCATCATTCTGCTCTTGCGTGATACTTAGTCAAGTTTAGCCGTTCACGAAGAACAAAATCAGACTTTTGCTTAATTATCACGCGCATTTTATGTTAGTTTTCACAATGGAAAATTACGCCGCGATTGCTGTTTGCGTACTTGAAAACGTTTTTTTCTGGTCCGATCTAGCTCATGCTACCGCCTGATCACCACCATCTTCTAAACTTCTGCTGTTGCTCATGTTGCTACGTTTGAGATGACTTCGATCGCCGAACGTCGTCACGGTCCTTCCGCGTGCGCTTCGTAACGATAACGAAGACTAGACAAAAAAAGCGTCGGTTTTAAATCATGCTGCAGATGTTGGGTCTTCAGGTCACTGGACAAATTTTTTTATTGAGTCAGTGAGGCATGCCTGCTGCTCACAGCTGGGGGTTTTCGTCTTGCCCATGCCACGTTCATTCTCAGATCGCGCTAAATCTTACGCCATCTTTGTTATCCTGACCGTAAGTGCATACGGGACTGGTAGGTCATATTTATGCTGCCATTTTTGGGATTCCTGTCAGTCTTTTCTTACGACCATCAGTGGTATTACAATGGTAATCAGTGGCAATACACAATCTCAGCCACCTCCTTGAAGCGCTCGCTATAGACCCTGCCGGCCGGCCAGTATCAAAGTGTTGAGCCTGGAGGGCGGCACCTGTACCTCACGCGCTCCAAAATTAAGTGCCTTCTTAGTCTGTCCTGGTTTACGCCCTGTGTCAGCCTGAATGAGCAGGGTCTACCAGGCCAGGGTCTCTCTACACCCTGTTAAAGTTGTCAACGAGCTCGCGCTTGATTCGGTTCAAACTGAGAACCAAGTCAATTATCACCCAAAATTATTTGAGTCAAGTTTGAGTCAAATACCCAGCTTTTTATATGACTCCTGAGTAATATTGAGTTGCGATCGTAAGCGCAGCTTGAAGCGTTTTGCTTTGACAGTATTACCAATGTCCAATGTTTTCTTGATAACATTGTTTAGCCAGGACTTCCTGGTGCATTGGAAGTCGAAAGCAGGAGCTCGAAGCCATTCTGGCCTACGAATACATGACGTAAACTTCACTCATCAAATAAATGCACAGGATACGGACAACAACTTTGTACTTAAATGTAATGCAAATATTTTCCTCACGCTTGGACAAAGCCGAAAGTTTGTTGTGAAATGCATTGTGAGGCAAATCGTTTACAGGGGGCTAGAGCTTCTAACACCACAGCTATTCGATACCAACATCATCTTAAGCCCTGACGACCTTGTTATAAGCACGCTCTTGCGCTGCCAATGTTTTCCTCAATTTAAATATGATCCAGACACTAGTTTTCATCCAGAATTAGAGCCCGATTCAAGTATGCCAATCGGTTTGAATAAACACTTGCCGGATCAGTATTTGAAACGTAAGTTGATGCCGATTCTTGATTCGGCTCCTAATCAATTTGAATAAGAATCGAAATGATTCATATGGAATTGAATCGAGCATAATTCTGATCATAGATAAGGCATATATATTATTTGGGATCATCGTTCTCGTGAACCAAATGTGGGTTTCATTGTGCACCACGTAACCGGCCGAATGTGTACAACAAATAAACAGTGATGCAATCGATTATTAACTGTGATATATGTTTTGTACTGTCATTCTGAAAGAAATCTGTACCAGCACCTGACATATTCCATAGAATAAGGGTGTACATTTGTTTTTTTCAAGAAAGACTCTGTTGGTCTGCTGTCTTTTGGCCAACGTATCTTATTCCCCTAAATTGCAACCGATGTCAAATTTGCAGTCCCGCTAACTCCTCGCTTGAATTACTTTCCAGCCAAGAGACCCTAAAACACAAAACACCTCATGCGCTGCTACTGATGGATTATCCTCACACATAGTGACTCGGAGTCGGGATCGATTCCGGTGGCAAATGTGAAGCACGGGCCGTCTGCGGTGCACGCCGGGACCGCAGGCCTGGCTTCAGATGTTTACGCTGCCAGGACCGCTAACCGCCGGGTGGACGACGAACGCCCCCTACATCACGCCATACGGCCATAATTCGATTGCTCACAAAAGCAACGATGAAAAATAGGGTGCCGCTCACCGAGGCAGCCGCGCACTGGCCACGGCCGGCGGTTTTTTCCGGATATAGCCGTTTCCGGCGGGACTTGGTGTACACTGGGGCGTCTCATCGTCAGTCATCGGCTGTAAGGAGTGCTCGCAGGACGGTTTATAGCTTAGCACGTGATGACCTCACCCCATGAGATGCACGGGAGCACTGGGTGCATGTGTTTGTCACATCTGCTTTTTCTTCTTCATGCGACACCGTCGGCCATGTCATGCAATAACAAAGAAGCGTCCAAAACGGTCAGCCGCCACGCTGTATTTGTAAGAAACTTTGTGCGGGACTGAAACCTGGTGGGATAAGGTAGAGCAAGCTTGATCACATTTTAAGAATATTATTTCTGAAGCCCTATAACGGGCTCATTATGCGAAAAACAAGTTTCATACCCATAGGCTTTGACAACCAGTTAAAGTTCTACGAAGGTCCTGCACTTTTTTGTTCAAGTTCAGCGCAGTAGTCTTGATGAGCCGAAACTCCCACATTTGAAGTAAAGTGAACACGTTAGGTGGACAGTGGGCTGCCATAGCTAGAGCATGCAAGACGAGGGAAAAATGGGTCAGTGAGAAAGTGTTAACTACAGTCAAACATGAAGCATCCCATCAGGGTAAATTCGGACACCAGGACCCAGTTCGCCCCGGCGGTGACATGAGAAGGGGTAAGGCATAACGCGTAAAGTTATGAAAGGAATTTATAGTTCAAGAAAACACGAAATCGACAGCATTGCGGTAGGTGTGGGGAATATGAGGGGGGGGGGGGGACGCAATGCCGATCATGGTACAGCATGCGGAAGTTGGGGAAACACGCAATCTCTCGGAACTGTGCAGCCTATCCATCGGATAGCCTCAAGACACGAAGAAGTACATTGCAGCAATGAAGCGCCTTTTGATTGATGCTCTTTTCTACGATTAGAGCTGAAAGCGAGTTTCAGCGGCGAAAGCTATGTGGGTTGCCTACGTCATGCGCCACTAAGTGCCCCGTCTCACCCCACGTTTTCAGATAATCGGAAGTCCAAATGCGCTAAGCCATGCTAAACTACCCATTTATTAAGGCAACAGTTTGGTTTGTGGATCCATTGCGGCGGCGCCACCTTTACATCAGAGGGCTCCGTGCCACTGCAGATTGGAAACTGGCCATGCAAAGACATACCAGGTGGAACCCATCTGCCGGCGTAAATCCCACCACATTGCTGCCTGGTGAAAGGCTGAACAGGCTTTTTCACTCCTTAGACGTTATTTCGAATGGTTTGAATAGATGACCTTGGATTCAGAGCATCTGCTAGGTTGAACTTTTCGCATGGATCTGAGCTGCACTGATCCAGTTTGTGGCATGGTTTCAACCCCCGGGCATTTTAGTCATGCAGGAAGGCAAATGTTTTTAAGTGTCGCGCGGTGCTGTGGCGCATCCTCCGTGTCAAGCTGGTCCTCTCAGACCAGTCGTCAGCCGGCATTTCCGCGTCCGTTGTGGAAAAAAGTCTGTCCTACGACTCGCATTAAGAAACGCTGGATTACGAACCCGGCAACTGTCCCCACATCCCCCACCCAACATGAACTGAACGGCAACATCTTGGTGAATGGTTATGGTAAACACAAAGAGCTCAGCTTACCAAGTGCTCTGGAAACCAAAGCAGCCGTGCAAACCACTGGAAATGGATTTTTTCACGAGATATACCAGCCTAACGGACCGGTAGAGACGAGGTGTTATTATCACGGGTGAAATAAGTGCTCTGACTACCACCCTCGTATGTCGTTTTAGTACGTAGGTAACGTTTCGGCCAATTAGCTCTCCGGCCGTTGCCAGATATTTAGAAGTCCTTGGAAGGACAGGACGGCTTTCAGCCATGTACGCGTCACAACCCGAACTATCTCCTTGGAATTGCTGGGACGTGAACCAGGGTCTTTTGATCACGAGTCCAGTGGCCTACAACTGAGCTAACCGGGAGGGACAAGGCCAGCGGAGGACTTACATGGCTGAAAGCCGAACATCCCTCGGTCCCTTCAAGAACTTCATAACACCTCAGGACGGCCGGAGCGCTAACTGATGGAAACATTGTGTACGTACTAACCCACCAGACGAGGACGACAGTTCCAACATCATTCCGCAAGACAGACCAGCAAAATCCTTCGACGCTGTAGCAAGAGTTTATTTCTTCACAGTACAGCGCAAAGACCTGTTCACTCGTCCTTACGTTCGCTGTTTGCTAGTTTGGGCACCACCGTTGCGCAACAGCAACATCCTCACGTAAACAGTCAGGAAGGTACTTACCAGCGCGCAGCGTACTGGGAAACACTAACACGTCACGGCTATCGTTCAAAAGCCAGACGTTCAGTGACAGCTCGGATGGATGGCTGTTAACGCCGTCGTCAAATGCAGGGTGCGTTCTAGTCGGGGTCCAAGACGTGATATGAAGAAATGAGCGGCTGCATGACCACACGCCGTCGATGCGCCTTAAACTCCAACTCCGAAGTAATGGGCGGCCAGTGCCGTCACAGTCGCCGTTAGAGTGCCGTTGCCGGTACAGCACCGCTACCACCGTCATTCAGCACCGTTACAGTCCCGCCAGTTACCAGCACCGGACAAAGGACAAATCGAACATCTCAGCCTCTTC
>NW_023596461.1:26444677-26662177 GCF_011947565.3 Pollicipes pollicipes
GTTGAAGACATGTAAGTTGCATCATGTTATCCTAACTGCAAGGGGCATTTCTTTTTGTAAGGCGCCTGCTCTCTACGCTGTGATGATAGAATGATAGCGTCGTTTTTTAAACAATGGAAGCATTAACAGCATTTCCGTAGAACGCGGTGCTCTCTTTCAGTCATATGGAGAGGTCAGCTTAACAAAACATTGCAAAACAAAACAATAATTTTGTTTGTCCTTTGGTGCTGAAAAGTACTTCTGGAATTTGGTCTGCCTCGTCCTAGGGAAAAAGTTGCAAAACTTGTTTAATTTCCCAAAGCTGTAAACCAAATCAGTTAAATGGAGAGGGATAAGTGACATACGCAACCCGGAATCAAGGAGTCATTTTTGGCTTGGTATGACGACGCACTGCAAGCAGCGCCAGGCATACCAGGATTATTGCTTTTAACAGTTCATTAAATTTCCAAAACATGTCTGCTCGAGAAATAACGACTGTGGGTAATTGGCGTTTCTCATACCCTCGACATGTATGTCCGTCTCGTCATGCAAACCAGTACTTTTCAGAGCTATCAAATCAAAAAACTTGACCGGCTTTGGATTGCACACAACCCCAACTTAAGTTCGCTGACTCAGTTATACAGCGAATGAACCAAAACTCAAGCAGCCAAAAAAGTGAAGATTCGCAGATATGATTTATTCGCTCACGCATGATATTTAATTGCTACCCATTAAAAAATGATAGATTTGACAATTTATTTAAATAAAGAAATATATATATATATATATATATATATATATATATATCTCATCTCTCTCTCTCTCTTCTCTCTCCTCTCTCTCTCTCTCTCTCTCTCTCCCTCTCTCTCCCTCTCTCAAGGAAAGTTCCAGGACAGTCGCGGTTATGGCTACCAGAAAGATCGCATGACTTTCAGCTTCACATCCGTTCTTCACCGTTTTGTTCCGTTAACAGGGGACGAGAGATCGCCTCCGGCCATTAATGGCACTTCACATGGTAACTGGAATATAGGTCGTTGGTGCCAAACGTGACAATCCTCCAAACGTGTCCGTCCATATGTAATCAGCAAAGAGACCTGTGACTTCGCACATCAACGCTCCCCATTACAACAGCGTAGCAACAAGAGCCAACAACGGATGGATAGCTCGACTAAGCGCCTTGACGAGCTCGATGCCCGGTCAGCTCAGCGCAGGTGCCAGCTGTCGCGAGTTCGGCCCACCCTCGCTCGGGCACGTGCCGCCCGGTTCCGGCGTGGTCCTGCCGGCGTGGCGCTGCAGCGCCGCTTCGCTGTTGCGCCGCGGGCGCCGGGTCAGGAGCTGCACAGCAGCGCCAGTGTTTGCGCGGTCCTTGACCGGCCGCCAATATTGGCCGGGCCCTCAATCGCTCAAATTACCGGCAGCCTTGTGCGGCGGGACGTCGACCAAGTACGGAGCGCCGCCCGGCCGAGCAGACGCTGCCGGTAGTCCGCACATCCCGGTGACCTACAGCCGATCACGTCCGCCGCCCCCCCCCCCCCCCCCAGCACCCCGCCGCCGCCGCCGCCGCGGCGCGTGCGTGTGCGTAAAGCGGAGGCGACGCGCCTGGTGGCGCCAGCCTGTGACCTCGGCCCGTGGGAGGAGGTCCGCTGCGCCCCTCCCCCTCCCAGCTCCCCCTGACCGACTGACAGCACCCAAGGCGGCTCCACACTCAGTGCGCATGTGTGTATGTGTGGGTGGGTGGGGGGGGGGGGGGGACTGTGGGGGATCGTTCGGGCTGGGGAAGCGTAAAAACTGCTAGAAACGGCGCCGTTCGATTTTGTATTTTTGTTCTGTGTTCTGTATTCTGTAAAGTTTGCGACATACCAATTTGTCAAAATGCTTGGGAATACATGCTACAAAAGCTTGATACACCCGGCTTAGCAAGACGTGTATGCAAACATCAGGCTTTTAGCCCTCGAATTCAACGACACGTTATCCTACGGCTTGGATTTCCCCAATGCCATTAACCACAGCGGCTCTTTTCGGAACACAATTTGGCTTTGGGAATTAGAATATCATGTGTAACGCACAGTAACGCGCTGGTTCAAAGTTCAACCAATGCGCTTCTCGGTAACTGGCTTTTGCCACCCGCTGTGCCAGTCACAAACGTTGCTGTGTACTGACTTCATTCACACCAGTAGAGGTGCCACTTTTAAGCCCGCACGCCCGCAAGGTGCGGGTTAAAACAGCTAAAAAAGCTGATGCCCTTTACAGCTGACAACGGCTCACAGCAAATTCTACCGTCTACATGACGACGGCTAGTTGTCGTGACGGCAGTGGTTGCGACAACTGCAGCTGTCAACGAAGAACTGTAGTGCATTTACAAAGCGTTGGCAGTGTTATTTGGGCCCTAAAACAATTAAAATTTACACGCTTATCATATATTGATTGTGTTTCAGCGGCACTACCCGGTGCTGTTATTAGACGTAACTGGTCCTGAACTTTCACTGGAGTATGTTTTCGAAATATGTCCCGAAGAAGGCACATTACCTTGAATTCCGCAAAAATTTGGCTGATTCTGGAAATGACTTCACATCTTTAAAGGGAGTGTCCCAACTTAGGGGGATATTTGATAAAAAACATATTGTTATGAAACCTCAGGACCAGTTGCGTCTTATAATAACACTGGGTAGTGCTACTGCAGCAACGTCAAGGCATCATAAGGACGTAAGTCTTAATGATTTTCGAGTCTAGCTTAGGCTGTAAACGTTTTGTAACGGTTCTACTACTTTTTCCTGTAGTCACGACCACTCTCATCATGACATGCGCCGTGCGCCATCGACTGGTGCGAATAAAAGAGCGTTTGCAATTGGCCCAACGAGCCATAAGGGCCTGTTACCGAGAAACGCACTGCCTGAAGTCTAGACCAGTGTGTCACTAGGGACCATGTGGTTGTCCCATTCCCAAAGCCAAAGTGCACCTCTAAAAGACACATTGTGATAAACGCCACAGGGGAGAAATAAAAACCATGGTATAACGCTTCGTTGAATTCGCGGGATAATAACTTTATATTTGTACACCTTTTTGTCTACGCAGAGTGCTTTAAGATTTCGTTGCATCTATACGTAAATATTATGCCACATTAGTTTGTTGCAAACATTGCAGAACGCACACGTAGGAAAAGCAAGACAAATGAAATATATTACTTTTATAATGGTGAGCAAGGAG
Source organism: Pollicipes pollicipes (assembly GCF_011947565.3). Taxonomy (NCBI): domain Eukaryota; kingdom Metazoa; phylum Arthropoda; class Thecostraca; order Pollicipedomorpha; family Pollicipedidae; genus Pollicipes; species Pollicipes pollicipes. The sequence goes on from NW_023596461.1 coordinate 26,447,861, forward strand.
TGAAATGAGATTTCTGCCGCAGGAGCGGCCACTTTAAATATAAATTCTAAGCTATTAAAAAATCGAAAAAAACTGGCATTGCTGATCAAATCGTACTCGTCTCATCTAACAATAAATGAGAGGTATAAAAAGGTGGGGTACTCCGTTAAACCCTGGGAGATTTGGCAGCGATACCGGTCATGCGTCTAAGCCCTGCGGTTACAACACCGGAAGAGCCCTCGCTATTCGCCGTCCTTCTTCGCTGTCGCGCTTTTGGCTATCGGATGTACGGATCTACACGGGCGAATACCTCTGAAATTATGTTCGCCCCACCGACCTCCAAACGCCATCACACAGCGGCATTTAGGCCATGGCACGGCTGTGCGACCGCAGTCAAAACAAAACGCCGTTTTTATCTTGGCAACAGGATCTCAGCCCTTCCTCATACAGCAACGCGCCGCGCCTTGCGATGAGAACTACCACAAAACAACTCAAAAAGGCCGTACGAGATTCAGCGATCTACAGAAGTCAGTGCCCTGGAGTCGTGCTTCCTCGGCCGACCTCCAAACGTCCGCCAACACCGCATTCCACTCATGATTCGACCGCACTTGCAGCGCTCAGAGATCGCTTCATCGCCTTGTTTTTACACAAGCGACGTGATGCCAGATCTGTCATGCAGCAGCATGTCGAACCCCACGACGAAACCACGGAACGGCGAGGGGCAAAGTCCATGCCAGATTCAGAAATCTTTACAGGTAGGTATCTTTGAAGTAACAACTCTTCGGTGAGCATTTAAACGCAATTTGACATTGGTATTTACCTCACGGCACCGCAGCACGACTGGGGCATAATGTGTTATTTCTTTTTAAGATGGAGAACGCCGTGCTCAGGAAGACACGTTGCATTTTACTGTCGATCTAGCATGTGACTGGTACCGACAGACTGGTGCTCTTGGCTGCCGGAATCAACTCCCAAATCAGCCGAACCTCAGGGAATGAAACATTGATAACATTTGTTGGAAAAGTTGAATATGTGGTGGAGCCGAATCAAGCTTATCGTCTCGTACTTTTCACCGAGAAGACAGCTGAACGACCAGTTAGTACGCTTTGCGTGGGACCGGCGAGATAACAGCAGAGTGCCGCAGCGATATTTGACCAGCGAGGTGACATCAAAGTGCAGCAGCGATGCTGGACCAGCGAGGTGACATCAAAGTGCAGCAGCGATGCTGGACCAGCGAGGTGACATCATAGTGCTGCAGCGATGTTGGACCAGCGAGGTGACATCATAGTGCAGCAGCGATGTTGGACCAGCGGGGTGACATCATAGTGCTGCAGCGATGTTGGACCAGCGAGGTGACATCATAGTGCTGCAGCGATGCTGGACCAGCGAGGTGACATCATGGTGCTGCAGCGATGTTGGACCAGCGAGGTGGGTGACATCATAGTGCTGCAGCGATGTTGGACCAGCGAGGTGACATCATAGTGCTGCAGCGATGTTGGACCAGCGAGGTGACATCATAGTGCAGCAGCGACATTCCTAAGGCCATTTTACTGAGATACGATGCTTGTGGACTTTTGCTCTACCGGTACGTTTCCTCGCTGCATAGCGCTCCCAAAAAGGCTCATCATTCTGCTCTTGCGTGATACTTAGTCAAGTTTAGCCGTTCACGAAGAACAAAATCAGACTTTTGCTTAATTATCACGCGCATTTTATGTTAGTTTTCACAATGGAAAATTACGCCGCGATTGCTGTTTGCGTACTTGAAAACGTTTTTTTCTGGTCCGATCTAGCTCATGCTACCGCCTGATCACCACCATCTTCTAAACTTCTGCTGTTGCTCATGTTGCTACGTTTGAGATGACTTCGATCGCCGAACGTCGTCACGGTCCTTCCGCGTGCGCTTCGTAACGATAACGAAGACTAGACAAAAAAAGCGTCGGTTTTAAATCATGCTGCAGATGTTGGGTCTTCAGGTCACTGGACAAATTTTTTTATTGAGTCAGTGAGGCATGCCTGCTGCTCACAGCTGGGGGTTTTCGTCTTGCCCATGCCACGTTCATTCTCAGATCGCGCTAAATCTTACGCCATCTTTGTTATCCTGACCGTAAGTGCATACGGGACTGGTAGGTCATATTTATGCTGCCATTTTTGGGATTCCTGTCAGTCTTTTCTTACGACCATCAGTGGTATTACAATGGTAATCAGTGGCAATACACAATCTCAGCCACCTCCTTGAAGCGCTCGCTATAGACCCTGCCGGCCGGCCAGTATCAAAGTGTTGAGCCTGGAGGGCGGCACCTGTACCTCACGCGCTCCAAAATTAAGTGCCTTCTTAGTCTGTCCTGGTTTACGCCCTGTGTCAGCCTGAATGAGCAGGGTCTACCAGGCCAGGGTCTCTCTACACCCTGTTAAAGTTGTCAACGAGCTCGCGCTTGATTCGGTTCAAACTGAGAACCAAGTCAATTATCACCCAAAATTTATTTGAGTCAAGTTTGAGTCAAATACCCAGCTTTTTATATGACTCCTGAGTAATATTGAGTTGCGATCGTAAGCGCAGCTTGAAGCGTTTTGCTTTGACAGTATTACCAATGTCCAATGTTTTCTTGATAACATTGTTTAGCCAGGACTTCCTGGTGCATTGGAAGTCGAAAGCAGGAGCTCGAAGCCATTCTGGCCTACGAATACATGACGTAAACTTCACTCATCAAATAAATGCACAGGATACGGACAACAACTTTGTACTTAAATGTAATGCAAATATTTTCCTCACGCTTGGACAAAGCCGAAAGTTTGTTGTGAAATGCATTGTGAGGCAAATCGTTTACAGGGGGCTAGAGCTTCTAACACCACAGCTATTCGATACCAACATCATCTTAAGCCCTGACGACCTTGTTATAAGCACGCTCTTGCGCTGCCAATGTTTTCCTCAATTTAAATATGATCCAGACACTAGTTTTCATCCAGAATTAGAGCCCGATTCAAGTATGCCAATCGGTTTGAATAAACACTTGCCGGATCAGTATTTGAAACGTAAGTTGATGCCGATTCTTGATTCGGCTCCTAATCAATTTGAATAAGAATCGAAATGATTCATATGGAATTGAATCGAGCATAATTCTGATCATAGATAAGGCATATATATTATTTGGGATCATCGTTCTCGTGAACCAAATGTGGGTTTCATTGTGCACCACGTAACCGGCCGAATGTGTACAACAAATAAACAGTGATGCAATCGATTATTAACTGTGATATATGTTTTGTACTGTCATTCTGAAAGAAATCTGTACCAGCACCTGACATATTCCATAGAATAAGGGTGTACATTTGTTTTTTTCAAGAAAGACTCTGTTGGTCTGCTGTCTTTTGGCCAACGTATCTTATTCCCCTAAATTGCAACCGATGTCAAATTTGCAGTCCCGCTAACTCCTCGCTTGAATTACTTTCCAGCCAAGAGACCCTAAAACACAAAACACCTCATGCGCTGCTACTGATGGATTATCCTCACACATAGTGACTCGGAGTCGGGATCGATTCCGGTGGCAAATGTGAAGCACGGGCCGTCTGCGGTGCACGCCGGGACCGCAGGCCTGGCTTCAGATGTTTACGCTGCCAGGACCGCTAACCGCCGGGTGGACGACGAACGCCCCCTACATCACGCCATACGGCCATAATTCGATTGCTCACAAAAGCAACGATGAAAAATAGGGTGCCGCTCACCGAGGCAGCCGCGCACTGGCCACGGCCGGCGGTTTTTCCGGATATAGCCGTTTCCGGCGGGACTTGGTGTACACTGGGGCGTCTCATCGTCAGTCATCGGCTGTAAGGAGTGCTCGCAGACGGTTTATAGCTTAGCACGTGATGACCTCACCCCATGAGATGCACGGGAGCACTGGGTGCATGTGTTTGTCACATCTGCTTTTTCTTCTTCATGCGACACCGTCGGCCATGTCATGCAATAACAAAGAAGCGTCCAAAACGGTCAGCCGCCACGCTGTATTTGTAAGAAACTTTGTGCGGGACTGAAACCTGGTGGGATAAGGTAGAGCAAGCTTGATCACATTTTAAGAATATTATTTCTGAAGCCCTATAACGGGCTCATTATGCGAAAAACAAGTTTCATACCCATAGGCTTTGACAACCAGTTAAAGTTCTACGAAGGTCCTGCACTTTTTTGTTCAAGTTCAGCGCAGTAGTCTTGATGAGCCGAAACTCCCACATTTGAAGTAAAGTGAACACGTTAGGTGGACAGTGGGCTGCCATAGCTAGAGCATGCAAGACGAGGGAAAAATGGGTCAGTGAGAAAGTGTTAACTACAGTCAAACATGAAGCATCCCATCAGGGTAAATTCGGACACCAGGACCCAGTTCGCCCCGGCGGTGACATGAGAAGGGGTAAGGCATAACGCGTAAAGTTATGAAAAGGAATTTATAGTTCAAGAAAACACGAAATCGACAGCATTGCGGTAGGTGTGGGGAATAATGAGGGGGGGGGGGGACGCAATGCCGATCATGGTACAGCATGCGGAAGTTGGGGAAACACGCAATCTATCGGAACTGTGCAGCCTATCCATCGGATAGCCTCAAGACACGAAGAAGTACATTGCAGCAATGAAGCGCCTTTTGATTGATGCTCTTTTCTACGATTAGAGCTGAAAGCGAGTTTCAGCGGCGAAAGCTATGTGGGTTGCCTACGTCATGCGCCACTAAGTGCCCCGTCTCACCCCACGTTTTCAGATAATCGGAAGTCCAAATGCGCTAAGCCATGCTAAACTACCCATTTATTAAGGCAACAGTTTGGTTTGTGGATCCATTGCGGCGGCGCCACCTTTACATCAGAGGGCTCCGTGCCACTGCAGATTGGAAACTGGCCATGCAAAGACATACCAGGTGGAACCCATCTGCCGGCGTAAATCCCACCACATTGCTGCCTGGTGAAAGGCTGAACAGGCTTTTTCACTCCTTAGACGTTATTTCGAATGGTTTGAATAGATGACCTTGGATTCAGAGCATCTGCTAGGTTGAACTTTTCGCATGGATCTGAGCTGCACTGATCCAGTTTGTGGCATGGTTTCAACCCCCGGGCATTTTAGTCATGCAGGAAGGCAAATGTTTTTAAGTGTCGCGCGGTGCTGTGGCGCATCCTCCGTGTCAAGCTGGTCCTCTCAGACCAGTCGTCAGCCGGCATTTCCGCGTCCGTTGTGGAAAAAAGTCTGTCCTACGACTCGCATTAAGAAACGCTGGATTACGAACCCGGCAACTGTCCCCACATCCCCCACCCAACATGAACTGAACGGCAACATCTTGGTGAATGGTTATGGTAAACACAAAGAGCTCAGCTTACCAAGTGCTCTGGAAACCAAAGCAGCCGTGCAAACCACTGGAAATGGATTTTTTCACGAGATATACCAGCCTAACGGACCGGTAGAGACGAGGTGTTATTATCACGGGTGAAATAAGTGCTCTGACTACCACCCTCGTATGTCGTTTTAGTACGTAGGTAACGTTTCGGCCAATTAGCTCTCCGGCCGTTGCCAGATATTTAGAAGTCCTTGGAAGGACAGGACGGCTTTCAGCCATGTACGCGTCACAACCCGAACTATCTCCTTGGAATTGCTGGGACGTGAACCAGGGTCTTTTGATCACGAGTCCAGTGGCCTACAACTGAGCTAACCGGGAGGGACAAGGCCAGCGGAGGACTTACATGGCTGAAAGCCGAACATCCCTCGGTCCCTTCAAGAACTTCATAACACCTCAGGACGGCCGGAGCGCTAACTGATGGAAACATTGTGTACGTACTAACCCACCAGACGAGGACGACAGTTCCAACATCATTCCGCAAGACAGACCAGCAAAATCCTTCGACGCTGTAGCAAGAGTTTATTTCTTCACAGTACAGCGCAAAGACCTGTTCACTCGTCCTTACGTTCGCTGTTTGCTAGTTTGGGCACCACCGTTGCGCAACAGCAACATCCTCACGTAAACAGTCAGGAAGGTACTTACCAGCGCGCAGCGTACTGGGAAACACTAACACGTCACGGCTATCGTTCAAAAGCCAGACGTTCAGTGACAGCTCGGATGGATGGCTGTTAACGCCGTCGTCAAATGCAGGGTGCGTTCTAGTCGGGGTCCAAGACGTGATATGAAGAAATGAGCGGCTGCATGACCACACGCCGTCGATGCGCCTTAAACTCCAACTCCGAAGTAATGGGCGGCCAGTGCCGTCACAGTCGCCGTTAGAGTGCCGTTGCCGGTACAGCACCGCTACCACCGTCATTCAGCACCGTTACAGTCCCGCCAGTTACCAGCACCGGACAAAGGACAAATCGAACATCTCAGCCTCTTCGGAAACCGGTGAGCTCCGGTAAGACATGTTTGTAATTATGCGATTCCTGCTTCAAGTCTGGTGGTTCCTCCTCCTTCAATCGGATAGGTTCGTGTCGCTGCGCTGATTCATGTACCGATATCGGTCGACAACCACGAGGAGGACGCGGCCCGTTCGGTTCAGCTGCACGTGAGGTGACCTGACAACGGTGCGCGGCGCACGTGAGGTGACCTGACAACGGTGCGCGGCGGAACAGTGGCGTGCATGCAATAATCACGAGTGGGAGGACGCGACCGGTTCACGTGCTGACACGCATCACTTCTGTCCGGCGCCCGAACCCGTTGACGCAAATATTAGGCACCATAGCAAACTTCCTCGGCATAGATGCGTGGTGTAAACCGATAATTTGAATAAATGACATTCGTACAAAACTGAATATTTGTAGGGCTCTGGTAAGTGGTGCGTTGCAGTTTGGATTCAGAGATTGCGTCTCAGTTCACTTTGGTTTCAGTTCCCTCGATCCATGTCGCTGCACTGATTCGTGTGCGGATATCGGTGGACCACCACTAAGAGGACGCCGCCTGTTAGATTCAGTTGCCCGTGAGGTGACATGACTGACTCAGTTGACCGCAGCTGATTGTGTCAGGCGTGTTTCAGAAGCCCGCATTAAGCCAGCGCAGTTTTGAGTTCGTTGCGTCGTACCCGTGCACATTTAGTTTCGAATGTCATGCTATTTGCTTTTTCTCGGAATCTGCAATCGCTTGGGTTGATAAAAACCAAAATAACTTAATGCGCTCTCCGGTGAAAACACTGGGTCTTCTAGTGAAGATACTGGATCTTCTAGTGAAGACGCTGGGCGTTGTAGTGAAGACACTGGGTCTTCTAGCCCACCAGGCATGACCGTGCTGTGACTAACATTAGCACATTACAGGCTGAAAACCTCATACCATTCCTTGTCACTGGGGTTTGAAACGCACTCAGCTGCTGAGGTTACACGGCGTCACTTGCCTCTCACCCTGGCAGGAATGGCAGGCACCGCTGGGAATCAAACCCGGTCCTCACGTTTCCCAGATGAGCAGTGGTTAACGCAGACGCGTTAACCGCTACACTAGCGGCACCCCTCATACCTTTGCATGTTTTGCCTTCAGCATGGAACGTGCTGGTGAGGTCGTCTTTTTTATATGTTCGAAGCCGGAGCAACGGAAAGCTGAGTTGTCCCGTACGTCATCAGGGAGGGGATCGTGCACCCAGTCACCCTTCAGCGAGCGACCGTGCACCCAGTCACCCTTCAGCGAGCGCGGGAGTACCGCGGTATGGCCGAGGATATGGAACCAGGGATGTTGGAATTGAACGATTTTGGTTGGAAGCTTGTGGCGGGGCATGTAAGTAGATTAATCGAATCGCCTCTAAGCCTCTGCCAGTTCCGGATAAGCTCCACACTCCCGTCAGCAGGACGCGCAATCAACCGGACACAATCAGTCGGACACAATCAGTCGGACGCAATCAGCTAGACACAATCAGTAGGACACAATCAGTCAGACACAATCAGTCGGACACAATCAGTCGGACACAATCAGTCGGACACAATCAGCCGGACACAATCAGTCGGACACAATCAGTCGGACACAATCAGTCGGACACAATCAGCTAGACACAATCAGTAGGACACAGCTGCCCAGACACACACCAAGCAGGAGACACATGCAGCCGGAGACGCAGAACTGCGTCCAGTTGGACCGGTTCCTGCTTTAGCACTGAGCCTGCCGTCGGTGCCGGTCTGGAATTGGTGTTGCACCCGCAGTTAATGTCTGACCCGCAGTTGGTGCCGCGCCCGCAGTTAGCGCCTTACCCGCGGTTGGTGCCGGACTGGCAGCTGATATCACAACTCAGCTGGTGGACCCGTTGGCCCACGTGAGCCGCCGGCTAGTCGGCGGTATGCGACCGGCCGCCGAAAACAATGACACAGAGGCTGCGTTGACACACGGGCCCCATCAATATTTGCTGTCGGGCGTTTGTTTGCCAGGCTGGAAAACACAGCTGGCCCTACAGGGACGCCTTGCAATCATGCAGCAGCGACGGCGCCGCCACTTTCCACGCCAAAACATCCGGTGGGCCGGCGCCGATCCCGGCCGCTTGCGGTGCGGCTCAACGCGCCACTTCTGCACCATCGCGCCACTGCTGCACCACCGCGCCACTGCTGCACCACCGCGCCACTTCTGCATCATCGCGCCACTGCTGCACCACCGCTCCACTACTGAATCATCGCGCCACTTCTGCGCCATCGCGCCACTGCTGCACCACTACGCCACTTCTGCACCACCACGCCACTACTACATCACTGCGCCACCAATGCACCGCCGCGCCACTGGTGTACCACCGCGCCACTACTGCACCATCCCGCCACTTCTGCACCACTACGCCACTTCTGCACCACCACGCCACTACTACATCACTGCGCCACCAATGCACCGCCGCGCCACTGGTGTACCACCGTGCCACTACTGCACCACCACGCCACTACTGCACCGCCGCGCCACTGCTGCACCACGGCGCGTCTACTGCACCACCGCACCATGACTGCACCACCGCGCCAATTTGCACCGACGCATGAGTTTGTACCACCACACCAGCACTGTGCCACTGTGTCAGCATGTTGCTAGAATTGGCAACGGGTTTGATCGTTAGGAGGCATCCTTATTTCTTATGATGAGTAATTGGTGTCATTCAAGCTATATGTACCGTGGTGGGCAAAGTGATAGGTTGTTGTACTATACTTTGACAATCTCCAGATAACATCAATCGTCAAATCATGGCTGCAGGTGGCTCATCTAACGAGAAAACGGTGTTAAACCACCCTGCGCGGCGAAATAGTTAAGCCACCCATCCACCGGCGCACAGCTGGCACGAATAACATCCATCCAGCTTCTGCAGAGTTATTCAGAGACAGCACCGAGAGCTTCGACAGGTGAGATATCATCGTTTCCTGAACCGATGGAAATGCAGCGGCCATGGGGACGACACTGCCCTGCCGCGCCGTCCTCGGGCGTCAGCGGCCGTCTTCCGCCGGCAAGAGACGGACCTGCACGCCGCGGACGTGACAGTCCCAGCGACGTCGGCCGAACGGCGCCCGTCGCCGAATCCGCGCCGAGATGAATAGAATGCTGGTGTTCCGCATGAGATGGCAGCGTGTGCGACAGCTGCCGGGGGCGTGCTTATGCAGAGTGGTCAGGACATCGTGACCGACCGACACAGGAGCCGCCATGACCCTGGCGCTTCCATAGCGGCCGAAGCAGCCGGACTCGATGAGGCAGAATGTTTCCGCAAACAAAATCACGGCGGCCATGTGGCCGAATGGCCTGAATCAGTTGGACTGCGGAACAGTGTGCTAATGACCGGCTTCTGGTCCTGATTTCGCGGCCATGTTGCCGCGGAGTCTGTGGATCTGTGGTGTGTGGTGTGATCTGTTATCTGTGGATCCTGTGGACCGACGGTGATGTGTGACAAAAATGACAGAGGAGTTGGCGGACGCTTCGTAATATTCGATGGCATGGCAGTTTGTGCACGATGTGAGATGCATTAGAAATACAGCAACATTTCTCCCGGTGCTGCGCGTTAAACTCGAGGCGCGCGCCTTAGTGCGTTGACGTTTTTTCTGTGGCCCAAAGTTCTTAGTAAACATGGCGTGTCATTGTGTCTGTAAGAACGAGCCCAGTCACCTATTTACACCAAACAGACTATTTAGAAAGGCGAGGACACTGGAACGTTTTGTTTGCCACTTTGTTTGCAAAGCGGCTAATGCATACCGCGATTCAAGTGCAGCTAAGGGGCACTGCCAAAGCCTGGGGGGCCATCAGCTGTAGCTCAGCCACCCACCTATCTTTGCAAGTGGACTGAACTGGCGTGACTCAGGTCACGTGTGGACGGTCCGGACCGGTGACGAGCAACGCAGGAAGTGTACTGCGCATATCTGTATCCGTCGCCGGACAGCCTGGAACGTGCTGACTCAGCTCCTGCGGCATCCTCCTCCGAAACGCTGCTCTTCCGTTTGTCTCTGTCTGAGAGGAGATAGGCCCTCAGACTTTCTCAGGATGGTTTTCAGTTCGGTGTCCTCGTCTCTTCGCACGATGCTATCTCTGCATGCTTAGATCTCTCTCTCCCTCTCTCTCTCTCTCCTCTCTCTCTCTCTCTCTCTCTCTCTCTCTCTCTCTCTCTCTCTCTCTCTCTCTCTCTCTCTCTCTCTCTCTCTCTCTCTCTCTCTCTCTCTCTCTCTCTCTCTCTCTCTCTCTCTCTCTCTCTCTCTCTCTCTCTCTCTCTCTCTCTCTCTCTCTCTCTCTCTCTCTCTCTCTCTCTCTCTCTCTCTCTCTCTCTCTCTCTCTCTCTCTCTCTCTCTCTCTCTCTCTCTTCTCTCTCTCTCTCTCTCTCTCTCCCTCTCTCTCTCTCTCTTTCTCTTTCTCTCTACCCATTCTCTCCACGTCCATTAATCCATCCTCCCATACATTCATCTTTTTATCTACCGCCATGCATGCTCTCCCTATCTAGGATAGGACACATTTTTGCCTGCTTACCCCTATTACCTTTGTTTTCGCTGAGAACGTCTGTGCTATCATATGACCTCTGGGTGTTTTATACCAAAAGCGCTTTTTTGCTGGAATGAATAGCTACGCACAACAAATACAGATTGCCGTTTTGTATCACACCTTGCCGACAAAAGCGCAATGGTTCGGGGAAGCAACTTGACATCCATGGTGTTTGTATTGTGTGAACAGACTCGATTCCTTACCACCATCCAACCTTTCCCATCCCGCGCCGTCCGGCACTGTCCCGTCTCGGCCACGCGCCGTCCTGGAGACCACTGCCGGGTCCTCGCGGCTCACAATCTCCTGACATGACCTCCCCCGTCGCGACGCCGCATCACTTGTCGAGTCCCGCGTAAATACCTCGACACTCTCGGTGTCCCAGTATCCGGGATCTGGCCACGCACGTGACTCAGCCGCGTCCCTAGTGCACGTCACACGTCTGAGGACACGTGCTGCGAAGCAGTGCGACTCCACGTGCCGCCCTGCACGAAGAATAGCTGCGCTGGAAGTTGTTATCATATGTGCGGGGCTGGGGATGGCTACCAGCCGCTGGCTCGGAACAGAACGGTGTCGGCTTAGGGACGGTCCGATCGCCTCTGCGGTGCCAGCAGTCCCGAGGCGGCCTGTTGAGCCCCTTTTTGACCTTTTTGCCGATACACTGGATGTCGGAGTGCGAAAGCTATGTGTGGGTTTGCTCGCAATAACGTGATGTTCGCTGAGGGGACAAAGAGACAAACGCATGCATGCGTTTCATACTGTCGTACTTACCAACAGAGTCGTGTCCTTTTTATCCAACTGGCCTTCGATTTTGAGATCTTGGTAGATTTAGAAAAGTGCCGGATGATTTTGGCTGTTGCTGATCTGTAATTATGGGGCTTAACTTACGCTCAGAAAATGCTCCTTCATGTTTTGCCACCCCTAACCCGTGCAAGCAACTCAATGCAGCTTAGTTGGTTGTATGTTTGGGCGGAACAGCGAAAAGTAAGCTCGTCACATGTTTTAGGCTTCTCATCTCGACGTTTAAACTTAGCCCGTGTCAAAGTTGGCTGTTTTTCACAACGCATATTGAAATTGCCTACTCCTGATATGTTGTCCGCAAAGTCACGAATTCAAACGGTGAAAACAAGTTGCGCCTACCGAATCCTATCATTGCATCGAACAAACCATATGATCTCATACCAAACGATCACTCTTCGCTTCTTGTGACGTTCACTCCTCGGGACGGTTTTATGTTGTCCCTGAACTCTAACCACGTAACCTGTTTTTGCTGATGGGTGCAAACAAAGCCCGGACTGCCTTGGTGCCTCATTTAGACTGGTGTTATCGATTCATTCCAACTCGATCTGACCGACATGTCATGAGCGATCGGCCCGGGTCTTTACCACCCCCACACACGCACTTATATGGAGCGTGGTGGAAAGTTAGTTGCACCCCATCTAACCTACCCAGCGCTAGCAAGGCCGGCCGACTTGGTGTATCCCGCATAGATCAGGGGAATTATACTAGAGCAAGTCAGCGTTCCGTGTAGGTGGACTGCAGATGGAACGCTAATCCAGATATGTTAGCTGAGCCATGGCCCTAGGCCCTGGGACAGGGCAACTGAGCCCCAGACATGCTGAGTAAGTTCGGGGCAGCTGGAGTCTAGACAGGCGGCAAGCACTGCCATGACCCGAATGATTTTATCAGCCTGTGCACTCTCTTCAAGAGGCCACTGAAACGCCCAAGCCTAATCGGGATTCTACAGATCAACAGACCTGACACACCTGGCGTCTCGCGAACGGACATCACTGTACAAAGCAGTCCCGTTTCGCTATTTTGAGCGCCTGCCTCCTCACCAGTGTTAATCATGTTTGAATGAAAATGCGAACATGTTACCGGTCTTCTCAGACGCAGAGTGCGATATTCATTCGACACTCTATTGCCCTGTGGACGCGCCTGTTGTGTGCTGTGTGCTGTGTGCAGTCATCGCTTATCAAATCTGACAGCCCACAACTTATGCATATATTGTGAAATTACAGGCCTCAGAGGGGATATCAGATGACAGCCCAACATATCACTAGCCGTATTTTCAGACGTGTCCTAGTCCTTATGAAAAGGTTTTGAGAGCTTTAATACGTCAGACACCCACCGTCAAAGAGCCTTGAGGGCCTGCCTGCGCTGTCCGTGACCCATCGGCGCTAAATGGGTCGCCGGCTGGCCGGGACAGCGGCGGCCCACGCGCTGGGGACCGCCTGACCTGCGCCGTCCGGCGGCCCGCTACGGCCGCCGCCGGACGTCGCCCGGCCGAGCCGGTAAATCCCGATCACATCCGGCGGGCGTGCGACCGGCGGCCGGCTGCCATGTCGGCCGAGCGCGCTGACTAAGGGCGCCTTCCGGAGACCCGGCGACGTTTGTTAGGGCCATGTGTCATGCGGTGTTTGGAAAGCAGGGCTCATTGATCCATAAGTGGTCCCTAGTTTTTGAAATGGAGCAGCCGGTTGCACATGGTGGCTGTTTATGCAGCGCATTAGTATTCGATGTTATGTCTTGGTTGTCGTCGGGCGGGCGTTTTTCTCGCCATGCTCGGACGAGGGGAAGCTTCACAGACCCCGCTATCTTGAGAACTAAACAGCCGGAGAATAACGGAAAGCGTCGTCGGAAAGCTCGCATTAAGCCGCATCGGAAATGTCACTGAATATCGGTGCAGTTGACCTGTGAGGCCTCAAACGTAAACGACACGTGAAATAGGTGAAATTATGTTCACTTTTGCATCTTTAAAACCATGCATATTATATCAGTGGGGACAGCAGCACTGTATGGCCCTTGGCACACTGAGACACATGCCGCCAATAACACATCATTCGTGTACGATCTATGATTCTTCAAATCGGTACAAGCCCTTGTATGCTTGAGCATCACACCGCTATCTCAATGGCTCGCGTGGTGTGGGAACAAAACGGGTGGAGCTGCACACCGTTTGTTTACCTGCATCAAACATCGTTGAATTCAGCCAGACGTCTGGCCAATCAGCTCATGAACGCTCAGCAAATATTTCTATAACGATGCTTTAGTTTAAAGCATTTAACCTTGGCAGACCTTAGGTGACCTGACCTAATTGTATGTGTGGAATCGTTCACGAAATGGAAGGGAATTGTAGGTCTTTGCTCATTTAGAACGACTATGATCCTCCGGTGAGGATCAAGATTTACAGCATATGAAAATATAGGTAAAACTCGGCTGTTGAAAATTTAACATCGTGCGTTACCAGTTTATCAAATTACTTTCGGAAGACCTTATGAAACCTTCATGTGACCTCTGAGCGTATGTCCCGTCCGACTGGGGCTAAGAGAATTGGGCTTACCAAAGAAAATGTGCAAATATATTTTTCAGCGAGGCAAAATGGTGAGTCCAAGCGAGTTCACTTAATTCCGAACAACTGAAGATCAATCTAAATATTTCCTTTTTGAGCTTCTTTGTTCCACCAACCGTGCCGTGAGGCTAGTTTCAGACATTGCAGCATCCTATAAGCGCTGCCGTATGTTAAAGTACCAATATCGCCATTATTACGGGCCGTATACGGATTTTCTCAGTTTGGATTACTGTAGCGTCTCGCAGCTGTGCTACCTGGAAATATGTTGAAAATAACTTTTCAGTTACGGTATCAATTGTTTCATTGTTGTTAAAGTATCAGTGATATGATCTCGGCAAATTCCCCCAGGGCATAGCACAACGGGTACGTGATTACGGCCCCGAATTAAATAGATGGTTGTGCACACGTGTAAGTAATATAGCTGTGCTGTTGGGAAATGTGTCAGCACGTTTCTTCCGCAGTGGTCATTTCAATATTGATTGGTAGTTGTGACAAGCATAAAAGGGCAGCAAATTCATCTTCAGACCATCATGCCATTGGGCTAGAAATTTGACAGCGCGGACCTGCAGCCAATGATACCGCAGCGTGATGCGTGACTCAAAATTCTGACGCTACCTGTTGGCGCTTTCATTTAAAGAGGGACTTGCTGCACTCCTTCGCTGAATTTTGTTATTGTCAAAATACTGTGTATACCTTACCATGCCGTTGACTACCCATGGCGACGTTGAAGAGATTGTCACTCTGGAGCAGGCGGTTCAGCTGATTGGACGCATTGCCACAACAATCCCCTCGCTACCTCATACGTGACATGTGCAGAGTCCCGAGCGGAGCGTCTTGGAAATGCGAGTAATCAGCGTTCCGAAGCTATTTATCAGCAAAATGAATCGGGCCGCTGTGGTTTAGTATCGTTTTATGTAGCCAGTTCCAACAATAACTTAAACAGAAAACTAAGCCTATTGGCTCGGTGGAAATCCACTACCATTGAAATCAAAACTTGTTAAATAACTAAAACGTAAAGAGTGAACGCCTGACGAAGAGAAACATACCATGCGAATGAGAAGGAGCTGTATGCACGACATGTTTCCCTCTTCTCTCAGTGTTCCTTTCTTTATGTCTCTCTCTCTCTCTCTCTCTCTCTCTCTCTCTCTCTCTCCTCTCTCTCTCCTCTCTCTCTCTCTCTCTCTCTCTCTCTCTCTCTCTCTCTCTCTCTCTCCTCTCTCTCTCTCTCTCTCTCTCTCTCTCTCTCTCTCTCTCTCTCTCTCTCTCTCTCTCTCTCTCTCTCTCTCTCTCCTCTCTCTCTCTCTCTCTCTCTCTCTCTCTCTCTCTTCTCTCTCTCTCTCTCTCTCTCTCTCTCTCTCTCTCTCTCTCTCTCTCTCTCTCTCTCTCTCTCTCTCTCTCTCTCTCTTCTCTCTCTCTCTCCTCTCTCTCTCTCTCTCTCCTCTCTCTCTCTCTCTCTCTCTCTCTCTCTCATCTCTCTCTCTCTCTCTCTCTCTCTCTCTCTCTCTCTTGGGAACACTGTCTGTAAGAGGCCGAAAAATTTAATTTCACAGGTCTAATGCACAGGATCAGTTTCGTGAGCACGCGTGGAGCAAGACGCTGGGCAGAAGCTCTTTACCCAGAAAGAGTGTTGCACAAAAGTGAAACTCGGGAATAAGCAAGCAGCATGATCCCGTCTAAGCTGTAGCTCCACTGTCGCTTATTTTCGCGCAATTGCCTACAAAACCGGCTGTACAACACGGGCTCCCCATTACAATCGGCCTGGGTCCCAAAACGGAACCCGCCCCAGGTGATCCCGAGACCCGGATCCTCTCCCAAAAGGGTGTTATCGGATCCAGGTCTGACCCTGGGACACATCCAAGCACATGTCCGATCGAGAGTGAACATCGCATCATTCATGACCGCATCGATCCATGCGTCGTAAAGCAAACCATGGTGTTACTCAACCTGTGGGTCTGAGTTCATGCCCTTTTCATATTGCCGAATATCCTGGTAAATCTTGACATTCAAAACATCCGCTTGTGCTTCCATTACCAGGGGTAGGCCACGAAGTCGTGGCCCTAATCAATAGGCAGAATCGTTTCTATTTGGGCTTTGTCTTTGGACAGTCTGCGCGGTCTTTGTAACTTGACCATCAAGACTCGAGTTCGGATGTACCCCTGCTGATGTCCGACATCCCGCAAATTTGCATATTGCCATACCACAAACGTAACTCATAATAATCTCAGATAACTCTTCTATGTCTGTTCAGGTGAACTGTGCAATTGTCCCGTCAAAATGCATAGCCGAATCCCGTTTGAGAACTGACAAAACCTTTAGGCCAAGTCAAGCGTCCGTCGTGATCATCCAAGACAAATCTCCTTGACATACTGAGGTGCCATGGACACCGTGTGCAAGCGAATCAATTATTGCCTACCAATCCCCCGGCGCCCGCTAAAAAAATAAGCAGCCCCGCCACCAGGACATGCCTGCCAGACGCGTACAAATTGGGACCTTTGCTAGTGGCGAGCGACCGAGCGATGACGTCACGCGCTCAGGCTCCGCCCCGCACCGTGACGTCAGGTGGCTGGCCTGACGCCGCGCGCGCCGCCGCCCAGGCGTATTCCGACCGAAACAGCGCTGTGAGGTGGGCGTGTGGCGCGAGCTCCTAGCGCGGGCTTCGACCGAGCTGCGGAGGACGTTGCGAGCGCGCGTCGAACAGGACTGGACGAGCGCGCGGCGCGAGGGGCGCGGCGATGCGCGAGGTTTTCGACGTGCAGTGCGGCCGTGCGCCGCGCCGCGCGCTGCTGGCAGCGGCCTGCGGCGGCGGCTTGCTGACCCCCAGCGCTGACCGGCTTCAGCAGCTGGTACGACCGGACTCCATCTACGACGTCTACCTGGTTGAGGACGTGCCGTTCGCCAGGTGAGAGTGCCTCCCGAGCCGGGGACGCCGTCTGTGTGTGCCGGATGGGAGGGTCACTCGGGGTGGGAGGTCGCCGCGCGGCTGTGCGGACGAAGCATTGTGGCAGTGGCCTGTCACGCTCATGTGACCTGGCGCGAGAGCGTGGCAGGTGTCGGGAGCGGCTCGGCGCCTGGCGTTTGACGTTCGGCACGGCCTCTGGGCCAGGCTGCCGACACGTCCTTTGCCACATTTCAGCTGAGCTTGCAGGGGTTCAGCGTCGATCACGCCCGCACGCATCAGCAAATCGCTCCCACGCCTACGCGTTCATGTCGACTCAGAAAGAAACACTGCCTGGCAAAGGCTTCCCTATCGGCCATTGGCCGGCGTCGGTGGCCGGCCGGGTGCTCAGCGAGTCGCTCGGGGCCGGTCGTGCGGTCCGGTCCTGACGCGGCCAGCCCGGACCCCGGCCGCCCGGGCCCCGGCCGCGACCGGTCGGCCGCGTCTCACCGCTGGAACGTCCGGCCTCCCGTCTGCAGCCCGCCCATCCACCTGGCGGGCGCCGCCCCGCATTGTGACCGCTGCGTGTTCGGGCGCCGCTGCGGCGGGCGCGGGGTCACGCGAGCCGGGCGGTGCCGATGGCCGCGTGAGGGCCAGCCGCGCGAGACGGAAGTTGAGGTTCCCGAAAAATGCGGGGTTAAGGCGGATCTGGCGCGCCGCTTGGGCTCGACGCCGGCTGCCGTGGGACGGGCTGGAGAAGGTGCACCCACAGGGGCTGCCGAGTCACAGCTACTGCGACGATTGTGCCGCTAGCGGGTAACTAACGCAGATCTGCAGTGATGAGAGATTCTGGCACCGGTCTCAGCAGCTTTCCTTCCAGCCCAAGCCCATCCCAGACGGGGCAGGGGAGTAACCACTGGCCAGCTGGCGCAGGGTGCCATTTAGGAGACGGGAGAAAGCTGCCTGGCCGACGGGACCGGTTAACAGCTGGGTAGCGGCTCGACCGGTGTTGATCAATGGTGGTTGGGTCAAGTTTGTTTGTACATAAAACAATAAGTTCATTTATATCTGTATATTGAGTTACGTTAATCTATGCCTAGAGACTAGTTTAGTTTGACTGCACGGCGGGTTAAGTTCAGCTAAAAGAAGAGCCTAAGCCTAGAAGTTGTGAAATATAGCATCCTCTGTTCAAAAATGAAAATTTTGTATTGTCTTACGACGGCGTAATTCGAACATTCCTCTTTTGATGGTCTGTGTCTGAATGGCACAGCTACCGCGGGATAACCTCAGTGATTCGTAGCAATAGCTACATACAATGAGCATTCGTCCGGACGAAAGTCATTCACTGCTCTCGGACGGTCACCGAACCCGCGCCAACAAAATCGTTTGGAAGCCGTGAAGCGACGAGCCGAAGAGGCAGAAGTCCCGCTTTCTGTGTCGTTTTCCTCTCATCTGCCCGAGGTCAAGCAGGTCACGCTGCGACTCCTTGCGTGCATTCCCCAATATCTGAAGCCATTATGTACGTGACAGGCGGGGCTCGACGACTCCTCGCTGTCGGGAATGTTATTTTGAACCGCCGCTCACAAATGTAAATATTGCCTGGTCAAGGAGGCTGAACACAATGGAGCCCCGGAGATTCGGCGAGGGCTTACGGTGCCCGTTGTCCGGAGCAAAACACTGCGCAACAATAAACTGCCCCGTGTTTATGCTCTGGGATGGGTCCCGGCAGGGAACAGCAGCCCGGGGCATTCAGGGAATGCTCCGCTGGACATTCTCTTTTTGACAGCTCCTCCAAAACAGGGATCCTTTCCCATAGTTCACATTGTCGCGGCCTTTAGCGCAGGAACTTGTCCACCGCGAGGGCGCCTGTTCTCCCTGAAACGGAGCCCCTGCGGCGACGCTGGTTCCCCATCCGAGCGAGCTCTGCCGGCGCCAGCCTTCCTGGGATGGGGCGCCGACGGTGTCAGTCACGGGGTCACGGCGGGGGCTCGTTTCCACGCGCGGCGGGATGCCAGCCGGCGCCGCTCGGTCGCTGAGTCAGAGTTGTCGGCTGCGCGTGCCGCCGCCGCCGGCCCAGAAGGTCGTCCGAGGCGCCGTCACTTCCTGGACGGAGAGCGGCGGGTCGGGGCGAGCCACGCACGAGCGCAGCAGGCTGGGCAGGCGGGGCAGGCTGAGCAGGCGGGGCAGGCGGGAGAGGCGGGGCAGGAGGGGCAGGCGGGACAGACGGGGCAGCCTGGGTAGACGGGGCAGGTGGGCAGGCTAGGCAGGCGGGGCAGGCGGGGAAAATGGGGCAGGCGGGGCAGGCGGGGCAGACGGGGCAGACGGGGCAGGCGGGGCAGACGGGAACAGACGGGGCAGACTGGGTAAGTGCGGCAGGCAGAGACAGACAGGGGCAGGCGGGGTAGATGGGGCAGGCGGGCAGACGGGGCCAGGCAGGAGTGGACAGACGGGAAAGAAAAGGAAACGGGCATCATGAAACAGACAGATGTCAGGCAGGCAAGATGGCGGCTTAGTCTGGTAGCCAAACCGGGCAAAAGGTAGAATCAAGAAAGGAAGGCAAATACTGAAAGACTGAGTGGCTGGTCTGTCGGCTGGAGAGTGACAGAACCGCATGAGTGAATGCCCAGGGGTTGTTTGTAGGCCAAAAAGGAGGACCTATCAGGCAGCGGTCGGATGCCGGGCCGAGCCAGATGCTTGGTGGGATGGTCAGCCGGACAGGCAGGCGGACATGCAACCGAACATGCAACCGCAATGACTACCGAACAGACTATCGGAGAGGCAGATAAACAGGCAGATGACGAGGCAAATTGTAAGTACCGTGACGCGCTGCGCAGAGTGTATCGACATGGTTTGGTTGCGAACAACCAACTGAAGGGGGCGAGATATCACGCCGAGGGATCCGTGCGGAGCGTCTGCGACACGTGTCCGCCTCCAACTTGGCATCCTTCAGCGATGTAGACACGTTCGTGGACGCGTAACTAAGCGGTCATGAATAGCATGGCGCCACGGTGTCATTGTGAATTCTGCTGTTCAACGTATGCAAGGTCGCCGGCGTCCGGTTTTGGCGGCGTAAGACTGCTCGCCCTGCCGGACATCTCGAGGGTTAGGTTTCTGGTCGCGGTTGCAGTCCCGACGTCTTCGGCTGCGTTGCAGTCTCCGGTCTTGGTTGGATAGCCCGTTAGTCACATGAAAAACCCTCACCGTTTGTTGTGCCGTTGGCTGTCCACCCAAGGCAATGAATGACGCATGCTGCTAATCGCTATGTGCGTCAGCCAAGTTTTTCTGCGCCGGCTGAGAATTCCGATGCCGAAGTCAAAACAACACGCATGGCTGCAAGAATGCGAATGACGTTAGCAGACGTGCGTCTGATGCTTTCACCACACAGCGCACTGTCTGTCTTTGTGGTAACTGGAAGGGCCTCCGCATCCAAAGCGCAATTTTTGTCAACTCAGTTAAGATGGGCGCGGTCAGCTGGGTCGAGTCGGCCCGTTACCGGTTTAGCAAGTCCCGAGCCAGCGTGGTCGCGAGCCAGCACGGTCCCGAGTCAGCATCCCCCGAGTCAGTCTGCCCCGAGTCAGCCTGTCCAGAGTCAGCTTGCCCCGAGTCATCCCTGCCCGAGTCACCCCTGCCCCGAGTCAGCCTGCCTCAGCGGGCGTCCGCGGCCGTCGGGGGCCGGCGACGTCGGTGCCGTCCGCAGCCGCGTGACCTTCCGCGTTCGTGCGATCAAGGCCGCCCGCCGGACGGGACGTGCGCCGTGTGGAGACGGCCGAGCAGGATGTGCTGCGGCGAGCGGCCTCCGACCTGGCGCGCTGGGGGAACGACACAAACTCCTCGCCGCTGGCGGACGGGTCGGGATGCGCGTTTGAACGGACCAGGTGCGGAGGTGGGGGTCGTCCATGAGTCATCGAACGCGCGGCAGACGCCGAAAAAGGCGAGATTCGTCGTCTCCGGTCGATGCGGACTATCCCTGGAGCCGGCTGAGAGTTCGTCGCGTGATTCCGGCTGGTTTCGGGGCGTCGCCCGATGAAGTGGCACGATTCTCGATATTTACGCCATGGATTGCTCTCGACTTGCACGTCCGGCGCCACGAAAACTTCGACGCGTAACGGTCGCGCGGCTGCGCCGGGCTGCGGTGAAACCACGCACCAGCTGCCGCCCGCAGAGGCTTTTTGTCCGGCGTTACCGTTCGCCGTGCATTTTTGCGCCGCCTCGGGCGCGTGCATTTTCCGTTCGTTACCAGGCTGTCGTTGAACTCCTGCTGGCCGGAGACTCTGGTGCCGGGTTCACACGGCGGTTTGGGGTGCGAGCGAGTGCGGTGTCCGCTGAGGGCGGGCCACCACTGTCGCTCCTGATGACGTGTCCCCTGGCCGGCTGCCCGGGCCGGCTGCCCCTGCTGTGAGTGTGTGGGCTGGCAAATCTCCGATGAGCGCCTGTAGTGACTTAGCGGAACTCTGAGCGCTGAGCAAGGACCACGACCTGACCGAGTGTTCAAACGGCGGCTCGCTCGGGATAATCAGAGACAGCCGCACGAACTTCATGAACGCCTCATGGCCGGGTCGGCGCCAAGTGACTACGGAACCGGGTACACAATGCCCACCTTAGCGAATACCCAATCACCATTCAGCCCAGCACATAATCACTGTGAAACCGGGCAGAATAACAGTTCGGGGCGTGGACGCACCAGCACGCCGCATGCCTTCTCAGCCGCTCCCATGAGCTCCGTCATGTATTGAGGACGCCAAGCCTCCACTGGCACCGCCGCCAGCCAGCCGGCCGACCGCACAGTATCCGGAGGGGGACGCGCCGGCGCGTCGCCTGCATGATGTCATCGCGTGGGTGGGCGCGCGCTGGAATGCCCATCCCTGCGGCTGCTCCCCCCCAAGGCTCACAAAGAGGCTAAGCCGGGCCACGCCGCGTCGCGCGCAGCTGACGGCGCGAGTCGCCCGACCGTCGCGACACGCCGAGTCGAGGTCGCCGCCGGCTCGCCGGTCTCGGACGTAAAAAGGAGAGCGGGTGCGCCGCGTCCCGGCCGGGGTGCACGTGATGGCCGGCGGAGGCAGGCCTCTGCAGCAGTGTCAGGGCGATCAGACCAGCTCTCGGAGCTCCTTTCCGGTCGTCGCTGCTTGGGCGGTCCTGGCACCGGCTGCCGCGCCACGGCAGGCGTGCCAGCCGTAGGTGGGGTCTGAGGAGAGCAATCTGGCACTCACCAGTGGCGCGCGCTGTGTCGCCGGCTCCAGGCCGCGGCAGCTGAGCCTTCGCGCCGCGCCTGGGTGGAAGAGCGGGCGCCGTCACCGGCCGACGGCGGAGCGGTCGAGGAGGGCGCCTGCCGCCAGCTCAGGAGCGCCGCCTCCACAGTGCTCTCGGCCGGCTGCGAGGTCGTGGCCGCGCGACGGTAATGACGCCGACGCCGTCAGCTGGTGCGAGACGACACTGTCGCAATGCCGGTCCCGCTGAAAATGACCGGCCGCACTCAGTCGACCTCCAGTAGTCGGCCGCCGCCGCCCTGCTCTTGAACTATTTCGGATCAATTTTCTGGCCGGCTGGGCGTGCGAGATGCCCCCCACCTGACATTGACAGTAGGCCGACCAAGCGTGGATCGCCCGCTGTTGTGAAACAGGCCGCAAACAGATGGAGTCCCCATCATTAATCAGCCGACAGCGTTCCCACACTAGGCAGCGATGCACGCAAAAGTGACGCTCCGAAATGAGTTCAAGGCGGAGGTGGTGTTTAATGAGTGCTGCGCTGGGGCCGCGTCCAATTCGCCCGCTGTCCCCGCGCTGACAGCCGGATTATGAAACGCTCCTGCCGGCCGCGCCGCCGAGGTATTGTTCTATCCCCTCGCCCCTCCCCACCCGTCCCTGCAAGGACGCTTCGAGCACGACCAGCACGGTTTGGTCGAGCTGCGGCGCAGCAGCGGGTTTTTTTACAGTGGCGCGGCGCGGGATCGATGGGTTCGACGCAACAGCTGTTGCCTCTTCTGCTCGAGGTGAACGCCGGCGTTATCGGGCAGCGCGCGGGCATGAGGAAGTGCGCATGCATTTGATGTCGTGTTTTCGGGATCCTTTCTAGTAAAAATTTCATAAGTAAAAGTTCCATTCAAATAGTCCTGGAATCGACCCATCTGACCTATTTTGAACGATGCACGCCATTTCTGACGGGACGGGCGACTCTCGGAAATTTCCTAAGCCAGCCAGCGACAGGTCAGCGTGCCCGTATTCGGGCCTGGTTTGTCACGCAGTCTGCCGACGGGGCAGGGGAGGGGTGTTCCTCCCACGCGCGGCAGCCTCCTCTCACACCGGCCTGTTTTGGCGGCGTGCGCCGCTCGACCCGTGACGTCACGAGCGGGCCGGTGCAGGCGTGAGAGCCGAGCCGAGCCGAGCCGGCCGGCCGCCAGGCTCGGGGCAGGGGGGGGGGGGGGGGGGGGGGCTTCAGGCCGATGAGCGGCGAGAGTAGTCTTTGGCGTAGCTGAACCGATATGGACTGTGACCGAAAATGCTCGTGCGGCCGGTTGCATGACGCGTTTCAGTTGCGGTGAGTCGTTCAAACCTTCGGGGAACGGAGAATGCTTCCATGGGCGTATACCCTGTCTGCCTGCATGCTGAAGGCTCCTTTGCACTTTAATCCGTGTCGTTCTACGAATGACCGTAGTTGTCATTAGTGAACTTGCACCATGGTCCACCCCTACTTGCAGCCGCGCCCACTCCTGCACCTAACCACCATCACAAAGTCGTCTTCATGCTTGGCATCAATACCTAGCGAACCATATAGCTTGTTACATGCGACATCATCGATGTAATGTAAACAAATGCACCGCTCGAGGTCATGGCTTTAGGCATGCTTGTGTCTTTTGTTCAGCCGTTCGTGCAGGGTTTCAAATCAAGTCGCACTCCGGTTGTTATCTATGAAGGCAAAGTCAACAACAAGGTCGATGCGCTATCGCGACTGATACGGCTATCTGGCGGAAAAAGTGCCTCTGCTTCCCTTATCAGCTGACAGGGGCTTAGACACTGCGTCGCATATACGGCCAACGAGCTGGGGTTTTTGCGTCCCCAATCTGCGACGAGTCACACTTCGAACGATTCCCGCGTTCCTTTGTCGGCTCAGCATTTTGCCCCGAGCTGATATTGTGGTTTGGAAACTTGCGTAACGACATCCGGCCCGGTCGTCGCATCTACGCCGTCTCGCGATATTCCTCGGCCACGTTACGCAAATGATGGCTCGCTGGCGATCGATCACCGCCGTCTTGACCAGCGCTGGACGTCAAAACATCCACATCGGCGCGCGCCGCGGCCCCATCAAGGTCAGTAGATCGTCTGGCCGCTGGCCGCCCGCCTCGCCAGCCCCGAGTCGGACGTGTGCGCGTCTGCACGGGCGGTGATCGCGCTGCGCCAGATGACGTTAGAGGGCATCCGCCTTTATCACTCCAGAGGTGGGTTTATGGCACGCTGTCAGGTCTTCTCTGAAAGCCAGTCAGGGCGGCGTCACCTGACGTCATGGCGTTACGTTCATCGGCGGCGTGGGTGACTGTTTGCGCCGCCCCCGCGCCGGTTTCGTCCTTCCGACTGCCGCTCCGTGCGCCACTTTCGACGACTCAGACCTCAGCACGCAGCGCGCGGCGTTCGCCGGCCACTCCCGGGTAGGTGGACCTCCCAAGGGCCGCCAGCGCTGTAGACGGAGCACTCACGGCCACTAAAACACGGCCCATTGTTCGCGCGGCCCCGTGTCCGTCTCCACGGGCGGTCGGCGCTGAGACGAGCCGGCCGGGATGGGCGGCCGCCATTACCGCCCGTATCGCGCCATCAGCCGTCTGGAGACCGCACAGCTGTGCCGTCTGCCGGCGGCCGGCCGGCCGGCCAGCAACGGGGTCACAGAGGTCACGAGCGGCCGGCAGGGGCGCCGCCAGTTCGCAGGTGGGCGCGGTGCAGGGCCGCCGTCAGGGACGGAGGCATGCGGGCCATGAGGCTCGTGGCGCTGGCAGGGCGTCACGGAGCGGTTGGACGGACCCTCTGCACCCAGGGCACCGGGCCGTCGTCTGGCCTTGCACTGTACGTTCACTTGACGGGCGAGTCGGCCAATTCTTGGCTAGCCTGAGTGCGCCTCCGCGACCGCCTGCCTGCCCGTGACAGCGGCTGGCCGGCGGCGGGGGCGTCCACGGAGCTGGCCGGCCAACAGGTGTGCCAGCCGGCGGCGGCGGCGGCGGGTGGGCGGGTGACACCAACCGCTGCACGGTGTCGCTGAGTCACCGGCAGCACGGCTGGCAGCCAGCCAACCGCTCCCCCCCCCCCCCCCCTCCTTCGCGCACTGCCTGAGCGCGAACCGGACAACGAGACTGCCGGCGTGCCTGCGACCCGCCAGATCGGCGCCAACCTTCAGGATATGTGTTGTTTTGGATGTGACCAAAACCAGTTTTGGAGCGCTGCCGGACGCCGGTGAAGCCTTCTTGTCGATTCACGAGTCTGCGGTACCATTTTGTCCGGCTCTGTTGGCGTCGCGAAGTGCGTAGTTGACCGCCTGCATTGCGGTGTTGTCCGGGAGATGATGGAAGACGATCACTCACATGTGACCTTCTGCCTCGTCTTCGAGGACGGTGACGAGTGTTTTCCCATCTGCACGCTGTGTCGTGTCCGTGTGACAGTCAGCGACCTGTCAAGAGCGCTAGCATTCACCGTGTTCCATCTCTGGTTATCCCGGTCGTCCGGCTACCGGGCCGCCGATGCAAAGCAGCACTCAAAGGCGTCGTGCCGGTCCGCCGACACGGTATACAGCTGAGCCGAACCGGGCCATGCCGAGCCGAGCCGAGCCGGACCGGGCCATGCCGGGCCATGCCGAGCTAAGCCGAGCCATGCCGAGCTGAGCCGAGCCGAACTGAGACGAGCCGAGCCGGGCCATGCCGGGCCGGGCCATGCCGGGCCATGCCGAGCTAAGCCGAGCCATGCCGAGCCGAGCCGAGCTGAGTCGAGCCGAGCCGAGCCGAGCCGAGCCGGGCCATGCCGGGCCATGCCAAGCTAAGCCGAGCCGAGCCGAGCCGAGCCGAGCCGAGCCGAGCCGAGCCGAGCCGAGCCGAGCCGAGCCGAGCCGAGCACGAGCCGAGCCGGGCCGATATAAGCCGCTGGCTGTTTTGTGTACCATTGCGCGTGGACATGATTTACCTTTATTGACGCCGCCTCCCACCAATCTCATGCTAATGCTGAGTAATGCGTAATAACTGCCGAGTTTCACTTTTTCGGGGTCAGCTGTCGACGCTGTGGGCCCGACTCGCGTGGTAGCTGGGTGCCGCGCCCGACCCGGCCCGGCCGCTCGGCCGCCCGCCCGCGCTGACCCAGTTGTGCCATTGACGCTGATTGTCGCTCGCCCGCATCCCGCCGCGGCGAATTTAATTGCGGCAATGCATCAATGCGCCGATTGTGCACAGTTTGTGGGCGGCGGCTGGGCCTCGGGCGCTGGTGGCCGCGAGCCGTAGCGGGCGGCCGCGGGGCGAGGACGGCGGGACCTGACGAGCTCCGGTTCCGACCAGCGACCGAGCTCCCGAGCAGCCCACACGGGAGCTCGGTCGGCGGGAGTGATCAGCGGGCGGCAGAGTGGGAGTCAGTTGGAGCGGGATGCAGCGGGAACATGGAAGCAGCTGAGGTGGGGGGTCAGTTGGAGAGGGAGTCGGTGGGAGCGGGGAGCGCTCTGAGTGCACCGAGAGCGCGGCGGCGGATTCCGCGGCCGACACCGCCGCGCGCGGCCCTGTCCGGCTCCGGCCCAGGCCGTCAGGGTCCCGGCACGCTATCGGGGGAGGATCCGGTCTGCGAGGGTGGTGATCCGTCCGGCGTCGGCAACGCGTCCGGCTCCGAACGGAAACGGCGTGCGGGAAGCCCACCGCCGGAACTGACTCCGATAGCGCCCGCGTTTTCTGACGTTGGTCGGCGGCCGTGCCCGAGCCGCGCCGGGGTCGCGCCGGGAGGCGCGGGGAAGCGCCGGCCGCGGCCGCTGCGAGCGGATTAGAAAGCGGCGTCGGCTCGTTCGGGCGCGTGTTTACGCTTCCTCTCGCGGCGCGGCAGCCTTGCAAAGGCACGCAGCGGCTGGCGGCGACGCGTCCGCCAGGCGGCGCCGACGGAGGCGGCAGCCCCTCCCCCGCCGCCGCGACAGGCTGCACCCACGCACCTGCCGGCCACGGAGCATGACGGCCGGCACGCGCTCGGCACGCACTCGCCGGCACACGTCAACGGCAGTCGTGTGGACCGGGCCGCCTGGCGCAGCGCTGGTGGACAGTCGTTACAGAGGGATTGGCTCTGTCTGGACTGTGCTTGCAGCGGGGCGTCACCCCGTCCGTTGACCGCGACCTGCCCTGACCCGCTCGGTCGGAGGCGGCGTGGAAGTCACGCGGGACGGTCGGGTGCCGAGCCGAGCCCGCAGACAAACGCCGGGAAGCGGCAGCCCGGCCCCGAGCCGGTCAGCCCCCAGCCACCGCCCGCTGTCGAGCGTAGTGTAGGGCGGCGCGCTCGCAGCCGCGGGTCTCCGGTGTCGGCCGGGGTCGGTCGGGGTGCCGTGACCGCCCGCCCTTGATCGGGACTCGAGCCTGACAGCGCGGCGCCCGCGCGGCCCTCCGCCCTTCAGCCCGCGGCGGCCTCCTACGCGCCCCGCGCGGGGGGCCGGCGCCGAGCGTGGGGAGGCAGCACGCTAGCCTGCCAATCCGGGTGGCACAGCCTCGGGTTTGCAGCCGGGGAACGTAGGCCGATTATCGCGCAATATGCATTATTATCCTGTCTGTGTTCATTTTCCAGCGAGATTCAAAGCAAAGGCGGGCATAAACATTCTGTTAGCGTCAAACTCTATTCCTTTGATTTTTCTCTGACGCCATGCAAAAGTTCTTTCGCGTGAGCTTTTTTTTCAACGATCGCTAAGGCATCGACAGACTTTGTCAGCTCTGTGCCCGGCGCGTTCCGCTCCCATCCGCCGGAAGAGGAGCGGCAAAACTGAGCTGGCGGCCGCCTGCCGCAGCAGGCCTCGTCGACGGCCGGGCCGCCGGCGCTGGCAGGGGCGAGGACGCGCCGGTCGGAAGGGCGCCACTTCCCGCTGCGGTAATCGGAGCAGTATCAAACGCGCGGGCGCCAGCCGAGGCGCCGCAGCTCCGGGCGTGTCGCGCCTTGATGGATCGCCCTCCGATCTGACGCGCCGGCTCCGGGAGGTCCAGGCGGGTCGGCCGGTGCCGCCGCCGACGCCAGTCCCCGTTTTTGTAAGTCATTTGCCAATCCGCCGGAAGACAGTGCTCGCTACCGCAGACACACACGCTGTTTTTGTCGGTGCCATTGCGCGGGCGAAGCCGGGCTTTCGCAACGGGCGCGCGGTGTCCGCCTCGCCCCCTGACATCGCTGTCAGCTCTTGTCGGGGTGGGGGCACGAGCGCGCGGTGCCCGCCGCATTCCCGGACATCGTCAGCGCTTGACGTCCGTCTCGCAATACCGGAGAACAGCCGGGCGGCGCCGCCACCGTCGTCGCAGTCCTGTCAGCTGCGTTTGCGAGGAACCGCCACCACCAGCGCCGGGACCGGCGCCGCCGGCCGCCGTCGCGGCGTCACCGGCGCCGCGGCGCGCCGCCACCAGGTCCGTTAGCGGAGGCTCCCATGACCGCCGAGACGTGCACGCCGCCGCTGCTGGTCGGCGTTTTTTGGGCTCGGCGTGAGTTAACCCTCCACGCTCGGGTCAACTGGAAATATGACCGGTGCCCGAGCAGAGCAAAAAGCACCCGACGCCGCCTCCCTGGCTCAAACTGGATTAACGGTGCGCTCGGCGGCAGAGCCGATGGAAAGTTAACCTCGCCGTGCTCCGGCACGGTTCCGTCGTCCGCACGCCTTCCTCCGATTTCATTTCTCTCGCCCACGCCGCGACAGAAGAGGCCACCTCCGGGCTGAGCGGCGGGTTTAGTGCCTCCTTCAGCCACCGCAGGGTTTCGCCGGTTGTCAGGCGCGTGCGGCGGACGGAGGCCCGGAGCGGAGCCGGCGGCGGCGGCTGGTGGAATCAGGCCCGGCCGGCGGGGCTGCGCCGGCGCCGGCGCGCGCCACCCACTCTGCTGCCGCTCGCGAAGCCGCGACACATCCGGCCGCAGCCTGCCGCCGTCGCTATTTACACAGTGCCGGCGCGTTAGTAGGTCGCTTTCGTGCGGCCGGCCGCGCGCCCTGCGCTGACCCGACCCGCCCTCCCGGCTCGCATTGTCAGGATCGGGGCCACAGCACCCGAACGCGGCGGCCGGCACGACCTCTCGACCCGCGGCGCCCGCCGCCGCCCGGCTAGCGCCGCAACTGCGACGGTTCGACAACGCTGTCTTCGCAAATATGCTGTCGCTCTCGTCCGCGATAGCTGTGCCGTTTTTCCCTGCCGTTTGATTGCGCGTTTTTCGTAGCTGCTCCCCAGCCAAGGCCGCGTCCTGTTTGCACGACGCCGGCGATAGGACGGACGCCGCGGCAGGGCAGATGGCTGTCGGTTTTGGTGGACGGTTGAAGGGTGTGTTTCGATTGCTTAGCTCGTAGCCGACTGAAGAGGCATGGCTGGTATCAGTTTGCCCAGTGTCTGCAGACGTGCACCGGCAGCCGGCGTTCGACCGGCGACCGCTCGGCTCCGCAGTGGCTCCGCGTTTTAGCGCGGGGGCCGCGCTAACGCGAGCCCCACACCATCGCGGAGACCGCGCTAACGTGAGCCCCACGCCATCGCGGAGATCGCGCTAACGTGAGCCCCACGCCATCGCAGAGATCGCGCTAACGTGAGCCCCACTACCGCGCTAACGTGGGCCCCACACCACGCTCGTCGTGCCGGCCGGTCGGCCACGCTTTCGCCATCTGCCGAGGTATCTGCGCAGCCGCGGGTGCGGGCAGAACTCACACCATCCGGCGATTGTCCCGCCACTGCCGCACTGCACCTCTGACGGCATGCCGGCCGGCCCCACCTGACCGACCGGCGGCGCCTCGCCATCGGCGACACCGCTGCTGACGGGCGAATTCCAGTGTGGCGGCGGCGCCCGGCCGACGGCGGCGCCCGGCGACACGGTCCATGCAATGGATCGGAGCTCGGTGCGCCGCCGACAGGCAGCCGTGTTGGCACGCGCCGCCCGGCGCCGCCCGGCGGAGGCGTCTCAGGCGCCATGTCGCTGCCGTAATAGTGTCGCTGGTCACTGTCACGCTGCCGCGAGGGACCATCCGTCACGGTTGGCGTGTCGTACCCGTAATAGTGACGCTGGTCACCGCCGCGCCGCTGCCAGCAGCCGGCTGTCACGTGGCAGACATGTGACCTCCGTAATGGAGGTGGCGGCTGCTGTCGCGTCGTCGCATGGTCCGTTGTCGGTCATGACTCTCCCATACGAGTGGCGCCGGTCGTCGTCACAGCGTTACGCGGCGCCATCCGTCACTTGGCGCCGGGAGCATCCGTCCCACCGCCGCCGGGGTTGCCGCCAAAGTGGTTGGCCGGGCCGACACAAGGCTCGCTCTCGTCCTTGACACGGTCGTCTGGGCAGCTCCAGTCAGTCGGCTGCAGCGCCGAGGGGTGTGGCCGATCGGCTATTCAGTCATCCCGCTCCCTGCTGATTCACAGTTCGCGGCTGGGTGCGGCACTGGTCGTCTCGGTGAACTTGCAAACTCAATCGATTAATCAAGCCGAATAAACATTAATTTATTTATGCACGGGCGAAATGGTGTCTCCAGTTTGTCATCGGGATGAGTGGCACATTTCACGAAATAATCCGAGTTTATCTGCCGTTCCAGGGGCCAGTTTGCCTCCGTCCGCAAATGCACACACAAACTGACAGGACAAAGATTCGCCGCCAAGGTTCTGCGCAAGAGGAGGCGGCTCACAGATATCTACCACGAGATCGCCGTTCTGGACACCTTCGCCGACTGCAACCGCATCGTCCAGCTGCACGAAGTCTATGAGACCAACACGGAAATCATACTCGTTCTGGAACTGTGAGTACAGTGCTTTCCTATGCGGTTGGTGTCGCTGTAATCTCGGCCTCCCCGGGTTCTGGGACACCCTCTGAAAATGCGCCATGACCGGACGAAACCCCGACCCGAGCTGTGTGACGACCGTGCAGGGACGCGGTGTCATGCCGGCGCCTGGCACGTCGTTCAGATTCGTCGCGGACGTGTCGCACCGTGCTGTGAACGTGTTAGTAGTGTGCCTTAACCGTCCTGTAGGCTGTGCGGTGGAGGCATCGGCGGAGCGCCGCGATCTTATGCTGTGAGGTTTTTGACTGGGCCCGCGTCTGATGCTCCATGGAAGTGTTTGACCTTTCCCGTCCTGAGTCTGCGCTTTGCACATGCCTGAGACTGCCGTGCGCCTCGTGCCGTGCCGTGCGCCTCGTGCCGTGCCGTGCTGCGCCGCGCCGACGGCCGGCGGAGGCGCGCGGCCAGGCCGGCGGTCGGGGCACGTCCTGTGGCCGCGGTGCAGCCGTTGACCTGGCGCGCCGGAATGCCAGGCGGTCGGCAGCCGTGCAGCGGCGCCGCACGCTGCCTGGGAACCGGACGCCCGTGACTCGGCCTTGTTAACCTGCCGGGAATGCGGCGCCGCCGGGGAGGACGGGACCGCGGGCAGGACGAGTGGAAGGGCGGCTCGGCGGGAGGACCGCGCCCCGAAGCCGGCGCCGGGCCTGGAGCCCTCCCTCGGCCCGCTGGCGGCTGTGATCATCGAGAACGGCTAGACTGGGTCATTCACCTATCTGTAAATCTACTCTTTCGCTGCAGCTTTTTCAAACTCAAAGGCCGGAACAGCTATCTTGATTGCACGGTTTGTAGATAAAGGTTCCGGATAGTTCCCGGTAAAAGCCCGTTCGCTAGGCCATTGTTCTTCATAATTGTCGTTGAGGTCGCTACATTTCGAGCCTTGGAATGTAGGTGAATGTCAGCAGCAAGGTAAGCGCCGATATTGGCATACAAAACGGGAGGTTAATTCGCCGCAAGAGATCGGGAAGACTCACTGGCTTGCATGCCCTTGTCTTCCTGCTGGCATCCTCTAAGGGCTGTCGCCAGCCGGCGTCATGCCACTTGCCTCAGAACGCTCGGAGCGACATCAGAGTTTCCCGCGATCGTCCGTCCAAGCCCGGGAAGCTCGGCCGCGGCCAACACCTGATACTCCGAGGAGGCGAGCGCCTCCCAGTGAAACTGACCGCAAGAGCCTCGCCTGGAGCCCACACACACGGCAGACTTTTGCAGCGCGGTGTTCGTCGCCGGGCCGGGCGGCCGTCGGGGCAGCGTGAGGGGACCCGGCGTGCCGCGGCCGGGCGGCGGTCGTCGGAGCCGCGTGCAGCCGCGTTATCGGCGTCTGTTCGGCAGCCGGCCGGGGCCCGGCTAACGGTGTGTTGTTTGCGGTAGCCGGACCGGCAGCTAATTAGCCGTGAACTGATTGGGTCGGCGGCTCGGGCTCGACACGCTCGGACGGTCGCCGCTGCCCTGTGAGCGTTGGCGCAGGCCCAGCCTCCGGATCGCTGGTAGAAGCAGAAAGATGATGCATTCTGCCAGGAAATGTGCAAAGGACGCAAAAGGAAATTGACTGAATGGCGAACTTGCCACATTGACAAACACGCGTTACATTGCCAGCAGCTTAGAGAGATCGTCATGAAACCCGGAAGATGGGCGACACGCCTGCCTCGCAAAGGATCAACTGCCGTCTGTTGGCCTCAATACGTCTCTCCTCCGCACGGTCCCCTGCTCCGTGAAGCGGCTCCAGCCGGCCTCCACTCGCTCCGCGCACTGTTGATCGCCGGCACTCAGAAGGCGTTAGCCCGATTACCACGACCCGCGTGCGCGCGCCAGCCGCGCCGCAACCTGCAGCTGCAATGAGGAGCTAATGACCGCGAGCGCCGCCGCCGCCGCCGCCGCCGCAGCTGCCGCCCGTTCGACAGTTCTGGGTCATGAACCGACGGCCGGGCCTGCAACAGGCGAGGCGGCAGCGGCCACCGGGCACCGTTATCCCGGCGGGGCGCCGCCGGGCGAGACGAGCCCGACCAGACCCGGCGCGGCGCACCGGCGCTCTGTTTGAGCTCCGTCTGGTAGCTGTCTGAGCGCTGTCCGGTGGCTGTCTGAGCTCCGTCTTGTGGCTGTCTGAGCACTGTCCAGTGCCTGTCTGATCTCCGTCTGGTGGCTGTCTTGAGTGCTGTCCGGTGGCTGTCTGGGAATCCCGTGTCGTACACACCCACTGTGCGTCCATCGAATCGCCTGCGTGTCTGCCGGTCGGCCTGCTTGTCGCTTCTAGATTGTGGACCAGCGTGGACAGATGTCAGTTGGGACGAAGTTTAACTTCATGCATTACGAGCTTTGTGCTTGCGTTTTTCCGTGTTTTTTTCCCGCCTGCCATCCACCCTTCCGCCGTCTGGGTCCAGCCTATTTTCCATGAAAATATAGTGACGTCGATGCCTGCGTCACCCACGCGTACCGAGAGACAACATCTGATGTAGTGTTGTTTTGTCTCCGCAGAGCCACGGGAGGCGAGATGCAGACACTTCTGGATGTGGAGGACTTTATCAGAGAAGACCAAGTTATCAGATTAATGCGACAGATACTGGAAGGACTGCACCAGCTGCACGATAACAACATTGCTCACCTTGATATCAAGGTAAAAGCCGGTACTTAGCTCTTGCTTAAGAGCCTTCCTCGCCACCTCATGCACCTCACTGGTGCACTAGTCATGCGCCAAGCGCGCTGAGCCAACGAGAGATGACGCAGCAACGCAAACTTAAATCTTATCGGAACCGATCGCAAACAAAACCGATGGAGATTTCTGAACGTGCATGTGATAGCGACGTTACCTGGTGCACGCGAATTCCCAGCCGTCGCGGAATTCGTTACTGTTTGTCGCCAGACATGATTGGGATCGAGACAAACGAGAAGCTACTTTAAGATTGGGGTCTGTTCCATGTATATGTAAATGCAAACTCATGATAAAATGCTTGGACTTGGTGACCGACCTCGGAAATTATCTTTGTCAATACGCTTTAGTCGAAGGCTTGGACCCGATAATCCATAGTCAACGAGGCTGTGCAGCTGCAGGTTTCTCCACATTGGACAAGTGGATGCCAGATACCTGTGCATCCACTCCAATCGGGGTCGGTACATACAGTGTTGTGTGCATGTCTGGAATCACATGACCGTTGTATCGGATAACTGGTGGTGCATTCCTGCCCATCCCTGTCCCCTCGGTCAACATCAGCCACCCACGTGGGCGGTGCCCCCCCCCCCCTTCTGACAGGACTAGGGTGGGTCCCTCCCTACGGCTGCAGGTCAACATCAGCCACCGGCGTGGGCGGGACCCCCCTCCGCCGTCAGGCAGGACTAGGGCGGACCCCTTTAGGGCGACTGCAGCTACCGTCGTGCAGACGGGAAGCCGCGGGAGCCGAGCCCCTCCCCCTCCCTCCGCATCCTCTCGTGGACGGACTCAGCGCTCCTCACGCGCGGGTCGCAGTCGGTTGCGCCGGCCGCCCCTGCCCTCGCCGTCGCGCCCGCCCGCGCGGAGCGGCGTCTGCCGCGTCATCGGCCACGACGAGCTGGTCACGCGCCGCCAAGGTCGCCGGCCGGACCTGCCGGGCCGTGACGGCAGCTGCTCCGACCCTTGTCCCGCCATCGGGAGCGCGGCCGGCCACCGGGCTCCACGCTGACCTCCCAAGGACGGCCTGGCTCGGGGGCGGTGCTTCACAGCTGGCGGCCGGGTCGCAGAAGGGGATCAAGTGGCACTCGATCTGTGACCGAGCCCAGTGGCTTGCGTGGGGTGGGGTGGACTTGAGATCCGGGCTTGTTCGAGTGGACGGGAGAAACTGGCCCAGAAATGCAGCCTTCCTCCTTAATGTGACCTTTAATTATCTGTCCTTTTCTCTCCAGTCATTCACTCTTTCCCTCCCCGTTTCACTGCGTGAGTATTTGTCTCGGGTCACGTCTTGCTCCGAAGTGTCGTTCGATTCCATCCACCGCACCTTATTTAACAGGCAGACGCGTTCCCTAAAGCTGCACACGGGACCCCGCTAATTGTACGAGCATACTCCCCTCCCCTCGCATGGTGAACATACAACCATACTGGTCCTGGCGCGGCGGCGCCGCTGCCACACCTGTTCTATCGGCGCCTGAGTTTTGCCGCCAGGCGCCGGCGCCGGGGAACTAGCTGCGGCGAAAGCCCGCCGACGTGGCTAGCAGCGATCATCAGCTGACTGGGCCGAGTCGTCTGCGGTGGCCGGCCGGGGCCACCGCAGACGACTCGCCGCCGATGATGGCCCCTGGAAAGTGAAACCCCAGTGCCGTCTCGGCGGGGAAAGTTGGCGCAGCGTCCACCCTCTCAACAGCTGGCCGACCGGACTTCACTGTTCGCCGACGAGCTGTGCTGGCCCGGGCAGGCGTGCTGGGATTCATTGTACCCAGATGGGACGTGCTGGGCTCCACTGTTCCAGGATGGGACGTTCTGCGTTTCACTGTCTTTCGAAGGCGCATTAGGCTCCGCCGCACGTGGGGCGATGCGCTGGTTCCGCTGCGCTGAGGGGACAGACGGGACCCGACCGCACCCTGGGAAAACAGACAATAGATGCACAAAACTCCACGTCCTGTGACACTGGTAAACTTCCCCTTATCAGTAGGCCACCTCGACGATCACCTACGCAGCGCTAATCTGAGGTTGTTACGCATCTAACCAAAAATCTCTAACTCGTTGAAGGCGTTGGCTGGCTCAACGGCAGTGTCAAGGCTAACGGGAATGGAGGCAATCCGTTTATATTTCACCAGAATTTGAACCGCTTTTTATGTTTGAAATTCGCTTGTCATTTGTGTACAAAATGCAATTAGTTTTTCACCTACTCGCGTTGTTCCTCACTGGTGTAGAAATCAGCGCCAATGCGTCGTGTTCCATGCCCATGCGTCCTTTCGAAGCGACTTAAAATCACCTTAGTTGTAGTTTGCTTTCAGAACCTGGCCTCTGTGGCCGGTTTTTCACATCTGGAAATCACACGCGGTCTTACGTTTTCGGGTGTTACGCAAGTTAAACTCCCTAGGAATGTTTTGGTAGCTGTCGCTTCGCTCGTTCCGCGAGAAGCTGACGAAAGTCCTATCATTCTGCTTCTTTCCAGATATGTCGACCCGTTTGGTTTCCCCGCATGCTTGTGGCTTCTACATATGGGGAATAAAACTTATCACTAAATCCGAGCCAGTGACATTTCCAGATCACATTGATAAATTAGTATCCAGGAATATTTTTCATTACAAAACATAGCTATCGGCATAACCAGATCAATTTGAAACAGCCGATGTCGGTGACCCTCCAAAACGAGCGTAGCAATAGAAGGAGGATAGACTTCTCTGTCTGCCTTCTTAAGCGGCGATCGCTGGAGCGCACAGCACGCTCTGACATGGCTCGTCGCCGGCTTTGTGATCGGGAATGGAGACCGCGCTAGACGGCGCCGGCTGACGGCGGCTCTGCCTGTTCCAGCCCCAGAACCTGCTGCTCACCGGGCCGTTCCCCTCCTGCGACGTGAAGCTCTGCGACTTCGGCATATCGCGCCAGGTGTACGGCGCCGGCGAGCTGCGCGAGATCATGGGCACGGCAGACTACATGGGTAAGTCGAGACCACAGCGCGACCGCGGCCGCGGCGTGGGCCACCCCTGGTGCTGCCACCGGGCCGACCGTGGAGTCATTCCAGCCGATTCACGGGCGGACGGTCAGAATGCGCAATTGTTTGCGAAACCGGTTTCTGTGGCTGAAAGCGTGCGCTTGAATTGTGCATGCGCCCATGGCCCTGCTGTGTGTGGCTGGCCCTCGCCAGCCCATCATCACAGCTGATGCTGAGTCTGGCCGCGCTGCTTCCTCGTGCCACTGGCATTGCACGAACTGATCGGCGCCGTCCGGCGCGTGCGAAGGTCCCGCTGCAACCCTTTGTGAGTGTATTTAAATGAGCGGCTCGTTGCGGCGGCGGGCGCCACCCCGGCGCCCCATTCGTTCACGATGGCGCAATGGGTGACGGGCCGGCAAGGCCGCGCGCCAGCGACCGGCGCACATTCCACGTGCGCTCACGCGGCCAATCATCGAACTCGCGGCGCCGCTCTGGCGCCGGCCGCCGACGGCGCGCGATTTATTTCCGTGCATCCGTCTACATCTGCTGCTCGTCTTTCAGCGCCGGAGATCCTCAACTATGAGCCGCTGTCACTGGCCACCGACATGTGGTGAGTAGCGACGGTGACGGCACAACAGCCTCGGGGCGCGGCGCGGCGGCCGACCTCTTCCGGTCGGCGTCTCGGCAGGGGAGGGGGCGGGGGCGGGAGGGAGCCGGGGCGGGGGGGGGGGACGTCAGCTGCTGCCGCTCCCCTCCCGGCATTCTCGGCGGCGCTGTATAAACACGCCAGCGGCGGCGGCGGCGGCGGCCGCAGCCGCGGCTGAGTCACGGGCCGCTGCACGGTCGGCCGGGCCGGCCGGGGCGCCCTGGTCGGGTCGAGGGACGACCCCGGCGCCCAGCTGCCGCCGTCCAGCGCTCCTCCTCCGCTGCGCCGCCACAGATCAGCTCATTCACACCCGCCGAGGTGCTTTGTCCCGACTCTGTCGCGGCACTAGACCCGCTAGCCGACCCCGGTCCCCGACACTGTCGCCGAGGCGGCGCCGAACCCGGCCGGGCAGCCGGCGCCCTCCCCGACCCCGGCGCCCACCCGGAACGAGGCCGGCGCGGCGGGCGCGGGCGCGTGCTGACCCGTGACCAGTCCGCGTGCGTGCGATCCCGCCGCACCCGGACGCCGATGCATCACGGGTGAGATCGGGCCGGCCGCGGCGGTCGCCGTGCGCGCCTCCGCGGCACAATGCGCCCGGCCGGCCGCGCCGCCGCTTTCTCTGCGCGTAACACAATATGCCAGAATGCGGGCGGTAATTTATGTCGGCGGCGGCCGGCGCCGCGGCCAGACGCGGCGCAC
This sequence comes from Pollicipes pollicipes, assembly GCF_011947565.3. Classification (NCBI taxonomy): domain Eukaryota; kingdom Metazoa; phylum Arthropoda; class Thecostraca; order Pollicipedomorpha; family Pollicipedidae; genus Pollicipes; species Pollicipes pollicipes. Next base: position 26,485,854 of record NW_023596461.1, read on the forward strand.
ACAATAGGCCCACGTCCGCGCCGGCCGCCATCCGAGCCGGCGCCGGCGCGGCCAAAACAAGGCGGCCGGGCCGCCGCCTCCCGATACGGCCCGCCGGCCAAAGCTGCGCCGGGAACGCCGCCACCGCGAGAGGCACAGAGCCGCGGGGGAGGCGACGGATCCGGGGTGGCCGGCGAATCAGGGTTCTGGATCGAGGTTGATTTGGGCCTCAATTCTCTAATGCATTGTTGATTAGTGGTCGGATGTTTAAGGCCAGTAACGGCCTGAGTTGTCACTGAGTTGTGTCAGTACGGCAAAGCATTTGAGGCGTGTTCTCCGCCTGCAGTGGCGGCCGTGCTTTGGCTGGTGGGCCCTCGTTGACCCGTGTTTGACCCGTGTTTGACCCTCGTTGACCCGTGTTTCCGCCTCCCCAGGTCGATCGGCGTGCTGACCTACGCCCTGCTGACCGGCTATTCCCCGTTCACCGGCTCCACCGTCCAGGAGACCTACTGCAACATCACTTCAGAGGAGGTCGATTTTCCCGACGACCTGTTTATCGACATCAGCGACACAGCCAAGAACTTCATCTCGGGCCTGCTCGTCAAAAACCCGAGGTAGCTACCGCGTGTGACGAGCGGCCCGCAGGCACACCACCCACGCGGCGGCCCAGCTACCACCCTGACCCAATTAGCCTCAGCTGGAGACGTCGGCGGCCGCCATGGAGACGCAGCCACCGGCCATGGACGAGCCGGCCGTGCCGGCGTGCCCAGCCGTCGTGAGCTCATGACTCAGCGGCTTACGCGGGCCTGTGAACCTGTCGTGATCCGTCCCCCCAGCACGGCCGGTCCTGCTCCGCCTGGCGACCGGGGGGGAGGGGGGGGGTTCAGTGGTTTGTCATGCGGCGAGGACGCGCGCCGGCGCCGTCGACCGATAGCGCCGCTTGCAAAAGCGGCCTGCCCGACTGTCCTGATGCATGACATTGACCAGGTCCGGGGCTGACCGCTTGTGGGCCGCCCGCGCCCGGCAACCCTCGCCGACCGATACATCAAACGCGCTTTAGGCGGCTTGTTTACATGTAAGCCGCGCGTGACGATGAGCAGAAGTCTGGCTGCTTACGGTATCACTTCCCTCTCTGTCCCAGCGATTCGGAAACGCTGGCAGCAGTCGGGCTGGGTCGTGCCAGCAGCAGGTCTGCCTTGTCCTCACCATTCTCTAGCTGGCCTCGGTTATTGCTCCGGCCCCAGTACCCAACGCCCGGACCGCCGCTGTGTCCAGGTGCCAGCGGTGGCGCGTGGACGGACGCGTGACCGCGGGGGCCCCGCTCGCCAGCACCTTTGTTCAGCGTGCCATGTTGGCCGCAGTTAAAAACCGCCCGCCGTTGGCCGCCGACCGCCTCCAAAAGCTGATGCTAAGCCGTCGGCTCGCCGCCAGGCTGGAGCCAGCTGCGCCATATTTGGCGCAGGCCGTATCTTTTACCCATGAGCCGTGCGCCATTTGCGGTTATCGCTGATGACGTGGCGTGGAACGCACCGTCTCGGGGGACAGCAGGCGCCGCGCTAAAAACACCCGCGGCGAGCCTGGCGCGCCGACGGACTGAGGCCGGCCCGACTGAGGCGAACACGGCGGGCCCACGCACCAAACACGGCACCGTGTAAAACATCCCGCCCAAGGCCGCGCGGAGCCGGGCAAAATCCAGATCAGCCACAGAACGGCTTTGACTCGTCTCCGCGTTCGAGGCGGTGCGCTTTGCTGGTATGTCTGAGTGGCATACTTCGCCGTCGTATGGGGACGCGCGCGTCGCTAGCATGGCTGATGCATAACGCATGAGACAATGTGTCACCAAAGGATGCATCATACATTCCCAAACACGAGACGTCTCGAAGAACCGGTGCTGCTTTCGGATCCCGTCCAAGGGCTTTGGAAAGGCGAAGCCGTTGCATGTGCCGTTTCTGTTAGCTGGTCCCGGGCACCAACTCGTCCTGATTGACGACTTGTAGCGTGACGTCAGCGCCAGCCCCTCCCCTTCCCCTCTCCGGTATGCCTGCGGCATGCTGGCGGCCCTAAGTGAAGCTTATACCACTCCCCGCAATGGAACGTCCCTTGTCTGACGCGACAGAAAACAGACGCCGTTCGACCTCCAGTGACTATCTGCTGGCGTCTCATTACCCGCATGCTATCGCACTGACACGACGTGCCGTCGCTCTGGGCTCGCGTTGTTTGTGTGCTCGGAGCTCTTAGTGGCGATGTGAGGCTGCGGCAATCTGTCGTTAACGCTCGCCGCGTTCCTTTCCAGTGGACGACGCACAATTCACAGCTGCCTGGAGCACCCTTGGCTGTCGAGCCCTGCGGCGCCGAGCGCGCCACTGACCGTGCCCGACCTGCGCGCCGACGACAAGGACAGCGGTTTCAGCAGTCCGGTCTCGTCCGACGACGAGACGAGCCTGCCGTTCACCGTGCCGACGCCGACGCCGCAGCCGGCGTGCCTCATCGACAACGGCAACCTCGAGCCGGTGCGCGTCGGCCGCACTGGCGCCATCACCGGCGCCTACACAATCGAGAATGCGCTTCCGACCGAGCCGCGGCCGCCCGTCGACAACGAGCCGCCGTCGCCGTCCACCGAGGTCGGAGTGCGCCAGCTGACCCCGGCCGAGGTCGCGCTGCGGCCGCTGACCCCTCCAGAGGTCACGCAGGTCACGCTGCACGCGCTGGCGCCGCCCGAGGTCACGCTCCACCCGCTGAACGCGACGGAGGTCACGTTGCACGCGCTGACGCCCAGCCCGGCTGAGGACGAAGTGAGTGACGTCACGTCCGAGGCCAGCAGCGACCGCACGAGCGACATGTCCTGGGAGGAGACCGAGTTCTCCTACCGGCGGCTGTCCGTGGCGCAGCTCACCGACCGCGTCTGGGACTGCTTCAACGAGCACGACTTCAACGTCGAGCCAGTGCGACCCTGGGAGAACGTGTGTACGGGAGCTGTCGGTCGCGCCAAGGCGCTCTTCATGGGGAAGGCGGTGGCGCCGGCGCCCGCGGCGCGCGCACCCGCCGCCGCCTCGACCCGCGCCAGCCCGCGCAGGCACTGAGGGCGAACGCCCGCTCGCGTCGCTCTGCCGTCATAACTTATTTCCATCGTCATTGATTAAGTGTTATTGTGTAACTTATTGATTGTGTTTCTCGCTGTGGACTCTTCCGTACTAATCAGGGTATGCTGAGTTTGTTGTTGGGCGCGCAGAGAAGCCACGTGGCACCTCTGCTCGCTGTCAAATGTGTAAGTCAGTTTCAGTGAGCTGCAATATGGCCGTGATATGCGCGTGAGTGAGTGTGTTCCATTTTAGCTTACCATGCTAGTCAGATCCATGTAGGCTATTTGGCGGACGTACGGTCTCGCCTTCTATGGAAAGTGTAATGGCGCCACCCGTACGGGACGCGTGCGTTTTATCGTGTGCGGCGCATCGAAGTGTTGATGGTGTCCAATATTTTAGAAATAATAAACATTTGACAAGTTTATTGAGAATGCCTGGACGTGTACGAGACATAACGAAGGCTCTCTGGGCGACTCCACCTGTAGATCCGAAAGAGGAGTGAAAATGGACGCTCTGACGTTGTGCAAGCCACAGGGACGCTCGAAGGTGGTGGTTTGAAACCTGTAATGATCTAGGGCTGGGGCGGGCGCGACGATGCGTACACTGCGCAGTGACGGAACTGCATCACCGGTCATGGTCCAGAAAACAAATGCCCATCTAGCGCTACTAGACAGGTCGGTTCAATAAGCACGCCATGCGCAGTAGTCAGCTGTCTGTCAAGGACTGATCCGGGTCAGTGCACAGACAGCATTATAACTCATTGTCAGCAGCGATTGTTGACACGGTTGTCATTACACGCAACAGCTGGGGACCACGGCAAAGGCGTTGCAAACCTCCGGCAAGCGCGACAGGGAATGTGAAATGCGCAATTGAACTTCAGTCTGCCGGGTCATGCGATACATTAGTTTTTCAGCAGTAAGCAGCATGTGCTGGTCAGTGCCGATGCATTTTCAAGAGAATTTTACCAGGGTCATTGGGCAATGTCCAGAGCTAGCACATCAACGGGATCTGGTTAATACCTGATGCTTGACGCGACACCTTCTGTCGCAACTTTGCAGGCATTGATGACGATCACCAGACGGCGTGCTTTTAATGCAGGCATGCGCATTGGAACGGCTGGAAGGATTAGACGGCTCCGAAAGGAGCATAACTAAATCCAGCCTCAAAAGGACGGGAGCCTGGTCGCCCAACCACAAAACATCCACGCACAGCAGGTGCGGTGCCTGCCGAGGCTGGGCGGCTCATAGCTAGCATCTGCTGATGGGATCATGCTTCGAAGCACGCACCTCAATACTGACTAGAGGTCCCAAGCCAACACGCTGATCACAACGCCTGCGTTTCTATCAATGGGCTGGACTGCTGTCAGTGGAATAGGCGTTCATGGAGTTAACCACTCATGAGAACACCACTTGTCATGGCGTGCGCTGCATTCATGGATCGCCAATGAACTTCCGCATGCCTTGCACTAATGCACAAACACCAGGGGGGGGGGGGCACATTCGCGCACTAGGAATTCCGATCAAGTTCATCTGCGCTGGTATTTAGTTATCGCTCTCCAGTTTTGACGATGTCCGTGCTCGTCACCTCCGTTTGACGGAGGTGACTCTATCGTCGTCCCTATTGGACCTAATTTGATTTGTGATTTATTATCGCTTCTGTTTGATCCGATGGTAAATGCAAGGAAAAATCAGGCGGCAAAATCGATATCACTGACAAAACTCATGATGCCATCATAAACCGGCCAAAGGTAAAGTTGTGCTATGTTTTTGACAAGCTGATCTTGGCCTGTCCTTTACAGGGCAGAAAACATGTTCAGGTGTAGTCACTCAATCGGCCTCGCTGTTCTTTCAAAATAGCAAAATTCCGTCAGTAATTCGCGGATCAATGAGGTGTTTAGCTCCGTGTGCGTAGCTGAAGCGATCAATGTCGTCATTGTACCATGACAGCGTAAGCAGTTACATCAGTTATCACACCAGTCAGTTATGGCAGTTAACATGTCACAACAATGCAACTCTACTCACAACGCGGGGAGCCTGGAGTCAATTTCGACCTGAAATTTCGAGAAAAAGTCTGCACGTGAACACGCACACACTTGATTCAACCATGAGGTCGGCTGGAAAACAGGCCTGTGATAGTGCCACTGACACGGGTCGTCTATTGCGAACAGCTGTAATTCGCTGTCTGCAGAACAATGAGTCCCGCGTAGTCCGCACACACGCATACAGGTGTGACGTAACGCCCGTTACTGCACTTTGCGGCGAATCATCCCGGATTGCCACCAATTTGAAATATCTGGTGAGAAGGGAACTGAAGTTAGCCAAATCAATTTCATTATTGCTCCGCTCAGTTTGGGTTCAAAACTCATTTTGAAGGGTTTATAGGAAGGCGAGTCTCCACGCTGCTCTACTTTCCTCATGATAGCTGCCTAATAAGACCCCTCTCTAAAGATGGCGTGCTAACGCACACCGTCTTCCTCTCGCCGCGAGCCGTCACGATGCGGACGGGGGAGGTCCTCTGACCTTCAGCGCGGGCACCGGAGGTGAACGGTCGGCGTGTCCTGCCCGCGGCACGCCTCGGGCGGGGGATCTGCTTAGCGGACATGCCCTTCGCATCGCAGAGGGGATGTAGCGTGCCCCAAGCAGCTTATTACGATGCAATCAGCGCTGTAAACACATACACTGTCATGCAGGTGCGCCCTCGGTGCAGGCATGCTCACTTGGCCGTCGCCCGGGCTAACTCCGGGAAAAAGTTCCTCGGACACGCCAGCGCTTTTTATCCAGCGCTGCAACGCAAGCAGCTGTATTTCGCCCGTATCTGCCGAGATCACAAGCGTAAGGTGTACACGAGGCTCATGGCTGTAATACGTGACGCGCTCGTCCCCGAGATCCGCACAGCTCGTGTTATTAAGCCGACTCAAATCCCAGTTGCGAAAGGGTCATCACGCGTTGTGCGGTAGATCTGCCTGATACGTACGTCATGTGCGGGGATGGACTTACGCTACCTCGCACCGACCGGCCGCTGAGTCGTTTTCATTGAAATCGATCCTAAACGATCGAAACTTCTCTTTTCACTTAAGCGCCAATCAGAGATAACAGAACAAGACCTCCGGGGACCCATCGCGGTAAAATCCGTCTGCAGGTTCTTGCCGCGCTCGTGAACACGCTCGGTAATATGCAGCGCTGCGCAGCATAGCATGGCCGCACCTTTGCCTGTACTTCCTAACGTTCACCGTTTCGGCCCTAGTCTAGCACCAGCGCTGGCTCGGTGTCCATTTCGGCCTTGGTTAAGTTATGCAGTCCTGTCATTTTGCCAGAATTACCGAGGCCAAGTGGGTTTTGATGTCGACCCTTATTTGAGTGACGTGTCTTGACGGGTGCTATCCGCTGCCCTCGCCCATTGTTGCGCAGATGCATAGACCGAGCTTGTGTTGAACTCAGCGCAATTAGGAGCGTTATGCAACAGTCCGTTTCACGTCTCGTTCTCAGGCTCGGGACCACAGAGTAAATCCGCCACGACTCAAGGAAGAAATCATAAAGAAACTGACCAACGCGGCGCGTTTTTGCTTCGCACGGTCCTCCTACGCGCTGCTCGGCCCCCATATGGCCAGTGCCATTCGGTATAATCCGCTCCTCTCGCTTCAGAATTCCAGAGTTGCGTCAGCCCCGCGCTGCGAGCCGGCCGGCATCTGCGCACCTCAGCTGGACGTGTCGTAGCCATGACCATTTTTGCAAGACTTAAGCTATGTTGACACTGTCTTCCCTCGAAAGGTAATGAGGTACAGATCACCTCAACGATGACGACAAAGGCGTCACCCGACACATCGCCTGGGCCGTCAGTGGGCGGACACCTCGATTCTCGACCGTCGTGGAGGAAATGGCCTGGAGTCGTCCCCACCGCGGACGGCTGACCGCTGGCGAACGCTGCCTGAAGACGGGAGCGACTGGTGGCATGGCAGCACTGCTCACTAACCTCTCGAGACGGGAGCACCTGGTGCCACGGCAGCATTGCCCACTAACCTCTCGAGACGGGAGCACCTGGTGCCACGGCAGCACTGCCCACTAACCTCTCGAGACGGGAGCACCTGGTGCCACGACAGCACTGTCCACTAACCCTTTGAGACGGGAGCACCTGGTGCCACGACAGCACTGTCCACTAACCCTTTGAGACGGGAGCACCTGGTGGCACGGCAGCACTGTCCACTAACCCTCTCGAGACGGGAGCACCTGGTGCCACGACAGCACTGCCCACTAACCTCTCGAGACGGGAGCGCCTGGCGCTACGACAGCACTGTCCACCAACCTTTGGTGTAGAGGGGGTTTGTGTTTACCAACAAAATGTGTCACGGTCAAGTAGTTGTGTAAAAAGCTGCAGCTAATCCTGAGGATCGGTCTGTGTATTTCCTTTTAATGGGAGTTGACTTTCCGCGTCGCGACAATTCTGATATTTTGCGTTCAACATGATCCCTATAGGACGATAGAGCACGGCAGTGATATCTTTTTTTAATTGGTTCAAGTGGTACTTTCAGCCGTAACCGTGTTCCAGTTGATAGAAGAAGTGTTTGCAGTTGTATCAAGGCTTTAATTCGTAGTATATGTGCTTTCAGTCGAAGCAGGGTTTTAGTTCCCATGGTAGAAATGTTTTCAGTTATAACAGCATTTTAGCTAGTAGCGTCACGACCGAAGAAAATGTTTAAGGGGTATCATTTCAGTTGTCATTTATTTGCTGAAGTCGAAGTACTCATCCATAATGTTATTTTTCTCCTCATTCTGACCAAACATAAAAAACATTCCAGGTGACCTTAATTCTTCGCAACTACATATTCCAGCGAGAGGACCAGGTGATCCTGGAGACGGACAGGACCGCTTGCACGGACCGGACGGGACCCGACCGGACCGGCCGGCCGAAACTACCGAGTCGGGAGCGAGTTATTTGGTCGGCGCCGAGCCGCACGCCGTCGCGGCCTCTGCGCCCCTCGCGGTTGCACGACCTTTGCGGTGGTGGACGGCCTTCCCGGTGGGCCGGGCTGGTGCCCCTCCCCCCCCCCCCCCCACCGGGGTGGCGGAGGCCGGCCGGTCGGCGATGCCGTGATGATTGCGGCTGTCGCGTCAGGACCGCGACAAAGCTGTCGCCGCAGATATGCCGCTGCATAGCCGGCTAAGCCGGACCGCGGAGGCGTGACGACCGTAGCTGACCTGAGGGGGGGGGGAGGGGGCCCGGAGCTGACCATTTTGGGACGCGGCGAGAAAGGGGGACATTGGCGAATCATGCGGTGCATCCACGCCGAAATGCGCCTGATGGCGTCGCAGGTAGTTTTATGGTCTGAAGGAAAACAATAGCTCCAATTGTTGCATTCTAAACCGGGAATACGATGTCGGCATAACGGCCAGACAAATCTGACCCATGGAGCCGGACTCACTGAGAGAGCCGTGATCGAATATTTCAGCTGCGCCGTGACGAGATTTTAATCGTAGTGTTCCTGCAAACCACCAACTGACCCATCTCACTAAATGTAGCCCATGGCATAGCACTGTTCACAGAGGATCTATGTTCTGACATCTGCAATTGGGCGCCAGTGTAAACTCCCAGTGCCAGTGAGGTGGCGGAATTCGATCCAATCGCATCGCTATGCACTTATCACTTGCAGACAGACGTGGATTTATGAGTCGATGAGGGCTAACGCACCCCGCTGCAGTTATTTGCTTTTACACTAGTCCGGTGCAGGGCTCTAATCTCCAAAATTACAGAGCGGACTGCAAGCAGACAAGTTGCAAGTTATCGGGTAATATCTAGGTGACTTGGTGTGCTAATAAGCGGTTTCTTAGAGAAGCCGATGCACAAAACGGATAGAAAAGTCGATAATTTACACCAACTCGGTGATCCAAGTATAAGCTGGTTAGGTACAAGGACAAAGGCAGCTTGCAACCAGGAACAGGAACAAAGTTCGCTATCACTAATGATTTGGCTTACCTGGAAGTCATAAATGATTGGAAGTAAATATATCTCTCATCTTTATGGGCGCCTAGTGATGATTATGCTGTAGGAACAGACACCCATGGCGCCCAGATTATAGCCTCAGGCGCATCTCAGTTTTGCAACCCTCTGTCTTAAGCAACATTTCTGGAAGTAGCGGAGGACACGGCGCAGATGTTATGACAGGCATCCTGTTATCATGTTTAAAGTCCGTGAGGCAGCCCGGTGTTGGCAGCTTCGTCACTGCACACTGACCATACACATGCTGCACCAATTGAACTTCCCGGATCGGCTTGGAGTTCACAAAACTGCTCTATGAGCCATATGACAATGGTTGAAACCCGGACCTCCGGTGAGTTCATGATCTGAATCTGTATCGCAGTTAAGGGCAGCTTTGGACGCGGTGTCCGCTCATATTTAGTAAAGTGAGCTGGCAGGTCCCGGCGTCGAGACAGTCCGCAATAACAGCGGGTCTGAGCACTGCAGCCATCTGAGCTTCACATTTTGAATGGTGTCTTTGCATTTTGAATGGTGTAATAAATCAAACTAATGCTGATAATTCTGATGGTGCCAGCGGGTGGTGAGAACAGCAGAACCACAGTTTGGGATAATACTTGTTAATCCTCTATACCGCTGTACAAATCCACGTATCTCATGCGTTAAGTGCTGCGTTTCTCTGGTAAATGTCAACCGATCAGCGACGTTCAATACATGACATTCGATTGGAGACGCTCCCGGGGCGTTGCTTTTGATGCCAGTATGGATTAAGCGCGCGCTTGGTTCTAGTGTAAACTGGATCCAACACTTAATAGCGCTACTTATATATATATATATATATATATATATATATATATATATATATATGTATGTATGTATATGTATATGCACGTTGAGGAATATCGGAGCTGTGCTGTGTTGAAACAGGCCCGGGATTCTCCGGATGACCTCTAGGTCTCCGCGCTCACATGTGCGTACATCGTAAGGGGCGGCTGAGCTTAGGCTGATTTTCCGGCTGCACCTGTTCTGTGATTGCTTTCTAAAGCCCAGTGATGGTTTTTGGCTTGGCTTTGGAAACTGCTTCCTTCGAAGACTCACAGATGAAAACGCGGGAACTTGCTGAGTGCCAATTACTCACATCACAGAAACGCGCGAGCAGAAGCATCCCGAAACGTCTTGCATCACATTCTGGGACCAGTTTGGCCACGTGAGGCAGCGTGCCACCCAGCTGAAACCACTGCCCTTCCCATGCATTGTTTCTACTCAGGAGAAACCAAGTTTTTTAACACGCACCCGGGTGGCCGGCTAGATACCCTTCGCTCGGGTGGGGGTCAATTTGATCCCCCTGAGATCTCGGGAACAAGGGAAGCTAGGGACACCAAATTTACAGTGTGTTGAACTGCACGTGAACTCACTTAGATCAAACTTTCAGGTCCTAGGTCATGACCCTCAGGTCAAAAAAGTTCAAGCAATGTCCAGCTCCAGGTTGGTCTCTAAATTGACCCCAGAACCTAGGTAACCATTTCTAAGCAAAAGGTCACGTGCTCATTTGAGGCCAGTGGCCTTTTTGACTTTTTGAAGGTCAAGGTGACCAAAATCATACAAGACCGCTTTGAGTTTTGCATTTGACTAAGCGACAAAGATTACGCTGGCAGTATGTTCCTAAAACAAAATGTTGACTTGGGTCATTTTAGGTCGATGACCTTTTATGACCTTCAAGAGGTCCATGTAAGATGTATAATGCGGTTCATGCTACAAATAAATTCGAAAGCAACACCAGAAACCATCCCATACAGCAAGCCCTGGAGTAACAAAATAGTTTGATTTTGACCTTGGCGTGACCTTCATACCTAACCTTAGGTCAACGTGGTTTGCTCATTCAACTGTTGTGTTTCCTAAGAAAGCATCTTAGAGATGTATGGTTTCGTCTAACTCTCCGTTGTTGGATCAGATTGAAGAATTCCCTTGAAATTGCCTCCGCTGAAACCATGGCCTGACTTCGACCTACCATAAGTCAGCGACCTTACAAGGTACATCTAAATGTGTAACACCGAACGATCCGCTATTCAATTGACTACAGCTATGCAAAATTTGGTGCGGCTACGCCGCGCCGTTCAGAAACCATTCTAGAAAAACCTTCGGGGGGGGGGGGCTATTTGACCCTCCACCCGACCGCGTGTTAAAAGAAACTCAGTCCATCTGTTGTTATAATTCCCCTTCCATCATTGAATGCACATCAAAACATGGAATGAACTTGTACCTGCGTGACATGTATAGGACCTCCATGAGCGATGGGCTCACTGTACCGGTATATGCTGGTACACTGATGTAAACCAGGTATTTCAAGCGTTCTAAAACTTTTATATATTCCAAAAGCAAGTTAAACAGCCGTCAAAAAGGCCCTGTTTTCCTGTTGATTTTTTCTTTCACCGGCACGTTGTTCCCAACAAAAGTCTCTCTGTTCGAAATCGGCACGTGAGTGTTTCTACCACCATTCAAAAGAAAACCGCGGAATTCACGTGTTCCGACCGGCCCTACCCTTCACAGAACCAGCCATAGCGCTGCACACCGGGACCGTTATGGGGTGACTCGCTGTCATGGCTGCTGTGGCAACAGGCGCCAGTGGTCCTGCGGCAGGGCCCGGCGCATCCGCCCCGTCCCACGCCGCCTACCGCGACTGCAACGGCAGGGCGGACGCTGCGCTCACGCCGCCCGACCGCCCGTTTCCGTCGGCCGACGCCGCGGCGGCTGCGCCGCTTCCCCTGTCCGCCGCAGCGGCGCAGGTGGCGCAACTCCCGCGGCTTCCCCCGCCCGCCGCCCATGTCCGGCGTCCGCTGCCGCCAGGTCCCGTTCGCAACACGCGAGACTCGAGCACGGCCCGACGGAGACCGCAGCGCGTGGACGACGCCCCTGCCGGAGCGTTGCACAAAGGCTCGGAACATGACGCGCCGATTGCAGCTTGGGTTGTATGACGCTGGGATTCTTCAGGCCGCACGCGGCTGCGCGCTGCGGCTTGCCCCTCCCGCTGAGGAGGGAGGGGCGGGCCGTGCGGGGGTCACCATCAGGCGGCCGGGGCGCTGCTGCCAAGCTCATCGCCGCTGACTAACGCCGCCTGACTCACCGCTGCAGACGGGCCGTGACACACGTGTGCACGGCCGCCCGGGGTCGACACGCGGCGCAGCTGCACGGCCGCTCGTGGCCGCACGTGTACGTCGCGCCGTGGCTCGTTCGCCGGAGGAAGCAGCCCGCCGTGGGTCGCGCCAGACAGCCGGCGCGCCATAAAGCCTGGCGCCGGCGATCGTCTGCCGCACCCTCGGGGGCGGAGAGGTCGTACGACCCGGACATTCGCCGTGATAGAGCACCGCGGACCAGCCGTCGCGCGGCAGTTTGGGCCGGCTGCGCCCTTGGCGCGCCGGCGCCGGCACGTGTGCGCGGAACTCGCGCGCCGCCCGGGAAACACAGAATGTCAACGGCAGCACGGCCGGCGCCGACTCCGCCCATGGCCGCGCCACTGGGGCGATACGGCCAAGGCTGGCCTGCGTCCACAAACAGGCGCGCTCGGGGCGCCGCGACGGCCGGACGTACGACAAACGGCAGTCGGGTCTTTCCGCCGCGCTGGCGCTGCACGCCGAGAGGTCGCGGTTGGGCCGCTCCGACCGCCGGCGTTGACGGCGGCTGCGGGCCGCGCCAGGTCGGCGCCACGAGAGCGCGGCCTTCCTGGAAAGTGAGCCGCCACACGCTGCCCGCCACCGACTGGGAGCCATGTGTGAGGGGTGTGCGTGCCATGTGGCCGCCGTGATGCCGTGATGTAGGGGATTGGCGCACAGCTGGTCAGCCCGTGCGGCTAGCCCAGAGCCACGGACGGGCGGAGTGCTCAGGTCACGCACGCAAGACCCGATGATGCCGGCAGAGAGCACGCACACATATGTCTCGGTGCGGACGTTGGCAGTGCTGCAGACGGCAGGCGCGTGCCATTCAGCATTTTGTCCAGACGTGCCGACGACATCGCAGCTGAGCCTCTTTTTTGCGGAGTGATCTGCCTCGAGCCCTGATAACAGCATAGATGTGATGGGAAAGCCCCTCTCTAGCTGGACCTGTGCCCGGCGCGGAGCAGCGGCCCGGCTGCGTGGCACCCTCAGCCACGAGCGTCGCCTGCCAGCGCGGCCGGCCACCCGCCCGGAGGCCGTCCGTCTCGCTCGGCGGCCGCGTGGTACCGTTTCCATCAAGAGCCTTGTTCGGGCCGTGGAGCGTGTGTTCTGTGAAGAGGCGTTGCGCTGCTCTGACGTCGGTGACGCTTTTCAGCGCGCCGCTCTGACGTCGGCGACGGCTATCAGCGCCGCGCCACGCTGGAAGTCGCCTCCGATCGCGCAAGCAACAGGGCAAACTTCGCCGGAGCAGCGGCCCAAGGCGGAACTGCATCTCCTGCTTCTGGTCGCGCGCGTCCGGCGGCGCCCGGGGCAAACTGCGCCTAAGCAGCGGCCCAAGGCGGAACGCATCTTCCGCCTCTGCTCGCGCGCGTCCGGCGGCGCCCGGGGCAAACTGCGCCGGAGGAGCGGCCCAGGGCGGAACGCATCTTCTGCCTCTGCTCGCGCGCGTCCGGCGGCGCCCGGGGCAAACTGCGCCTAAGCAGCGGCCCAAGGCGGAACGCATCTTCCGCCTCTGCCCGCGCGCGTCCGGTGGCACCCGGGGCAAACTGCGCCTAAGCAACGGCCCGAGGCGGAACCGCACCGCCAGTCACGCCATGCATGCACAAACGGACAGCGGCGAGCAACAACCGCGCACGCCGCTCGCGTGCGCCACTCCGCACGTGCACCGTTCGCAACGGCGCCAACCTGCCGGCACCAGCCGGCATCTCACCGCATCCATCAGGCCAAACCGAGCAATATTCACATCCTGGAGGGCCGGCGCCACGAACGTGCCGATTGTATCGGGTCGGTAGCGGTCCAGCGGCGCGGAATGCCGCCAAGGCCGGTGTCCGCTCCGCAGCGCATGGACGCGACACAGCTGATCCCAAACACCGGCCTCTAGCTGACGCCGCGTCCCCAGCACCGGGCAAGGCGCTGCGTTGTCGGCGGCTGTGAGCCCTGTGAAACATGGCAGCGACAAGGTGGGTTTGAATGACGCCTGCAAAACACGGCGGGTTTGAATGAGGAAGGGAAAATGGCTTGCATGCAGTGGGATTACCGCACGGAAAGCTGTTGCTGAAAATGTAACCAATCGTATTTCGGACCATTTTGCAGATATAATGGTTGCAGGCGTGCCTCATCACGGGGTCGGTCGACTTCAACTTCCACACATGTGTTCATTTCGAACACATCTCGTGCTGGTGGGACAAGATGCCACTTCTGCCACGACCTGCAGAAGATGGCAGGACGTGACTGGCGTTGTCCAGAATCAAGACGCTTGCCAGTTCCGGGAGCAACTTCCGTCGTACGACGGAAGTTCCAGGTTCTGGTGACCTGTACCACAGTGAACTAGCGGAAATGGCTCGGCCACTGCGGCCATGATAATGCGGCCTACAGTGAACACGGCCGGGGAACGAGCTCCACCCTAGACACAGCCGGCTGTGGATCACAGGCCCACCCTCGACACCAACGACAGCGGACTGTGACTAATCTAAGACACTGCCGGCTGTGGACTGTGGCCCATCTCAGACACACGCCACTGTGGGCTGTGACCCATCCTAGACACTACCGGCTGAAGACCTCGCAAGCTACTGGGGCCCCGGGCTGTGACAGAACCCAGACAACACTGGGGACCAATACCCAATCTAGATACGATATCAGCTATGGATTGTAACCCACCATAAACGCTAACGGTTGGAAACTGTGATCCGACCCAAACAGTATACGTTGCCAGTTGTGAACCGAGACCGAAGCCGAACACCAATGGCTATGAACAGTTTCAGTCCTCGATGCTATCACCGGCAGTGGGGTATCCCTCCGTCCTTACAACTCATGCGCCAGAGGCGTCTACAATCAATTTCTATACTTTCTGATCCGACAATAGCTCTGAGCAAATCAAGCAAATGAAGCCAACCAGTCAAGCCATAGCTCAGGTCATGGTTAGCGACATGGCCGCCTTTTGCACTTCTGTTGCATCTGGAACGCTGTGTGCCTGGTTACCCACAAGTCGTTTTTCAGCAAACCTATCGTGAAAGAAAGGGGAATTACCCGCGGTCAGGGTAAGCTTAAACCACCGCGATCGCGCGAGACGCGGGGCAGCGATGGCATTCGCCGAGTGCCGCGGCTTGGACATTCCGAGCGAGTTCGTGGGATTGTGCATCTGCCCTCTGGCCGGCAGCGCAGTGCCCCCTCCCCTCCCTGCGCGTCGTGCCTTCCGCCCCGAGGTCGTCGCTTGGCTCGGAGGGTCGCGCCATTCCGCAGCCGTCAAGAGCCTTGTTTGAGCAGCGGACCATGTGTTCCGCGAAGCGGCGGCGCGCCGCGTCGGTGTCGGCTTGGCATTTGTTTGTGACGGCGCTTGTGTGACGTTTGGGACGATTTGCGTGACGGGCGGCCGCCCCCTCAGGGCGTCTCTTCACGCCCAGAGGCCGTCTGTTTGGCCCGTTGGACGTGCTCTGCCGGCTTCCGTGAAGCTCCGTGTTAGGCCGTGGACCGTGCGCTCTCCGCGGTGGCAGGACGGGCGCTCGTCGGCGTCGTGGCGGCGGTGGGAGCCCCAGCTCGCGTGCTCCCGGCGGAGCCCCGGGCTGAACTGCGACGAACCGCCGGCGCAGGAGCAACGGCCCATGTTGCAGGCGGAACCGCGCCGCCGGCCTGCCCGAACGGAATGCGTGCGAACCGAGACAGTGCGGGGCGTCGTGCTCAAGCTGCCGGCTAGCAGACACCGCGCATACATGCCTGACTGTCACGACAGTCCGACATGGTAACACCGGCAAACGCACTCACTGCACGCGACCAGCGATGGCCCGTGAATGTTGATAGCTTGCGTGCACGTTTCATGAAATACTCGACACGGAAGGTCTGGGGGCCGTTTGGTTGACAAATGAATCAGTGCATTGGCCAGTGAATAGTGGGCTCTAGCCAGGCTGCGCGGGTCTGTCGAGCCAGTCGCCGTCCGCTGCCTGTCCCAAAACACTTGCCTGGACGAACAAAGCGCGCGGTGATAGGTAAAATATCTATGCGTTACTTATAGTTAGGCACGGTTGTGAAACAATGTATTTTGTTGATCCTACCCGAGAACTTCACTACTTCTACACAAACAGTCCTTTAACGCGAGCAGACGTATTCTATCGACGCTACATAACAGATGTCCTTGGTCCGGCACAAGCACTCTATTAACCCTAAGCAAAGAGATGCCGCTGTTCCTGCAAAAACTTTCTAATGGTGCTGTACAATTTTTTAATCAGTCCCATTCAGCATGATACCAAAGCAGTCATAATGTGCCTTCGGTGAAAAGGCTCGACTGGCGGTATTATCTGCTGGCAAATAATGCTAGAAACAAAGCGTTTTTTAATCAGCTCACCTTTTCTGGGCTTCAGTTAAGAATAAGAAGAGGCAGCAGTCGTGTGCTGCTTAAAACAGGCATTATTTCTAGTGATCTCTACACCAGCTTGGCATGGTAGGAAGGACGATACCGACAGCTGATTATTGAGGACAAGCGTACAACTTAAATGCAGTCTTTCCGCGCGACATCACGCACTAACGCCACTATTCAGCATGGCTGCTGAGACGGGTTCCGTGGTCCCATCCGATGGCGTTGCGCCTACACGGCAGGGCAATGAGACAAAGCCAGATATGACCGCGCTTTAGCCTACATCGGGCGCAGTTTAGGGCGCTCCTCAGTTTCAATGACCTGTGATGGACACGCCAGAATGGCTTCCCGCGATGTCCTTAACGAATGAATGCAAACATCGTATTTTACCCGCGTCACATGGGAGTAGGACGCCAGACACATCACTCTCAATGCACTGTTATTATCCACATTGCTGTCCGCGAAGGCCGGCAAAGTGCCGCGTCCCGTCAGGCGTGCATGGAGCGCTGCAAGTGCGGCCGCCTGCATACTATGCCCTCTCTGTCGGCATGATTTAGCTCATCACCTCCGCCGCGGCGCCGGGGGCCTCCCGAGGGAGATAAGCACCGTGCGGCAGGTCGCCACCTCCTGATCCTGGAACCCGGAGGCCAGGTTCCCGCCGCCCCCGGCTGTGTTGAGGGGGCGTGGGCCGGGGGCCGGCGGCCACCTCAACACCAGACTCACTGCGCTGCTGAGGCTTGTGGGCTGCGCTTGATCGAAAGACCTGAGCTTGGGGACGTTCTTTCATTGTTTATGTCTGAGGAAAAGCGTTGCTTTGTGACGTTGACGAGAGCGCTTCCAAGCAAGCATGAATGCATGGTCTACATTGCGGTGACATGCTTAAGTCGTTTCAAAGAAGTGCTCCAGTAAGGCGTCATTATTTCTTAATAACCAATGAATCCGGGTAATCCGGTAGAGTTATTTGCACAAGGTCTTTGATGAGTGCATCATTCATAATAGACGCCCCTGCTGTTCTGCAATGATGAACACATGACTTTCACTGTCAGGCACCCATTTGTAAATACACTTGACAAAATGTAATCAGCAATTTTGCTACTATATTAGGCAGTCATCTTCAGCAATACAGCTTTATTAGTTGCGATGATGTTATCAGGATATGCTGACTGACAAGTCTGTAGTGTGAGCCTTTAATTATTTGATTGCAAGTATGTGGACCAACCAGGTGATAGTTTCAGCTGTCAGGCACTTACTTGTAAGTTGTAGACAATGATCTTCAACTAACGGTTGATGTTTATTGGTTGTAATGATGGCATGAGAACATGCTGTTTGACTTGGCTGTAGGGTGAACATAAATGTGTTAGTTATCCTGTGGGATAGTTTCCGCTGATTCAGACTCCGGCATTCACTTGTCAGCTGTGAGCAGTGATCTTCAACTGTCATTTGAGCTTTTTAGTTGCAGTGGTGGTATCAGGGCATACCGTTTGTCTTACTTGTCTGTGGTGTGTAACTTTTGCGCGCTGTGAGAGCATGAATATGTAGGCTATTCTGTACGACAGTTCCAACTTCCAGACGCTCACTTCTAAGTTGCAGGCAAATGGTCTATAACTAGCTATTAAGCTTTGTTAGTTGCAGCGGACGTATCATGGCGTGCCGATTGGTTGAGTTGCCGGTGACGTAGGACTTTTAGAAACTCAAAAGCAAAAATATGCGGATTGTCCTGTGTGACTTGCACGACTGTGGGGCTGAGAACCATGAGTCAGGGTCTTGTACTATTAAAAAATCAGTGACAACCAGCATTCAAGGTCCAGCGTTTTCAAAACAATCAATGAGAATCAGGAACCAGGCACATGGTCTGCTAAAGAACCACTGGTAACAAGGGTCCAGAATTTGGCATTCAGAGGAAACAACGGTAAACAGGACCCAGGATTTTGTTTTGTTAAAAGAACTAGTGAGAACAAGATCCAGGATCTTGGTTTGCCGAAAGATCCAGCAGGAACCAATATCCAGGATTGTTTTCCCAAAAAGGACCGATGAAGAACCAGGATCCAGTGTTTTGTTTTCTCAAAGGAGCCAGTGGGAACCTGAAACAAAAACTGGGAACCAGTCACATGTCTGGCTGTGACGTGTATATCGTCAAAAGTCAAACACCATTCAGTCCTTTTCAGGACTCAACAACACCTGGCGACGGCCGGAAGGTTTGCTCTCCCAAACGTCGTGTACGTACTATCACCTAATGAGAACGGCAGTCCGAACAATTACTCCATGCGTATAATATTGCCGCTTCCTAATCCTTCAGTAAAACTGAGACCGGTTGATGCGGGGTCTCGCTCCAACTTTGCCTGAAACGTTTGCTGTCCCCAGCCAGGTGCATCTCTCTGGTATCCCCATAGATGTGGTGCAGGATAATAACCTGGCGTGGAGGCACAATCTGCGGGGGACTTTGGAAGTGTTTGCGTGCAGAAACCTTCAACGTGAGATATTTCCCAAATCGCCCCACTCGCACGCCACTCGGCCCTCGGGTACATAATGAGCAGGGCCCATTTCATTGGCCAGATTCGCGCATGACAACAAACAAAGCCTCGGGAGGAACTGGCCTGCCATCGCACGTTTTGGTGTCCCCGCCCAGCTATGGCATGTACTTACCCAGAACATTTTTTTGTTGTGCGAAAGGTCCATGGAAGCATCGTTGTTCACTACACGTTGTGTATGGTGTGCACCGAAGCCATCTGCAGCCAACCTGCACTTCATAATGTGTAGACTAGAGTACAGTTAGATATTCGGAGGCTTACAGGCTGCCTTACATCTGTCGGCTTGTTCGACGATCGCCGCGGCACGACCTGTTGGCACACGGACCGTGGATTAATCATGCTTAAGCATGACTGAGGTCGAAATGCTCAGCCCATTCATCAGACCGCACCCGCGCGGCATACCTGCATGTAAACCCAGCCAGCGAGAAGCCGATTTTCCTACGATCGGAGGTGTAGTCTGTGGAACAGCATTTCGTTCGATGCACCGGCCCGATGCAGAGAGGCGGAAATGCCAGCAAGGCGATGGGCAGACGCTTCAGTGGGCGTGATGGGAGTGACAGCGGCCGATTGAAAAGCTCACGTTCGGAAAAATCGTGACGCGCTTCTTATCCAAACGAACTTATGACACGAGGATGGGCGGGCACCGTTGCCCGTTACAGCATGGCAATGCCTCAAGTTTCGATCGGCGTAAACACGCCGACCCGTAACCGTTATGCCCGTAGCGCACACGCGCGCGGGAAGTTTTGCCGCTTCCTCCGCGCCCGCCCCTATAGCGAGACCGCACCGCGCCGGCACGCAGTGGCGGACGGCGCGGCCAGCGCTGCGACGGTACCGTCATTGGCTGACCTCAGGCGACGGGCGCGTGGCGGTATCGGCTCTGTAAACACCTGGCCACACCCAGCGTCGACAGGCGGCCGGGTGAGCGCGGGCGGGGCTGCCCCGGCGCCGCCGCAGCTGAGCTCCCGCGCACGGGACGCGGCTGGGACGCAGCCAGACAGGGCCGCTGTAATCCCCCTTCCCCCAGCAAGGGCGTGACTCGGAGGGGGGGGGGGGGGGGGATTGAATCGAGGAACTCGGCGTGACCCGCGCTTTGGCCTCACTTGCCATGACATCACAACTCTCAGTTTGGTTGGAACAGAAACAATCTGTTGGAAGTGCATTTGGCCCCTGAAGGAGTTGGAGCAACGAGGTCAAAGCCAGCATAGCTAGCGTGAGACCTAAGAAACTCAATGATGTGCAGTTAACCCTCGTCGGGTTAACCAACAATCTGTCCAGGTCAGTGTAATCGTAATGTTTGAGAAGCAGGAAGCGGACAGAAAATTCCTTACGAGGCAAATAGGATATGTTTAGTTTGGTCACATAAGCTCTACATAAACGTAAGCATGTAGGTACATGAGCATGATGCTATGATCTGAATCATGTTCCGGGTGCGAAAGTGGCTTAGCACCGGTCTAAGGTATTTGCAAAGATCATCACTGGCTTTTCCCTGTCCGATCTAGTCGCCCATTAAGTAGGTAAGTTAACTTGTCGCCCATTAAGTAAATAAGCTATGTTTTCCGGGATGGCGTTCGCCTGCGGGCTAGCGTTCCTCTACACCAAGTTGATACCATTCATGACACAAATACTTATCTATTGCTATGAAAAACGTGGACTGAACCGTTGCAGCGCTGGTTAGACGTGTCACGCACAACACCGCCGTGACCCAGTTGACCAGATCGGCTCGCGCAGATGTTTACGGTGGGACACGGCACGTTAATAAGCGGCACGCGGCACACCGACTGACAGTCGCCTTCTCCGAAGCCGAGCTGATGTCATGTGACCCATTTGGTCATCGTTAACTCGACGTCAGCACACGTGAGGTGGCGCACGCGGCTGTCGCTGGGTGGCGGTGGTGCGCCGCCGCCGCGCGAGGTCGCCTAGCATCCCGCCATTGATGTTCCCCAGGCACCGCCGCGCCGCCGGTCTCTGAAGCCACAGCGGCAGCCGGCCATGCGGACCGAGCTTCAGTGCGCCGCTGCTCGCCCGTTCCGCGCCACTAATGACAAACAAAAGAAAATAAATAACGACGTGCATGTATACCTGCAATGCAAATAGAGGACGTCAGATTGGGCCAGTGACGAGCGAGCTGATGGACTAGCGGTTGAAGGGATGATGGGCAAGGCGACGGAAAACCCACGTTTATGTTCTGTGGTTGATATATTATCATTGCCAATATGAATCGTGCAGGCGAGGCTGGTGCATACATCAGTGAAACCCTTCAAGGAAAGCTAACAATGGCCGCTAGCAACAGTCTTTGAATACCATTATGTAAAAGTGATGACAATGTCATACTGACGATAATCCTCCCGCAGCAGAATTAGCTAGTGCCACTTTTGGTACGTGGATGATCGCCCTTTTGATCGCTGGAGGGCTGCGTCATGGCTTCCTGACTGACGATTCATTGACACCGTCTGTTGCAGGGCATAGTCGCCTCAAGGTGCAGTTCCGCCAAAACAGACCAAAACAAAAATATTCCCGCAAAGGAATGTCGCGTGACCGCTGCCGCACCCGCGGCGGGCTTTTAAATCACTGGAGCCGCACGTCCGCTCCCGCCGGCGCATGGCGGACGTGTGGGCCGCACTCTGTCAGCCTCGTCACCCGCCTGGCGGTTGGGGCGACCTTCAGGCGGCGGACCGTGTGAGACTTCCCCCATCATGTGTCACCGGAGGAAGATGCCCTATCTTTACCGGCATGCGCTGTCCATGCATGCATACCTGCTTTACCATGCCGCCTGACTCGAATCACGGCCGTGCACAGAATCGACCAGTCACCAGGCTTCCACGGTATCCATGTTCCAAGGAGAGCTGAGACATTGCGCGACCGCGTGCCGGGAACAATCATCCGCCGTGGGGGTTTGCAGGGGGTTTACGGTGACGACTGGGCATGCTCGTGAATGTGAGCATATTTTGAAGGAAGAACACATTTTCTCATGATGCGCATCGAGCACATAATTTGTCACTGTGTACATGTGCCATGCAGCCTTTCATGGAGGAAGTTAAGGTTCATCCCGCTGGTGCTGCTGGTGAACGGTTGTCCGGCACAAATGTGACCTGTCATCCACTGACGCGTGTCGTTTGTGGACAGGTCCATTGTGCGAGTGTCCCCCATCACAAAGAGCGCCCTGCTCACCGAACAATGAACACAAGCATCGTCCCTTGTTCAATCCTGGCGCAAACGAACACAAAGCGCAAGCATCCGCGTAGACATAGCGGAAGAGCGTGCGTTGTTTTAGACACACTCATTCTGAAAAGCATTTATAGCATTGAGGTTTAGTATTTACACTCTGAATAGAAACGCTGAGAAATGATATATGACCGCACATCATCCTTTACTTTTACCATTTTATCATCCTTTTGCTAGTGTTCCGTCGACGCCGACCGGCGGCGCTCCTTCGCTGAGCCGCTCCTGGAGCTTGCACGAGCTTAAGCGGACCCGTCCCGGCACGGCAGGGCGGCGTGTGGTCTCATGATGTTGTCCTGCGCAGTCACCGTCGGCAGCGTGCCCACATCCGGGCCGCAGCCACAGCTCGGCGGCGGCGGGACGCCGCCCGCGCAGCAGTTCAGTTGTGTCGCATCCGTCAGCGTGCATCAGCGAATCACTAAGTCACTGTCGCCACGCCGGGGCCGGGGCCGGCTCGGTCCGGTTGCAACTGCGCAGTGTGGCGCTGCGAGAACCGGTGCCGGCGTTGCGGCGGGGTAAGGGCCATATGGTTCGTATCCGGCCATCGCAATAACGTGCAGGTGACCTGCGATTGTGTGCGGGTGCAGAGCGCCTGCCATGGCGAAGGCGTTCTTTCACTATGTCGGCGAAATATATGGGGCTTGGAGCCGATACTCGCGCCTTTACCTTTCCAGAACTATGAGCATGGGCTGCTCTGCTGCAGGGGCCAGTGACCCTCACGGATGTTCAAGAGATGGCAAGCCTCATCGTTGCCGAGTCTCGCGCCTTTCTCACGAACGTCACCTACAGTCAAACGATCGCGCTGCGGGAAAACTGCATTCAAAATGTCTGCTGCAGACCAGGTATGAGTGTAGACCGCTTTGCTACTTGGAAATAACACGCGGAAATTCGCCATCATGAGGCACACGCTCAAAAGTAATTTGACAGGAAACATTCACAAACCCATGATTTTCTATTGCAGATGTCTTCGTCTAGCTTTTTATGAAGCGATTTTAAATCGAAGCAAAAAAGCCGTTGGCTGCAGTCTTCCTTTCTATCAAGGTCCAAGCTTACTCTTACAGGACTATGCTGTCTTTGTTGACAGCGCCATTGCTGCCGCTTTTCTTTCGACTCTGTGTTGGAACTCGTTCCCGAAAGGAGTCCAGCGCTTTAACACCTCGCACTGACTTGCCGTGTATGTTTCCGTCAACGATATTTCCGTGAATAGGTACTGGACCGCGTGTGTTAAATTCGACCGAATGAAATGTTGCCTGGTTTATGTCGCATCAACCTACGACACATCCTGAAAGTTCCTTGCATGCCATATTTATGTCATGCCAATGACCCGTGCGGCTTCTAACTAGGAGTTTTCCGGACAAAACGTCGTGCGACATTACTTTTACTGGTAACGCGATCAGTACGGTGTTGCTTGTTTACCATTACATCAGCGCGTTTAGCGCCGGATCTTGACGTCGATGCAGCGACGCTCCACACGTTTGGGCCCCACAGCCATATGCCCCGACCTCGGTGGCCGTCTCCACGCCGTCTGGTTGTAACTGCGGCACCCGCGCGATGCGTCTTAAACATCGATCACCTCTTTAAAGTCTGCCATAGAGCATATGGCTGCGCCCAACGGTGGTTCACCAGACTGTCTGCAGATGGCAGGAGCGTCGACTACCAGCATCCGTCGTACGCACCCGCAGCGACCCGTTGTCCGTCCCATTGACCTGGCCTACGCCACTGGTGTTTGTGAGGTTACAAGTATCAGCCCGGCCCCAAAACAACCACGTTGCCAAGCCGCCATGGAGCGTTCCTTGAGCTGGGAGCGAATTTCCCTTTGAACTTCGATTCAAACGAAAATGACGCTACGCTCACGTGACATTCTTGCTTCTTGCCTGGGGTCACGGAAACGAGCTGGCTGCGTCACACACGGTATAGGCGCAAAGTTTCCTGAGAAGCCGGCATTTGTTCAGTGCCATGACATGCCTGGAAACGACCTTCAGTTGCATGGACGGCGAGCCACCACGAGCAGAACTGCATTCCTGTTAATTGCGACCCCGTCTGAATTCAAAGCAACCACAACTTCTTGCTTCATTTATTCCAGTTATTACAAATTGAATCTGAAGACCCGCCAGCGGCCAGCAGACGCGACTGACGAGAGCCTGAGGTCTCTGCTTGCAGCGCCGTAACCACCCTCCGCGAGCAGCCCATCGATTGAAACAGCGCCGCAAGCCCGCGAATCAAACGGACAAAGTCCCGGTGCAAACCCAGAGCACTTCCGACAACGCTGGGCTCGCGTCCATCTCCGACAGAGCTGGGCGAGCGTCCGTCTCCGACAGAGCTGGGCGAGCGTCCATCTCCGACAGAGCTGGGCGAGCGTCCGTCTCCGACAGAGCTGGGCGAGCGTCCGTTTCCGGTAGGTCGCAGCGCGCGGCTGAACCCGTCAACAGAGACCGTTCGCAAAGAATAATCCTGCACAGATCTGTCAGCAAAGACCCCGACGCAGGCACCGGCGACTGCGGCCGCGGTGTATGAACATCGCAGCACCCTCCAGGAGGCAACTGGGTCGGAAAGCTGTCCCTGCTGGCCCTGCACGGGCCCCGGGGCCTCAGCGGGAGCCCTCACTCCGGTCTCGGGTCACGTTCTCAACAGAGGACAAGCACGCACCCGAAAATCCTCGCTCGCAAAAAGTTTGCAGAGGAGTGATCTCCGCCGGGGTCTCCGGCAGCACGTGCGAGCCTGGTGTTGGCAGCAGGCCGTTCGCCCGGCCGAGGACTGATCTCCGTCGGGGTCTCCGGCAGCACGTGCGAGCCCGGCGTTGGCAGCAGGCTGTCCGCCCGGCCGTCTCCCTATCCCTGCCTTTTCTTGGGCGTCGGCGCGGGCTCGCCGGCGACATTCGAGGGCGATCAAAAGCACGGTGACGCACCCCCGTGCTATCACAATTTACACACGGCCTATACACTGCTATGGGAGCCCAGAGGAGAGTTCGCACGCTCTCTCGCATAAGCAGCACCCCGCGGCCGGCGCCACAGCTTCATGACTTCCACAGTTTACTGGTGCCCGCCTTGGCACCTTTCGTCTTTAGTTTCTTGGACTTCTCTGAGGTGGATACAGTCTCCTTGGAGTCGGACGACATCGGCTCGTCCTGCTCCTGTGCCTTCAAGCTCTTTCTGATTGTCTGGATCTGCCAACAAACGGCGTCTGTTAGTGCCTATCACTCCTGGACGACAAGGAAGTCAAAGACAACAGCCGCGCCTACATCCGGCATGTAGCCAATATTACAACAAAACACCACACCTGCCTACAAAAACCATTATAAAAAGTTATCATTCAAATTTACATCCTCATCATGCCTTGACATTGCTACAATGGTAGATTTGTTACTAAATTGCTACCCAGTGCTATTGTGAGACGTAACTAGTCCTGACGTTTCAAAAGTGTGCTTTTGAAATATGCCTGCACAGTGGGACACTCCCTTTAAGTCGGAGTCAAATTCAGCCACACGTAGCGAGGACACACGAGGTTACGATGAGGGACGATCTAATCTCCATCTAGAGATGCCATACTGCAATGGCCAGTGGCGCCAATTCGTCACGTATAAGTCAGTACAACCGCGACGTCTCCAAACCAGGCACCTTTGCTGCTCAACTGTAACTGGACATTACACAAATCACATTGAAGGCAAGTTGAGCCAATTTGCGGGCAGGACAGCCGATAAATCTAAGAGATGGCCGGAGTCAAAATGAACCCCCGACAGTCAAAAATGTCAAACAGCTATGGGGCTGACGCCTGACTACATGTGGACTGGGGTTAACGAGCAATCGCTATCTTGGAGCTATTTGAGTCACGTTCGAATGTTTTAGTGAGTTCATCCGATTGTCTGTGCCTGCCACGAAGCAGTTGAACTCGGCTCGGTGCGGACATTTTCAATCGCTTCTTGCACAGCGCATACACATGCTGCAACTGTAAACAGCGCAGGTATAGGGTTGTGCGTTGAGCTGTTCTTCTATAGTTGGCAATTCTACTTCTCGTTTTGAATTGTTTAATTTCGTTAATTAATGAAGCACAGGAAAAACCGATAGAGTGTACATATAGGGACAAGAGGACCGAGTGCCGACCCTTTTCATTCCCGTGAGAATGGTTTGTGCAATTTTCACGCATGCTTTATCGTTCCATACTGTTCCAACTACATGCTGCCACAGACAGACCAATATATATATATATATATATATATATATATATATATATATATATATATCCTTTCAAGTCACACAATACACATGGCACAGCTATCATGACTCGGACCTCCGCCTGATGATTGATCGCTTATATGCCGACGCATGGCCGGCCCGCCTCTACACGACCGCGCCCTTTTTGCACGCCAGTTCTGCCCTGCAAAGCTTACCACGTGACTGCCCCAGTACAGCCGCGGACACGGCTGTCGGTTTCATGCAAGGTCGAGCTTATCAAGAGGTTGGAATGGCTTTCATCTACCATATGCTAAGTCGTCTTAATTTTAGCCGGTTTTGTATCAAGCCCCTCATGCTCAGCCGGCCTCTTTCCAGTCGAGGAGGCGGACTTCGCGGGGCTGCGGAAGATTCACTTTGCAACAATGGTGTTCGACTGCATACACAATTGGAGGAAATGACATCCCGGCGCTTAGCGACGCCTCTTTCCCATGAGGGCGACATTTCTCACCTTGGCGAACGCAGGCAGAATTAGTATGTAGACGTTATAAAATGCGAAGATGATTAACTGGGGAACATCGTTATGAGCTGTTGACATTATGGACTGTGGACATTATAAACGCCCCGTCACGGAGTGGAGTAACCCACATCAGACGACAGTCAGCGCCGGAACCCGACACCATCAGGGGGCCGTCAGCCGCGAGCGAGAACCCCGCTGCCGCGCGCGCGCGCCGCCTCACCTTGGCGTCGACGGCGGCCCGGTGCCGGGCGCGCGCCTCCTTCTCGCTGTTGGCCGTGTGGATCTGGTGCTCGACGCACTGCATGACCGTGTCGCAGGTGCGGCACCAGGCCTCGAGCGTGGCCACCACGCGCGGCACGTCTTCGGGCCGCACGTCGCGGCCGGCCGCGTACTCCACCTCCAGCTGGCCGCCGCGCTGGTCCAACTTGCCCCGTATCACATCTGCGGAAGAGCCAGCCGGTGGCAGCGCCGATGAGTGCCGGTGGGACGGCATCCTGCAGACGAACTGGCGCAGATACGGCACTCGGCCCACGTGGAGGGAAAACGCATGACGTGGGCGAAGAGTACCAACAAATGCCGAGTAAGGCGCTATAAGCCATCTGAAATGGTAGTTCTGATCCTTTTCCATGCAACAAAAGACGATAAGCTAGGAATACATCACGCGTGGAAAACAGGTCAATGCGCGTTGCTGTAGCCACAGGCAGTGCGATAATAAATGTTCATCGCCCGTTTCGGGTCACACGTAACATCAGACTAGCCTTGCCAATCGGAGTCCATCATGCAGTGACCAACGCATGGACCGATCGTGTGAATTCCGTTGCTGTGATCTTGCGCAAACCAATCCAACACGGGCCTACACTCGCTCATATCTACAGATCCTGCTCACCTACCACTCAACGACGCAGCAAACAAGTCCTATGTCCGTTTCCTGTCACAGATACATCCGTTTCACACAACTCACCCGAATATATGGCAGATATAATAACGTCTTCTAATTCCCGGGTGTTATCCAGGCCCAGTTCTTTCATGAGGTCGCTATAGGGTATACGCTGAAAAGAGGGCTGACTGTCAGAATCAGTGCGAGCACGCAGCCGTGCGCAGCCGTGGAGACCCCCACCCGCTCCAGTCCAAAACCGCCGCGTCGGTCAGCGCGTGGCCGCACATCAGTCACCAGTGCCATCTGACGGCCCGAACACGAAACACAACACACGCGGACTACCTACACTCGGGGGAAACGCAACAGGCACAGGCACAGGCACAGACACACCCACACCCGTATCCGCGGTCGCAGTCGCAGTCGCAGTCGCAGTCGCAGTCGCAGTCGCAGTCGCAGTCGCACTCGCACCCGCACGCAAATCCCGCACGGATAGTTCGCCCCCTTTCCTCCGATAGGGCCCAGGGCGGGGAAGCGACTGTCGACCCACCTTGGTCTGTGTGGACATTGTGACTATGGTGAGGTGGCGCAGCTTGAGCAGCTGCACGGCGCTCAGCTCGGGCAGGCCCGGCCGGCCCCGGACGTAGTCGCGGTACACGCCGCAGGCGAACAGCCGCAGCAGCTGGTGCGTCGGCGCGTACTCCGGCTGCTTCTCCAGCTGCGGGGCGGGGGGGGGGGGGGGGGGGGGGGGGGCGGGTCTGAGCACCGCGCGTCGGTCGCGGCTCGCCAGCGGTCACGGTATCAGCACGGTCCGTGCAGTCTGCGCGCATCGCCGTCGCGACCGCGGAGCGGGCCCGGTGGGCAGGCCGGGTCTCAAGAACCTGCCATCTGCTCAAAAGCCTCGTCTATTCCACCCGATCTTTTGGCGCGGCCATCCCTGCTGACTGTACGCGTGCCAAGTGAGTGGCAAGTAGCCATGTACCAGGCACAATATGTCAAACACTGTTGTTTCGGTTTCCCACCTGGCACCACCCGAAAGTTTTGCCCAACAAAACAGCTCGGTAATGTAAGCACCTTGTTCTGTTGTCATCCAGCAACTACACCGCACACAACGCGTGAAACTCAAGCATGCCGCGCCCATCCAATTCCTATACTTCACCAACGACTTGGCGCACTGTTCCGAGCACAGGCCAAACTACCGGCACAGGGCCAGCAAAGAGAAACTTCCATAGTGCCAGTGGCAGAGCACCCGACACTCCCACCGCAGAGGGCCCAACGCCCGGCTGAGGGGGGAGGGGAGGGGGAGGTAGGAGCGCCACCACACCACGGCGTCGTCACCTCACCTCGCTGATGTTGGGCATGTCCAGCAGCTCGGCGAACACGTACAGTCCCGGAGCGTCCAGCGCCTGCCGCACCAGCTGGGCGGCGGCCGCCCCGCGCGCCGACTTGGCCAGCAGCACGAACTGCTCCAGCGACTGGGAGGGAGCCGGCGCGTCCGCCATGGCCGCTGCCGCCGACCGCGCGCTCGCTGCGGCCCACGGGAGCAGCCAGGTCACGAGACATACAATCATGGCTGCTGCCGCCGACCGCGCACTCGCTGCGGCCCACGGGAGCGGCCAGGTCACGAGACATACAGTCATGGCTGCTGCCGCCGACCGCGCGCTCGCTGCGGCCACGGTCACCCATGTCACCGTGGTCGCGCCCACGGGAGTGGCCAGGTCACGAGACATACATCCAACAGACATCAGTCCAGTGGTCTGGGGCGTGAGACTCGCCATCGAAAGAGCAGAAGCTCGCTTCAGGGACTTTGATGCTTGGGGTCAAACAATCATCTGTCTAGGGCCAACCCAACCCTCATCAGCTTAGGGTCCCTTCTGTCCCACAAGGGCGACACTTCTGGTTCAATTTCTGCCGCCGAGAAGTTGCAATGGTCTCGATGTGTAGCTAATGTAGATGTGTAGCTAAATTGATCAGAATGCAAATACCCATACTTAACAGAACTTTTGGAAATGCCAGCACAGCAATGCTTTGAGTCATTTAAGGACAGCGGGAGGTTGTTAATGATGTCATAATGGGTGAATGTTTTTGTGAGACCTGTTTAGCTGCATATTGCAAGTGATGCACACAGGTTATAGTGTCACTCTGCACAAAAGACTACCAGAAAGCAGGCGGTACAAAACCATTTAACTTAAAACTTGTAATTAGTGTGTTTGCACAGGCTATGTTAAAATCACAGTTTTTCAAAAGAAAACAAAACCATGACATAGCATAAGCATGATGTTGAAGCTGCTCTATGGGCAGTGTTTAAGGTATTATGCACAAGAGATGACACATTTCTCCAATTCCTCAAGTTTGAATGTTTGAAAGAAAATTGGCAGTGTAAATAAAATTCCATTGAGAAAACATTATAGATTGCTGACTGCACAGCACCAACTCAGCAAATATATAGCAACATCAGATTTGTTCTGATATCTGTCCACATCAACCATGTTAATTCTGGCTCAAAATAAATCAGAGCAAAATCATAGGTTCAATGATAATTTTCTCAGATGGTGGTCTGAATCAACACTGATGCAAGCATGAAAATTAATAATCATCAAAAAGCAATGTACTGCAAGAATTGGGAGCTGAGCTCACAGGTATAAACCATCTTGAATGGAACTAAGAATGAATGTAAGCAGACCAAAATGGAAATGTAGAGTATGTAAAAAGAATAACAAATATGTTTAACCTATTATGACCCTGTCAAAATTTGGAAACTGGTCACAACAACCAAACAACTCAAAGGTGGAATGCTTGCACTTTGAACATTTTCCAAAGAGCCATATTTGTGATGTTTTCCAGGACTGGTAATAGCAAACTCAGTGTCAATTGGTTGTTCATGTAAGCATATGACAAGTTATGGCATATGTAATGAAAGGATGACATTTGAGTGTCCACCATCTGAAGGGCCAAATGGGACACCAGAACCAGTGCCCAGCCAAGCCCTGCTGACAAAATATGACAGCATGCCAATGGCAGCAGTTGATGGATACTAGAGTACAAATAACATGAATAATAAAAAATTGGATAATATGGAAACTTTTTTATAATGTTCAGGATAATAATAAAACAGATAATCATAGTAATAAATCATGTATATCTGACTGGCAACAGGTAATAACAAAACCAATACATGTGCAAGTCCCACCATTCTACCAATGACCAGTCACTGGTCCATTGTCAGCATCACCAGCATATGTGTGCATCAGTCACAGGTTCCATTTGTAAGAGTGTGCATTGGTGTAGGTCAATTGTTTAACTTTTTCCAAAGCCATCATCACAATCTAACATATCTGCTCAGTGCTTACTCTAATGATCTCACCATCTGACATTGTCCACTACCCAATAATACTAACATATTATTTTGAATAGCACACACATGGTAAAAAAATGCATGGGTTTGTGAGAATCCCTCCCACAAAACAAGACAATCTGTGCATGCACACTTTTCCATGATTAATTCATTGCAAAACACAGAAAACAACATGCATAAATAAAAGTGTAACATGATATAAATGACATGGTGATCTTTAACTTATAAATGCACTCATTATGGCAAACTAAGATACACCCAACATCCAGACTGCAAAAGATACATGTTATAGAGAAAATGCCCAGAATGGCAGCCATTACTGCAACAATTCAGCACATGTATACCACAAATTTAAGCTCCTAGAGTTAAGACTACAGTTGACACAACTTAAGATGTATAGAACCAATGTTTCAAGATATTTCAGTGCAATAATAACCATAAGTATGGAAACTCCATGAATATTTTTCATACCAAAGAACTGTGAAAATGCAGTTACATTTGGCTTTGCTTAAGCTCAGTATAAACAAGCACAAACTTCAGCTCAACAATGTAACACAGCCATTTGGCGCACTGCATGGATTTTTAGCAGATAATTGGCCAACATGGTCAAACCCCATGCATGCTACCACTGATGATACAGTACAGTTGGCAGCTGCAGGTATACCATACCATAAACCAATGATCCCAGTATTGTGAAGCCTCAGCTGTTCTTGTTAATTATGATCAGGGGCAAAAATACAAGGAATTGAGCACATCACACTATTTAGAGCATTATAGGAAAGAAATCGTGCTAGGCGCGAGCCGACCAAATAACCTGTTGCACAGTATAGCAAAGAAAATCCACCGCATACTTAACCACCTAACCACAACGTTCTAAAGAAATGGATCCGAAATACGGATTCTGACAGTACCATGTCTGGAAACCAAACATCACCACAAACTCACCAACACAAGGGTCTAAATGTTCTTTTATGACACCCTTTCCTTGGGAACCGAGCACTACAACTGTCCAGAAAAACACAGACAGTGCAACAGTCACCTAAAATAAACGAAACTAAATTTATTCTCAGACCCCAAACGCCAAAACCGCGGCAGCAGGAGTGGCGATTCGGTCCTAGCGCACCACACCAATCGAATCTGACGCATGTGCTTTGTATTTGTCTACATTCGTCACGTATTTCCACAAAAGTTTCAGCAAAATATTACCTATGCGCCTAACTTTGGCGAGCTTTGCTTTCAAATAATTATTCTTATGTTTTAAAAATATCACGCAAGAACCACTGGCATCTGAATTATTAATTGTAAGTAGTCATTGTCTTAGACGTTTATAGCGCGCATGTGAAGAATTACGAAGCGG
This sequence comes from Pollicipes pollicipes, assembly GCF_011947565.3. NCBI lineage: Eukaryota > Metazoa > Arthropoda > Thecostraca > Pollicipedomorpha > Pollicipedidae > Pollicipes > Pollicipes pollicipes. The sequence goes on from NW_023596461.1 coordinate 26,518,390, forward strand.
AATCTAACGAGATCAACGCACACTACGGAAGTTTGCCGGGGTGGTTGTTCATTCGGGCTGAGTGGTGCATCAGTTTGCGGGCACATTTATGGTTTCTGCGCTGTATTTTTCTTTTTAAAGTGCTACTGTGATTTTCCTTCACTTTCTGGTGACATCACAGAACGGACGATGTCCCCGAGGCCAGAAAAGGTAATGGGTTGTGTGCTATTGTGGAGCCTCCATATCCTGTCACTTTGGACATCCATGCACTACCGACCTGTAGCGTGACCGGGCATGAATATCTCACTTTGTCTCGTTATACTGATCTCCAAAATGTAATTTTAACATGAACATCTGTGCTTCTTTTTTTGTGTTGTAATATGTGTGCCATAGCAGGGCGCGGAGGAGATGCATTAATGTTTAAGAATGTAAATTAAGATAGATGTCAGCGGTCAGAACATCAGTCAGTGGTCAGAACATCTACCTATTTGTAGCTGTTGCATTTAAAAATTACCCCACAAAGACAAATGTAATGTGGGCCACTGGATGATAAGGGTCTTAATGCAGTAGACATGCGATGAGCTAGCATTCTCTGATGTTTTATGTTCCCAGAAATTTGTGATTATGAGGACTATTACTAGTTCAGCAGTATAATAGCATGGTATAGTGTCTTAAGCAGTTATTAAGTCTTAAGCAGTTCATTTTGTAGCAAAGTTTTGCAGGAGTACATCATTTTTTATTTAGCTAGAACACCAGAAAGTAAATATACAACAAAACAACATTGAATGTAATATTTACATGCATCCAGGTGACTGAATACCCTTCTTTCAGTTCAGGGGGATCAGGTTGACCCTGTTGTGATCTCAAGAACTGTGAGGAAGGGACATGCAGTGCACATGGTGGTCATTCTGCATGTAAACTCACTTGTATCAAATTGTGAGGTCCATTAGTCATGAGCCTGTGGTCAAGTATGGTCAAACAAGATTGAACACTAAGTTGGTGCACCAAGTGCCCCCAGACCTTGTCATGAACCTAGATATCTCTGCTAAGCAAATGGTTACTGGTGTTCATTTTAGAACAGTGACCTTGTTTGACCTTAAGAAGGTCATGGTGACAAAAAAAACATACAGAATTGTTTGGATTTTTTAATGTGAATAAGTGTTAAGAATTATGCTTGGCAATTCATTAAACACATGGTTTAACTATGGGATGTTGGGTCAGTGCCCTACTCTGACCAGTAAAGGGATAGTCATAGGGACCAGTCATATTTGCAGATAGGGACCAGATAGGGACCAGATAGGGACCAGTCATATTTGCTTGTGGCTTTGAACTTAATAAGACAGTAGTATGAGCCTCATTGCTCAGAGAAAACCAGAAGAATAGAGATATAGTTTGGTTGGTATCTCAGCAACATGCCTTTATCAAAACAAGAGCAGGAGAATTCAAAATTGCTTGGCAAAGAGGCCAGTGGGATGGGGCAATTTAACAATTTTGAGAGGTAATTTTGAATTCACTTCCTCTCTTATTGTGATGAAGGTATGATGCCAAAATAACAACCCAATGATGTTTCCATTATCCTGGTTTTCTCTGAGGAATAAGGCTGATGCTACCATCTTATCTATGTGAATAATGTTTCTCACTGGTGCACTGAACAACCTACATGGTTTTGAACTTGAAATTTTAAAGGTCATTTGGTTGCTGTTCACGGCTCTACCTTTCCTCCTCTACCCTTCCTCCTCCTTCCTCTAGTTTCCAGGCTACATGCTCACAAAGATGTGCAGACTATTTCATGCAAATTATTTAAAGGTTTCTCAGGCATCCATGGCACCATGGTAATGTCATTCAAGTCCAGCCATTCCACTGGCCATGTGTAACTAGAGATCAATACAAATATTGTCCAGTCATATCTGGCATTGGCGAGCATGATTTCCAGGTATAACAGCCATCACTTGTGCTGTGAAAAATTCTGTGAAAGCTGTCCAAAGTTCTTTCACCAATTATGTTCTGTACTTTGTAATTCAGGAGTTTACAATTTCCCTAGCCATTATGGAAACAATATTTGTAACCTAATAACTTGGGAATACCTCTTTAACCCAGTATGTGTGTGTGTGTAAATATCTTATGTTCATGCATAATGATGCAAGGATATCCTAAGAAGGGGCCAAAACATAAGCACCTAATGATAAGCACATAATGTTCAGCCACATCCATCAGGACCACATGCCACCTCTCCAGGTGTTGAGGAACTACCAGTGAGTACTGCCATGCAAATGTTCTATGACATAATCCAACAAGGAAGTGGTAAGGAGCATGCTGCTCTGTATCATTCTAAATGCTATCATCCCAAATTCAAGTGTTTTGTTGCCTAAGGAACTGTCTGAAAGATGTAGATCATTGTCTGACACTCCATTGTCACATCAGATTGAATGATTCCCCAGAAATTGCTTGTGCTTACAGCAATGGTTTGACTTTGGCCTACCATTAGTCATCAACCCTGCAAGTTACATCTAATTGTAGTATAGCAAGGGATTCAATATGTATTTGCCCACAGCTGTGCAAAATTTGGTGTGGATATGGCACACTATTGAAAAATGCTTCTGTGAAAACTTTTGCAGGGTCAAATTAACCCCACCTGAACATGTCTTAAGATGCTGCATGGAATTGTCTAAGGAGATTAACTGCACAATAATTCTTGATGTAACAAAAATGATAAGCCATTCATCACTGGAAGTATTGCTGCAGGCTGCAAGCCAAGGAAGCCATAATTTAAGGCTTGTAAAGTTTTAGTTTTGTGGTCTTGGCACATTTATCTCAATTTATGGATTCTGAAGCTGTTTCTAGGACTGCCTGTAACATCAAATGTCTCAACAGCCAGGGCAGAGAAAGATGTGGAACTCAGTACATAGTATACATCATATATAAATCACTAAGCAGTCTAATCCATCTCAGCCATGGGGAGGCTAGTTATTGACAAGGAAGCATCCAGTTTATCATTTAAAATGGTTCATGGGCATAATATGCTATGGCCAACACATGGGGAAACTAAGACATCAAAGTAATGGGGCCATGGGATACATTTGTTTGTGACCACTATATGCCAAATAGTGTGTGTCATAGTATTTTTGTCAGTAACAATGGTGCATTGTGTATTGAAATGTTATGACAGGTTGACTTCCAAATCCAGCAATTAGTCACACCCACATGGCTTCACAATGGTCCCCAGCTCAGTTAGCTTTTGGTTGTGTCATCTTCTTGATGACAAATGATGGCTTACATCTGTTGTCATCTCACTTCTCCACTGCTTTGTATGAGATACTGATACACTATGGCAGGAGATAGTGTAGATTGTAAGTACTGTGTAGGTCCAAATGACAGCAACATGCTATCTATTATTTTCCTTGGTGCAGAAGGATTGTAGGCTCTGGTTCTGCCTTTTTGTCCATTAATGACATGCTGTATACTTAATGAATAATGCTAAGCTAAACTGGGGTTTTCACCATCAGGAGCCTGCATGCAGGCTGATAAAGTGTTACTGGAACTGATAATACCGTCAGTTTGAGCATCCCATCCATTCTGGTTGTCATATTCTCCAGAAGCAATATCTTGGCAACCACTGATGGTGCAGTTGTTGAGTTTTCAACAACAAAAGTAATCTTTAAAAGTTGCCCAGCATGAATTGTCAAGTACTGCACACAAGGTTTTGGCCAAGCAGATTTTTCTTGAAATATGACAATATCGTCAGAATTTTACCTATGTCACCTACTTCAGAAAACATGGAAAGCAAAATTGTTGGTTCACAAGGAAAGAAAATCACAGACTTAAAGCTCTGTGCAGGCCTCAGTAACATGACACTGCAGAAAAATGTGGCTAATAGATTCTGAGGGAGAACAAGGTGACCAGTCATGTTGGTATAACATTAATTAAAACTATTTGGAGGGTTTTCATAGACTGAATTGTTAGATCGTAGTAATTAGAACAGAAAACCAATCACACTGTGCCAGAAAATGTACCATCTGCGTCTTAATAACCTGTCTCATAGCTTGCAAGGCATGGGTGCGCCAGTAGTTGACCGGAAAACGGCCAAGATCACCTTTTCCTAGAACAGTCTCGACTGCGAAGCTCTAGCTCAAAACCAAGAGATTGGACCACGAAAGCTACACATACATGAGTTGACAGCACCTCACAATGCAGCGCAAGTTCAGCATTTGGTGAACAGTTCGGAAGGCGACTCTCTTTGCTACTCAACTTGTGGTCAACGAGTGTTTTGGCCCTACCAATACGGGGCTTTGCTGATGGACACACTTATAAGGCACAAACGCTTTACGGTGCTGACATTTTGAAAGCCGGGAATCCCTATCGTAGGTGGCGTGCTGAACGGCGAAGCTCGTATGCAGGGCGCCTGACCGTTTCCTACGCTCTGCTGTGCCGCAGATGGAGGTAGACGGCGGTAAGGGGGACGGTCTGAAGCCTTACTACATCGCCAAGATTGAGGAACTGCAGCTGGTGGTGGCAGAGAAGAGCCAAGACCTTCGCCGACTACAGGCGCAGCGAAACGAGCTCAATGCCAAAGGTGAACACGGCTGTATTGTGCGGTGGCTATGGATGACACGTTCTGTATACATCGGGTGCCGGTTACCAGTCTTAGAGCGAAGTGCAGATGATGACTTATGGCTAGATCTTTGCTCGACTTGGCCTCAGTTCCCTGCAATGTCCATATTAAAGAGTCAGGATACTAATGTTAATTCAAACACTTCACTGATATGTTTGACTCAAGACACATTCGATGCACTAAATACTGGCATGCGGTAGAACTCCGCTTGCGGGCTTTTTGAGAGGACAGACGTCGGCCCCCGCCCGACGTCTGTCGGTGGCTGGTACCGCTGTTGTCTGTGATGAGGTCTCGGCTGTCGCTGACGTGGACCGCGGCTGTCGGTGGCTGGTACCGCTGTTGTCTGTGATGAGGTCTCGGCTGTCGCTGACGTGGACCGCGGCTGTCGGTGACTGGTACCGCTGTTGTCTGTGATGAGGCCTCGGCTGTCGCTGACGTGGACCGCGGCTGTCGGTGACTGGTACCGCTGTTGTCTGTGATGAGGCCTCGGCTGTCGCTGACGTGGACCGCAGCTGTCGGTGACTGGTACCGCTGTTGTCTGTGATGAGGCCTCGGCTGTCGCTGACGTGGACCGCGGCTGTCGGTGACTTGGACCTCGACTGTCGATGACCTGGGCCGCGACTGTCGGTGACCTGGACTGCGAGTGTCGGTGACCAGGACCTCGAATGTCGGTGACCTGGGCCGTAGCTGTCGATGACGTGGACCGCGGCTGTCTGTGACTTTGACCTCGACTGTGGGTGACCTGGGCCGCGATTGTCGATGGCCTGGGCCGCGACTGTCGATGACCTGGGCCGCGGCTTTCGGTGACGTGGACGGCCCCTGACAGTGACCGGGCCTCGGCTGTTGCTGTTGCAGTCCGTCTGCTGCGTGAGGAGCTGCAGCTGCTGCAGGAACAGGGCAGCTACGTCGGCGAGGTGGTGAAGCCCATGGACAAGAAGAAAGTGCTCGTCAAGGTGCATCCAGAGGGCAAGTTCGTGGTGGACATCGACAAGAATATCGACATCAACGACGTGACACCCAACTGCCGTGTGGCCCTGCGCAACGACAGCTACACACTGCACAAGATCCTCCCCAACAAGGTGAGCGGCCCGCTCTGCTGTAGCACTCAGCCTCTTCGGCAGACAAAATGAACTGCGACAAGTGGTGAAACAAAACGGTTGCTTCTTTATAACAGTTGGCCCCTGCTGTACGGAGCTCTTCCAGGGCAAGACATTTGGTGAACGAATAGAAACAAAAGTTAGGTGATCACTAGCTTCCCAGCATATTATTCAATTAACATAGCACTTTTCTAGTGATCTGTGCTAGTGCATTGAAATAACGCTGCGGTGTGGGAGGCGCGTGGCGCGTTCATTCCACCTACTGCCGGCCATTTAACCACAGGTGGCGTGTTTGCTTTGGCCTGTAGATTCATTACGCCCTTCAGGTGTCGTCCATCACTAGCTAGACCCAGGTATTCATTACACCCTTCAGGTGTCGTCCATCACTAGCTAGACCCAGGTATTCATTACGCCCTTCAGCTGTCATCCATCAATAGCTAGACCACGTATTCATTACACCCTTCAGGTGTCGTCCATCACTAGCTAGACCCACGTATTCATTACACCCTTCAGCTGTCATCCATCAATAGCTAGACCCACGTATTCATTACGCCCTTCAGCTGTCATCCATCAATAGCTAGACCCACGTATTCATTACACCCTTCAGGTGTCGTCCATCACTAGCTAGACCCAGGTATTCATTACACCCTTCAGCTGTCATCCATCAATAGCTAGACCCACGTATTCATTACGCCCTTCAGCTGTCATCCATCAATAGCTAGACCCACGTATTCATTACACCCTTCAGGTGTCGTCCATCACTAGCTAGACCCAGGTATTCATTACACCCTTCAGCTGTCATCCATCAATAGCTAGACCACGTATTCATTACACCCTTCAGGTGCGTCCATCACTAGCTAGACCCACGTATTCATTACCACCCTTCAGCTGTCATCCATCAATAGCTAGACCCACGTATTCATTAACCCTTCAGCTGTCATCCATCAATAGCTAGACCCACGTATTCATTACACCCTTCAGCTGTCATCCATCAATAGCTAGACCCACGTATTCATTACACCCTTCAGCTGTCATCCATCAATAGCTAGACCCACGTATTCATTACACCCTTCAGGTGTCGTCCATCACTAGCTAGACCCAGGTATTCATTACACCCTTCAGCTGTCATCCATCAATAGCTAGACCCACGTATTCATTACACCCTTCAGCTGTCATCCAGCAATAGCTAGACCCAGGTATTCATTACACCCTTCAGGTGTCGTCCATCACTAGCTAGACCCAGGTATTCATTACACCCTTCAGCTGTCATCCATCAATAGCTAGACCCACGTATTCATTACACCCTTCAGGTGTCGTCCATCACTAGCTAGACCCAGGTATTCATTACACCCTTCAGCTGTCATCCATCAATAGCTAGACCCACGTATTCATTACAACCCTTCAGCTGTCATCCAGCAATAGCTAGACCCAGGTATTCATTACGCCCTTCAGCTGTCATCCATCAATAGCTAGACCCAGGTATTCATTACACCCTTCAGCTGTCATCCATCAATAGCTAGACCCACGTATTCATTACACCCTTCAGGTGTCGTCCATCACTAGCTAGACCCAGGTATTCATTACGCCCTTCAGCTGTCATCCATCAATAGCTAGACCCATGTATTCATTACACCCTTCAGGTGTCGTCCATCACTAGCTAGACCCATGTATTCATTACACCCTTCAGGTGTCGTCCATCACTAGCTAGACCCAGGTATTCATTACACCCTTCAGGTGTCGTCCATCACTAGCTAGACCCAGGTATTCATTACACCCTTCAGGTGTCGTCCATCACTAGCTAGACCCAGGTATTCATTACACCCTTCAGGTGTCGTCCATCACTAGCTAGACCCAGGTATTCATTACACCCTTCAGGTGTCGTCCATCGCCAGCTAGACCCAGGTATTCATTACACCCTTCAGGTGTCATCCATCAATAGCTAGACCCACGTATTCATTACACCCTTCAGGTGTCGTCCATCACTAGCTAGACCCAGGTATTCATTACACCCTCAGGTGTCGTCCATCACTAGCTAGACTCAGGTTATTTTCATTACACCCTTCAGGTGTCGTCCATCACCAGCTAGACCAGGTATTCCATACACCCTTCAGGTGTCGTCCATCACCAGCTAGACCCAGGTATTCATTACACCCTTCAGGTGTCGTCCATCACTAGCTAGACCCAGGTATTCATTACACCTTCAGTGTCGTCCATCACTAGCTAGACCCACGTACTTCATTACACCCTTCAGGGTCGTCCATCACTAGCTAGACCCAGGTATTCATTACACCCTTCGAGGTGTCGTCCATCACTAGCTAGACCCAGGTATTCATTACACCCTTCAGGTGTCGTCCATCGCCAGCTAGACCCAGGTATTCATTACACCCTTCAGGTGTCCATCCATCAATAGCTAGACCCACGTATTCATTACACCCTTCAGTGTCGTCCATCACTAGCTAGACCCAGGTATCATTACACCCTTCAGGTGTCGTCCATCACTAGCTAGACTCAGGTATTCATTACACCCTTCAGGTGTCGTCCATCACTAGCTAGACCCAGGTATTCATTACACACCCTTCAGGTGTCGTCCATCGCCAGCTAGACCCAGGTATTCATTACACCCTTCAGGTGTCGTCCATCGCCAGCTAGACCCAGTATTCATTACACCCTTCAGGTGTCGCCATCACTAGCTAGACCCATGGTATTCATTACACCCTTCAGCTGTCATCCATCAATAGCTAGACCCAGGTATTCATTACCCTTCAGGTGTCGTCCATCACCAGCTAGACCCAGGTATTCATTACACCCTTCAGGTGTCGTCCATCGCCAGCTAGACCCAGTATTCATTACACCCTTCAGGTGTCGTCTCACTAGCTAGACCCACGTATTCATTACAACCCCTTCAGGTGTCGTCCATCACCAGCTAGACCCAGTATTCATTACCCCTTCAGGTGTCGTCCATCACCAGCTAGACCCATGTATTCATTACACCCTTCAGGTGTCGTCCATCACTAGCTAGACCCATGTATTCATTACACCCTTCAGGTGTCGTCCATCACCAGCTAGACCCAGGTATTCATTACACCCTTCAGGTGTCGTCCATCACCAGCTAGACCCAGGTATTCATTACACCCTTCAGGTGTCGTCCATCACTAGCTAGACCCATGTATTCATTACACCCTTCAGGTGTCGTCCATCACTAGCTAGACCCATGTATTCATTACTCCCTTCAGGTGTCGTCCATCACCAGCTAGACCCATGTATTCATTACACCCTTCAGGTGTCGTCCATCACTAGCTAGACCCATGTATTCATTACACCCTTCAGGTGTCGTCCATCACCAGCTAGACCCATGTATTCATTACACCCTTCAGGTGTCGTCCATCACTAGCTAGACCCAGGTATTCATTACACCCTTCAGGTGTCGTCCATCACTAGCTAGACCCAGGTATTCATTACAACCCTTCAGGTTGTCGTCCATCACTAGCTAGACCCAGGTATTCATTACACCCTTCAGGTGTCGTCCATCACTAGCTAGACCCAGGTATTCATTACACCCTTCAGGTGTCGTCCATCACTAGCTAGACCCAGGTATTCATTACACCCTTCAGGTGTCGTCCATCACTAGCTAGACCCAGGTATTCATTACACCCTACAAGAGTGTTGTCCATCACTAGCCAAACCCAGAAGGCAGAAGCCATACTAAGGTGTGCGTCACCGGCAATAATGACGACTTTCCTTCATTGATTCCTCTCGCTGGTGTACTGGGCAAAAGCCAATGACACAAACGGCGCAACATTATTGTGAAGGGGCCAGATGTTGGAGAAATCGGACCCGGCTTCATTTCTGTTATAACAGATACATATCATGTTTTTTGGGGGAAAGTACACGTCAGAGGCTCTTAATAAGACTGCGCAGTAGACTCTGTCACGAGAGAGCGTAGCAGCTCCCGTGAATGGTCTCATCCAGGCCACGTCAGTCGACATTTAACAATAAAATGAATTCTCATTGTAGGTGAAATTGGCTGGCGAATGGCTGTCCCATTCACTAGAGCTCCACGTATCTTGGTAACGCCATTAAAGGAGGGCGGTCTCAGATGGCTTAATTTCGTGGGAAAGCTTTCCAACGTAAAGGAGAACTTTCTTAGTTTAAATTCCGTAAATACTCCTATTGACTCTCGACGATCCCACTGCCATCTTTCAGCTTTATTTGGTACCGTCTGGAAACTAAAGCACTTCAAAGTTCTGTAGTACTGGCTCTGAGACCCAGTGGAACCCTCTGACGTGTATGCCGGGCGTGTCTCTGAGAAGCACGCCATCTGGGCGTCGCGAGGAGCGTGCCATACCCGGATGATCGCCGCCGCTCTCCCCCGGGGATGTTACTGCGGACCCGTCCCAGCGCCGCGGCTGTTGCATGTTTGCCGCGTCACGCTGTGGAAAGCCAGGAGTGCCCGCGGCTGATCGCTCGCAGGTGTTCCGATGTGCTACATGCGTCGGCTGGAGTTGCTTCAGTGATGCCGATTTAATGACGTCACGCAGATGGTGTCTGGTCTAGATGAACCTGCTGCGTCGTCTTAGCGATCATGCGGCCAGGGGCCAGTTATGCACCAGTAGAGGATCCACCTAGTTTTCGAAGCTCTCGTACCCAAATTTTTACCTGAACAGTTGAGTCACCTGTGACGTCAGAGGAAGCCACGTCACGCACGAACGACGAAGTCCAAAGTGTAATACTTGTGAAGCAGCTACATATGGCGCCAGAATCAGCATCCTCAGGCTACCCATTGCAAATGAATATGTCGTTATTGAGGTACACGCAATCACTCGCCGCTTCTGACCTGAACTGGCCGCACTTCTCCAGGTGGACCCCCTGGTCTCACTGATGATGGTGGAGAAGGTGCCGGACAGCACGTACGAGATGGTCGGTGGCCTCGACAAGCAGATCAAGGAGATCAAGGAGGTGATTGAGCTGCCGGTCAAGCACCCCGAGCTGTTCGAGGCGCTTGGCATCGCCCAGCCCAAGGGCGTGCTGCTGTACGGCCCTCCTGGCACAGGTATGCGATGCTAGCGCTGACTGGCGGAAACATGGGAACTGTTAGTGCGCTGCTTTCGCGCTGATAGCTCCGATGCGTAAGTCTCCGCACCGTGTATGGACGGGTCGGTCTTCACTGGCGAGGTAGGCACGCCAGGACAGGCCATTCGTGTCGTGCACGAATGGTCCCTGTTGAATGGTAGGAGACGTCAGTGTTTAGTGACGTTCAATTAATTTGTATATGCCAAATTGGATAATAGGGGCAGATTTGTGTTGGACTCAAATACATATTTCGGGATCTGATTCAGCTCATGACTCAGTGCCGTTTCAAATAACTTGATTCAGCTCAATTCAGACTTATTGCTCGCACGTAGGTCTGGTAAGTCCCAAATGAATAATTTCTCATAATGGCTAAATGATTATATATATATATATATATATATATATATATATATATATGCACAATTCTAAGACTGTTTTCATCACACCGTCTTTAATACGATTTTAATTTGAGCTCTGGCTCACTGACACCACAATTGTTGAAATGATTGGTTCATGATTCAGGTCTGAAGCTGACGAAGAATGTGTTTCTGCCCTTGCCTCAAAGCGACATTTTCCCTAACGAGCAGACCTAGCTCACAGCTCATCCCAAAATGATTGACTCGTGAGCCGATTCAAGTTTCATCTCGAATCGGACAGAAGTCTGGGTAGGAGCTGCTCGTGAGGCAGTCGATTTTCTAATTGCTGGGTCTGCCAGCTATTTGCCGACTAGAAAGTTGTGAACGCCACTTCAAATTGTTTGAAAGTGCCGTTGTCGTCGTATCGGCCAAATTGCACTGTTAGGTTTTATGGTCGATAGCAGGAGCAGTTTCCGGACGAATATGCCACTTCTGAGCGCGGGGCTCGCCTGGCGGCGACGGGGTAGGCCCAGACTGCTGCTAGTCGGGAGCCGCTGCCCAGCAGGGACCGGGCGCTGTTCTCGCAGCGCCCGCCGCTGGCGACGAAACCTGACGCCGTCCGCGCCGCTGGGGCAGGAGTCGCTGCCCAGCAGGGACCGGGCGCTGTTCTCGCAAAGCCCGCCGCTGGCGACGAAACCTGACGCCGTCCGCGCCGCTCGGGCTGGGGTAACCGGCCGCGCGGGACCTTCTGCGAACGCCGGTCTCGTGCATTAGTGTTGAATGGGGCCGGCCGGCTTCAAATCGGCGGCGCCGCAGCTCGCGTTTCGAGCGGAGCGCCGCGTCAGAAATGGGAGAGCGCCGGCGAGGCCCGCTGCGCGCCCTGAAGCGTGACATCAACCCGCCGCGGGGCGGCATTAAACATCGCTCTGCCGTTGTCGCGGCGGCCGGCTAATTACACCGGTGTCGCCCGGCTCGCCAGCCTCGACAGCCAGCCACACTGCTGTCGGCTGGCTGTCTGCCGGATGGGACTTCATCAGGCCGGCCGCGGCTCGCGGCTCCGTCTATGTCGTTTTCGAGGAACCGGAGACGGGGCTCGTCAATACCGGACGGCTGGGTGGCCGCGCGTGACCGCCGCGATGTCGTGTGCCGCAGGCAAGACGCTGCTGGCGCGCGCCGTGGCGCACCACACCGACTGCACCTTCATCCGCGTCTCGGGCTCGGAGCTCGTGCAGAAGTTCATCGGCGAGGGTTCGCGCATGGTGCGTGAGCTGTTCGTTATGGCCAGGTGGGTCCCCGGCCGGTCTCGGTCGCCTCAGCAGCCGGGCGGTGCACGTCTCTGCGCTGCTGTAGGCTGGTGTTACGGTATGGACGGTCTGCTGCGACTGAGGTCGGTACAGAACCTGCCGGGGAGGTGGCCGACGCTCAGGTCAATGAGTGAGGTCACTGTGTTTGAAATTGATGGGTCGCTCGATTTAGGGCATTACTAGCCTTCCTACTTAACTGTCTTTGAAATGTCGTTTTTGATGTTGCGATTTTTTGTTGGGTCTTAAGCTCTTCTTACTATTTTTTGCTGCTCCTGTGTACATTTTTTCTTTATTTTCTCCATCATAATAAAATTGCGACATTATTCTGCCTCGCAATGCGTGTGCAGTGATCATTCAATTATCATGCCAGGCTATTGGATGGTCACGCCAGACTATTGGTTGGTGATGCCATTCAGACAATGATTTAATTCTTGTACGTCCTTGAGCGGAACACTGGAAATAGTGGTTGGAAGCTACAAATACTCATAAACAAGCTTTTTAGCATTCACTGTGGCCTGCGATTGGATCGTGCAACCTATTTCGTCGTTAATGATCCCCCCTTCGTGTTTTTCCTGTGGATATGCAAGCGGCACACACACGACTTTTCTTCGAGCAATTTTGAACGGCTGGCAATACCGTGCTAAAACCTGCGGTTCTAAAGCAGGCTTTATGTCCCGACTTCAGGCCATATTATCCAAGTTCATTTGCTAATGATCACAGCTGTTAATACCAGTGGCGTTCAGTTCACTTATATAACGTAATGGCAATGATGCTGAGCTCACTAATGTGATGGGATGCCAATGACTTCATTTCCCGTGACATCGTCGCTCGCGGCCGCGCGGCACAGGTGTCCCCCGGCCCGAACGAGGTCATCCCTTTGTGACGACGCTGCGCACCGAGCCGTTAGAGAACGCTGGTCGCCTGTTGACGCTTAGAACGCAGATGGGACCACAAAAACAGCCGCTTGGGACAGCCAGCCGGCTTGCTGTTTGCTTGTTAGCTCAGGTGACCGAGCGCCGTCCGTGTACGCATGGCGGCACAGTAGGCGTACTGGTGCGCTGCTCTGTCTTCTCCCACGTGACACTGCTATCCTTGCGATTGCTACGCTTGGGTGACGGACGCAGGAACTCTACGCGTGACTTTGGTGCTGGGGGCACGGCGCATCCTAGTTGCTCCATGGCCTGCGGCGTTTCTTGACGACGTGCGTACCCTCAAGGCATCAAATTGAATACGCCTAGTGTACGGCATCGGCATTGCCACGATGTCGTGTACGTCTGCGCAGGCTCGTCTGACCATTGTTGTGTCTATGTCTGACGGCTGACATGGCTGACCGCTGCCATGTCTAACCTTGACATGTGTGACCGTTGTTGTGTCTGACCGCTGACATGTCTGACCGTTGTGTCTGACCACTGGCAGGCCTGACCGCAGACGTGTCTGACCGTTGTTGTGTCTGACCGCTGACATGTCTAACCGTTGTGTCTGACCACTGGCAGGCCTGACCGCAGACGTGTCTGACCGTTGTTGTGTCTGGCTGCTTGTGTGTCTGACCGTCGGATGGTCGGGCTGCAGGGAGCACGCGCCCTCCATCATCTTCATGGACGAGATAGACAGCATCGGCTCCACCCGAATCGAGTCGGGCTCGGGCGGCGACTCGGAGGTGCAGCGCACCATGCTGGAGCTGCTCAACCAGCTGGACGGCTTCGAGTCGACCAAGAACATCAAGGTAGGCTTACAAAAGGATAAAGACGGGGTAGTATCATCGCGGATGAAATGCTTGTTCGGACCAGAGCTATCGCCCTTCCCGGTCACCGCAGTTGTTAAAGCGCAGGATTCGCAACAAGAAAACCCCGGTCCGAATCCCAGCAATTTCAAGGGATTTCAATTTCAAGGCAGTTTCAATTCTCGTGACGCTGAAATGGCTGAAAACATGGCTGAAAACTAAGCCTCATCCAGGCCTTCTCAGGCCTCAATAACACCTGATGACTGCCAGGGAGTGAACCGGCTGATACGTTGTCTACTTAGAAACGCACCAGACTAGGGCGATAGTCGCGAACAATTATTCCACCCATCAAGTGAGGCGCCAGCCAGCTCCGGGTACCGCGCCGCCCGAGGCGCAGGTGAGCCAGACAGGTGGGCGGCGATGGATTGCAGATGGAGCGTGTCTGCGAACCACGGCCCGATGCTTCCCGTTACCGCCTGGGGAGGGGAGGGGAAGGGGGCTGCAGCGTGGCGCCGTCCACAGCGCACGTCTAATGGGGCAAAGTGCCCGTAAATCCAAATGAAGCCATCTGAGTGGACGACCTTCCAGAAGCCGAAGGCGTGATATACCCGACGCCTGGCCGCTGTGATCGCCGTCCTCTTGTGCGGTTGCGTCAAACTTGCCTTGCCGACCGCCGTGCTCCAAGGCCCGGGGATTCCCCAGCGTGCGCCAGCATCAGGCGAGGTCGCTGCCCTCTCCCCGCGGCGGCCCGCGGTCCGCGCTGTGGGTCACATGTGCGTGCCGACCGATCCATACGGCGGCGGGCCGGCGGGGCCCCGGCCTGCTCGTTTGTCACCGGCCGCGGTCGGGAGCACGCGCGCCCGCCGAAGCAGAGCGCCGTGATGAATAGCGGCAAAACTGTGTTAGTAGATTGTTGGCAGTGCGCTCTGCTGGCTATCGACTTTTCAAACAGGTCGTTTGACGAATGGTAACGGGCGAGGACAGCCCAACGGTTTGCCATTTTCCAATGCTGTCAGGGACGTTTTCCTCGTTTATGGATGCGACGAGGACGTGCCCGTGACGTCAGTGGTATTTGCGTCGCTGTCTGGTCCAGGTAGATTCCCCGCTCATGAAACAGTGGCCTGGTGACTGCAAGACGATGGCCGCAAGCTTGGTCTTCGGAGCAGTGATGGATCGTTCGAAATGTGAGGGACGACTCTTATGGTAGCTGTCATGATGTAAAACCATCTATCTTTGTAGCATATCCCCTGTAGGATTATGATGACTTGTTTTCATTTTGTACGTGCCGCTGGTATGCCCTCCATCATTTTGACGTGGTAAACACCACTGCTATGATTTACGAAAGAAGTGAGGCCCCGCTATGTTTCCACGGCGCGTTGGCTCTGTAGTGCTGCGTGCCTATGGATGATAGCCGACCATGGAATTCAGTAATGCACAAGTGCCGGAACTGTCATGAATTTAAACTGGGGACTAGACTATGCTCATTTCAGATGAACATCAAGCGCATGAATGAAATGAGACATGAAATGTTCATGTTCATTGAAATATGAAATGTTCGCTAATGAACGTTGCAAATGAACATGTGCTTGACCGAAATTATTAGGTTTCAGGTGCTGTGCGGTACGGCTGGGAGGGGGGGGGGGGGGCACTGAGGGAATCGGTTGTGTCACTCGTATCACTTTTGGAAATTTTTCCGGTCATTACGGGGTACCTGGTCGTGGACACTGACTTCGCTGATGCGTCTCTCACGGGTAATGCAAAAGTGATCCTCAACGTAAACTTGGCTGTCCGAACGGTGCGATTCGCACAGGCTTCCGATCCCAGCTTGATTGGCCGTCTGCCGCGTGCCACCCGGAGCCGGATGGCCTCCGCGCGACCGACGGCGCGCAGCTGCGGGCCCGGAACGGGTCGAGCGAGGCTGCCGCGCCAGCGCTGGGACGCGCCGCTACTTGCCCTCGGCGCTGTGGGGTCTACTCGGCCTCGGCGGTGTGGAGTCTACTTGCCCTCGGCGCTGTGGGGTCTGCTCGGCCTCGGCGGTGTGGAGTCTACTCGTCCTCGGCGCTGTGGGGTCTGCTCGCCCTCGGCGCTGTGGGGTCTGCTCGGCCTCGGCGGTGTGGAGTCTACTCGTCCTCGGCGGTGTGGAGTCTGCTCGCCCTCGGCGCTGTGGGGTCTGCTCGGCCTCGGCGGTGGTGGAGTCTGCTCGTCCTCGGTGGTGTGGAGTCTGCTCGGCCTCGGCGCTGTGAGGTCTGCTCGGCCTCGGCGGTGTGGAGTCTGCTCGCCCTCGGCGGTGTGGGAGTCTACTCGTCCTCGGCGGTGTGGAGTCTACTTGCCCTCGGCGGTGTGGGAGTCTGCTCGTCCCTCGGTGGTGTGGAGTCTGCTCGGCCTCGGCGCTGTGAGGTCTGCTCGGCCTCGGCGGTGTGGAGTCTGCTCGGCCTCGGCGGTGTGGAGTCTGCTCGGCCTCGGCGGTGTGGAGTCTACTCGTCCTCGGCGCTGTGGAGTCTGCTCGGCCTCGGCGGTGTGGAGTCTACTCGTCCTCGGCGGTGTGGAGTCTGCTCGGCCTCGGCGGTGTGGAGTCTACTCGTCCTCGGCGGTGTGGGGTCTGCTCGGCCTCGGCGGTGTGGAGTCTACTCGTCCTCGGCGGTGTGAGTCCTGCTCGCCCTCGGCGGTGTGGAGTCTGCTCGCCCTCGGCGCTGTGGAGTCTACTCGCCCTCGGCGCTGTGGGGTCTGCTCGGCCTCGGCGCTGTGGAGTCTGCTCGGGCCTCGGCGGGTGTGGAGTCTGCTCGGCCTCGGCTGTGTGGAGTCTGCTCGGCCCTCGGCGCTGTGGGGTCTGCTCGGCCTCGGCGCTGTGGAGTCTGCTCGGCCTCGGCGGTGTGGAGTCTGCTCGCCCTCGGCGTTCTGGGGTCTGCTCGGCCTCGGCGGTGTGGAGTCTGCTCGGCCCTCGGCGCTGTGGGGTCTGCTCGGCCTCGGTGGTGTGGAGTCTGCTCGGCCTCGGCGGTGTGGAGTCTGCTCGGCCTCGGCGTTCTGGGGTCTGCTCGGCCTCGGCGGTGGTGGAGTCTGCTCGGCCTCGGCGGTGTGGAGTCTACTCGGCCTCGGCGGTGTGGGGTCTGCTCGCCCTCGGCGGTGTGGAGTCTGCTCGGCCTCGGCGCTGTGGGGTCTGCTCGGCCTCGGCGGTGTGGAGTCTACTCGGCCTCGGCGGTGTGGAGTCTACTCGGCCTCGGCGGTGTGGAGTCTACTCGTCCTCGGCGGTGTGGAGTCTGCTCGGCCTCGGCGGTGTGGAGTCTGCTCGGCCTCGGCGTTCTGGGTCTGCTCGGCCTCGGCGCTGTGGAGTCCTGCTCGTCCTCGGCGGTGTGGAGTCTGCTCGGCCTCGGCGGTGTGGAGTCTGCTCGGCCTCGGCGGTGTGGAGTCTGCTCGGCCTCGGCGGTGTGGAGTCTGCTCGGCCTCGGCGCTGTGGGGTCTGCTCGGCCTCGGCGTTCTGGGGTCTGCTCGGCCTCGGCGCTCTGGGGTCGCCGGCCCCGGAGTTATGGGTCGGCTATATTTGTTGAGCGTTCCGCTCGGCCGGGCGTCGTCGTTATCACGGCAATAGCTGACGCAGACTGGCTAACGAGGCGCGCGGCGCGGCTCCGGCCCCCGATCCTGACGCAGGCCGCCACCGCCTCCCCCCCCCCCCCCCCGCAACTGGCAGAAAGATGCTTTTGGCTGACGACACCTATGTATGTAGCTGTAACTGGTTACAAACTCTTACTACCGGCCTGAATTGGCTTTCATTGTGAGATGGGTTTTTTACCTAGCACTGTCAGCAACAACAAAAGGCAAACAAACATGAAAGATGACAACTTTACACAATTCGTCAGCATCGCTGTCGTCACTGGAATGGGGATGATAGATGATGGAAGAAACTGCGTTAATTTTTCACACCTTTGTACCCATATCAATCTTTTCTGAAACAGTACGAGACATGGAACACTGCGCTTTAAGGATATAACAACTTATATCATTCAAGCACTTACTGTAAGTGATAGCGTGTGGCTGCGCCGCTGTACTCGACTTGAAATGAGCATGTCATGTGCTCCAAGTCTTGTAATTAACAGTCAAATGTATTCTCGCCATCCATGTAACATAGTTATACCAAGTTCTACCGAGGTCATCAATGGGAGCCCAATCCCATTATGGGAAGTGACAATTGTTTGGGCAGTACCGCCTGATATTGATATTGTGTCCTTCTCACCTGGGTAGATAGATGCGCGCCCAGGCAGACATGGCCCAGCTGTTGAGCTATATATGCATGGATGTCATGCATGCTAGAAATTTATGAACGTCTGTTGAGAACTATCTGACGGTCATATTATTGCGTCTTCTTCTTAGTACGTTGATAGTTTGGTTCTTCCAGGACGTATATGAATGTGTCCAGGGCTGTGTGCGTACCTAGGCGCCTGCATCGATATGGAAGGCAGCCATTTTACGACATGGTTGTACTCATGACGAGGCTTTTCATCGATTTTACCGAATCGTTTCACGGCTATTTTTGGACTCTCAACTCGAGCTGAGCAGAACAAAACTACCCTGACCCCAATGCCTGATCGGGTATTTGGCGCTGACGTGCCCGGATTTGCATGCCTGCCCCATGTAGGCATCGAGGAGCATCGCGAGTTACAGCTCAGATTGGAATTAAGCTAGCGTGACGAAAATAAAATGTCAATTAAGGAAGGGAATATAGATCCTACACACAATACTTGGCCAGTAAGGTCACTGGCATTTTGAACGCCACACGGGCTTGCGCCACTTGTTGGCAGCGGGTAACCGGCCGCGCGGGCAGCGCGTAACCGGCCGCGCTGGCAGCGGGTAACCGGCCGCGTTGACAGCGGGTAACCGGGCGCGCGGGCAGCGCGTAACCTGCCGCGTTGGCAGCGGGTAACCTGCCGCGCTGGCAGCGGGTAACCGGGCGCGTTGGCAGCGAGTAACCTGCCGCGCTGGCAGCGGGTAACCGGCCGCGCTGGCAGCGGGTTACCTGCCGCGCTGGCAGCGGGTTACCTGCCGCGTTGGCAGCGGGTAACCGGCCAGTTGGCAGCGTGTAATCTGCCGCGCTGGCAGCGGGTAACCTGCCGCGTTGGCAGCGGGTAACCTGCCGCGCTGGCAGCGGGTAACCGGCCGGGTTGGCAGCGGGTAACCGGCCGCGTTGGCAGCGGGTATCCTGCCGCGCTGGCAGCGGGTAACTTGCCGCGCTGGTAGCAGGTAACCGGCCGGGTTGGCAGCGGGTAACCTGCCGCATTGGCAGCGGGTAACCTGCCGCGCTGGCAGCGGGTAACCGGCCGCGTTGGCAACGGGTAACCTGCCGCGCTGGCAGCGGGTAACCGGCCGCACTGGCGGCTTGAGATTTGGTCGGCGAGGGAGCCTTGCGGGACGCTGACGCCTGCGGCCGGCGAACACCGTAGTCGACGACTGTCAATCTCCGGGAGAGGACGGGGGCAGGCGCCGGCGATGGGCGCGCTGCCGGTGGCCGGTGTCGACTCCAGGCCGACTCCGGCCGCCGTCGAGGGGCGCCTCCGCCGTGTGTTGGGCAACCCCGTCGGCCGGCAGCGAACGGAGCGGTAGGCCTGTCACCCTGTCACTCGGCGATGCAGCCACGGCCCATATTGTGGTTAGGGCAGGGCAGGATTTGCGAGACAATCTGAACGCAAGTTGCGTTTCTTAAGGTAAGTATAGACTAATCGTGTCTTAATGCTCGATATTGACAAGGGGTTAACAGCTCATTCTGCCAGAGCGGAGGCCTCCGCCTGCCCCTTCATGACTTCCACTCTCCCACGGAGCACCGGGGCTCGTGCCACGTTTGAACAGCTACTTGGTGCGAGAGTATCGTGGGGTAAGTTACAACCGGATGGGGTTCCATCGTGTGTTGGTGGTGGCTGCACCTCCAGCCCCATTACCTCCTGAGTTACAGCGGGGCGGGGTCGTGAACCGTTGTCAGAGGCCTCCAGTCCGTTGCCCAGAGGCTCCGCGATTCCCATCACTCACCGCCGCGGGCAGTAATGCCCCCACGCTTACCGTGGGCTGTTTAAATCATCTCACAGTGCATCGGGGACCTCAAAATCTCGAAATTCTCCAACCCCGTGCCTCCAACGCCTCCCTGCTCGGCTGCACTTGTGGACGGGATTGCTGTCAGCCGGCGGGAGCGGACGGGAGGAAACCCGCCCCGCCCCGCTAACGCCGGAGCGGGACTGGACGGACGGTCGGCCGACCGGCAGGAGCGGATGGGAAGAAACCCGCCCCGCCTCGCCCCGCTGACGCCGGAGCGGGACTGGACGGACGGTCGGCCGGCCGACGCTCTCCCACGCTCACGCCGCCGCCGGACGCGTCGCAGCCGGCGGCCGGCGCCTCACCAGCGGTGGCGGACCGGCGGCTGTCGCGGTCAGATGTCTCCGACTGACGCGGCATTGATCTACGCCGGGCGCGTCCCGGCCGACCGGCCGATGGGGCGGCCCTGGGCCGTAATCAGGCCGGCAATCGGTGGGACGTCACACAGCCGCGCCCGCCCCACCATTGATTCGGCCCGCCGCGCTGGGTCAGCCGTCCGGCCAGCTCCGGTCGGCCGGCCGGCCCGCCCCGATTTTCCCCGCGAAATTCTGCCGTTGACCCGGAATTTCACGATTGGGTGGTGGAGTCAGGGTTCAGGCAATAAGCACTGCCTAGTGTAGGCCGTGATCACGGATATCCATCCAATCAAAAGGCTCGGACTGCATCTTTAAAGATTATGGCAACATGGATGGTATGTCTGATCCACGTGTCGCAATCGCAGATCGATGTCGCGGTGGGCAACGACGGTGCCGTCCGCCACTGATCTGCTCTCGGTCTGACCGCCCGCCCACCGATCTGCCCCCGGTCCGACCGTCCACCCACTAATCTGCTCCCTGTCTCACCGCCCGCCCACCGATCTGCCCCCGGTCTCGCCGCCCGCCCACTAATCTGCCCCCTGTCCCACCGTCCGCCTACCTATCTGCCCCCGGTCTCAACGCCCGCCACTGATCTGCCCCCGGTCTCACCGCCCGCCCACCGATCTGCCCCCGGTCTGACCGCCCACCCACTAATCTGCCCCCTGTCTCACCGCCCGCCTACCGATCTGCCCTCGGTCTCACCTCCCGCCACTGATCTGCCCCCGGTCTCGCCGCCCGCCCATCGATCTGCCCTCTGTCCCAGCGGTCTTTCGTGATTTCCTTCCTTTCCCAACACGTTCATGGCGCTGTTCGATCCGGGTCGCCTTCTCCCCGTCGAGCTCTGATTATTAACGTCGGCAGGGGGGGGGGGGCTTTGGTTCATCAGCCCCCTCACCGAACGAGCGCCGTCCGGCGGCACGAACCAAGGCTCTCCCGCCAGCTGCGGCATCGTCGCCTTCGGAGGTAGAGCCTCGCTCGACGGACGCCATGTTTATCCGGCGTCCCAAACAGCCCTCCCGTAGCCGGCAGGCTGCAACGTGGAACGCGGTCGGATTGGAGCCGCGCCACGCCGACGGCCGGGTCACGCTGATAGCTTGATGCTGTCAGGCCAAAGTCCGCGTGGCTTAAGCATACGCGACATGTTGAGTGGTTGCCGATTTGGGCTTCGCGTGCGGCCACAATGAGTTGGTTTACAGACTTGTGTTGATGTCGCCGTAGCTTTATCGCTAGCATGGGACATTGGGGCGAATAAGCTTGCATCCTTATCTTGCGGGCGAATGACCGTGTGTATTTGGGGGAATCCATTCACGCTGAAGCATTATTGATGTGGAACTGCGCTTCGAGCACGCACTAGACCTCGGAGCGGGCCTCAGAAATGAGTAGGCAGGCTGGCAGCCGAGATAAAGCGATCTCCGTCAAATCACGGAACCGTCGTAGATACCGTCCTGCTCTGTGGCTTCGAGAGGAAGTTGGACACTCGATGGATGTAGTTATTATGTCAGAAAGGATGCAACTGAGCGGAAGAGGGAGTCCGAGGCAGGGGTTCAGGCCGAATTCAAAGCCGGATCCGGGGCCGTCCTCGGAGATCTGAGACCGCTGCAGGGCGTCGGCTGCGAAAAATCGGCGGCCAACCGACCGTCGAACCGGATGAGCCGATCTCCGGTCCCCTCTGACCCGATCCCCGCGGACTTGTCCCAGACGCCGGCGATCGGGCGCCGCGTGTTGCCCGTGACGTCAGCGTCGTCGCCATGGCGACCGGCGGTCCCGGCGCGGCCGACTGATTGGCACTCGTCGCCGTGTCCGCAGGTGATAATGGCCACGAATCGGATTGATATTCTGGACTCGGCGCTGCTGCGCCCCGGCCGGATCGACCGCAAGATCGAGTTCCCGCCGCCCAACGAGGAGGCGCGACTCGACATCCTGCGCATCCACTCGCGCAAGATGAACCTGACGCGCGGCATCAACCTGCGCAAAATCGCCGAGCTCATGCCCGGCGCCTCGGGCGCCGAGGTCAAGGTAAGGTCAAGGCCTGCCACGATCTGTTTCACTACTCAGCTGTCCACAGCAGCAGGTGCTGCGCATGCAGGTGCTGCGCATGACGTGTGTACAGGGTAAGTGTGAATTCGCTATCGTTCAAGGTTCAAGGTATTCTTCTTCCTTTTTGAATAATTGCGTCATCAGCATATGCATCTTGACGCCGCAATACGACGAATCGAAGCTCTAGTTCACTTGGTGAATGCTGTCACCTCAAAGGAAGAATGGGAAACATAGGGAGCATGAATTGACGCATTATGTGATACGCTATTTCTGGGAATCGCATTTGATTATGCTCTGGGTCGGATATTTGATCCCTCATGGGGTGGTAGTTATCGACAAATTGGTTGCGAAAATGGTGAAAAATTAACTTACGCCAACTTGATTGATTAAACCCACTTGAAGAACACACCCTTGCTCGGCTTGCAACGGAACAGATTTCATTCTTGTCTAAGGTACCTCCTCAGTGCATATCTGGAGCGGGGAGGTCCTGAAGTAGCATTTAGGCTGCCTTTTGCGGGCTTTGGTTTCCATTGCTTCGACACGCGGGCAAATTGCGTGATTCATTACTGAAACACGTAGGCAAAATGCGGCCAAAATACTACTTTGATGCAAGGGAAATGAATGTGCCTTTTCATTACTCACAGTTGCCCGAAAAGTGCGAGACATGGGTAAACAGTATTCGCTGTACGTGGACGTGTTTGCTTGTGTCAAGAAGTGCTGGAAGCATCACACTGTGACAAGAGAAGCATTAATGCCTGACGAGACAGCGCGTGAGATGGCTTCAGCCGGCGGCGGCGGCTGGCAGACGGGCCACCGGTCGCCAGCGGGGTAGAGGCCGTAGTGGAGGCCGGCGGCGGCGGCTGGCAGACGGGCCACCGGTCGCCAGCGGGGTAGAGGCCGTAGTAGAGGCCGGCGGCGGCGGCTGGCAGACGGGCCACCGGTCGCCAGCGGGGTAGTGGCAGTAGTAGGGGCCGGCTGCGCTGTTGCTTCTCAGTATGTCACATTATATAAAATATGTCAAATCCACGTAGATATAGATATATACATATATGCATATGTATTGAAATGATAATGTGTTGTGTACATCTATATATATATATATATATATATATATATATATATATATATATATATATATATATATATACATATATTAAAAAGCATGCGATGCTGCAGATCATCCTCGTCTGGAAGAAACCGACGAACGCATTACGTTCAGAGGTGGGGATTACCGCGTTTTGGACCTGTATGGGGTATCGGAAGTGAACGTTGGCGGATTGCGACTGGGCTGGCGCAATTCAAAATCCCCTGCATGCCAGTGAGCCATTCCCTGTAAGACCGGGAGATGACAGGCATGCGTATTGTGCAATGCCCCGCAAGTCGATGTTGTCCGGTATGGTGGTCTTTGCCTTTCGCCGTTCGATCGACATCCGTTCTCCTGTTATATTGATGACAAGTGACTGCCTTGATTCGTCGCTCATCACCAAGATAGGAAGTGCAGTGTCATGTGAATGTAGGGGGCTGGGTCAAAATAGGGGTGTAAAATAGCACTACACGCGTTTTTTCTTAGAGATGCCCTGAGCTGTTCCGTCAAACGTCATTCAGTTTTTGTCGAACTTCCCGGTAGGTTCGTGTCGGCCCTAAAAGTTTCGGCACCGTACCACGCCACTGAGCCGTCTCATTCAGTAGCCGTATCCTGTTCCTAAGCTCTCTCATGACGTCAGATGTGCGTTTAGTTTTCTCTTCCCCTCGACAGTGGGGTGCTGAGTTAAAAGTTTGCGGCACGCGGCGGATCTGAGCAACGTTATATGCATCACACTCATTAGCGGCTTAACAATTTAGCGGCTTAACACATTAGCGGCTTAATTCGTGCGAGAACAGCGTGTATAGTGCCAGTTTAAAGGAGTGTCCCGCAATCGAATAAGCTCACTTAAAACCATTAAAAGAGACTCAAATAGGTACAAGATGGCGATCGTCCGTTAACCCAATCTCTATGTAGTCACGTATCAGCCCCATAGGTGCCTGGGCATTTGATGCTGCCATAGCTGCCCGACATTTTTTACTGCCTGGAGCCATTTTGACCACGCCTGAGGCCTCGTAGATTTATCGCTGTTTTTGTTGCAAGTTGGCTCAACGTGCCTTGAATGGGATCTGCGTAATGTCCAGTTACACATGAGCTGTATAGGTGCCTGGTTTGGAAGCGTCGCTGTTGTACGGTATTATGCAGGTCAGATTGGTGTCACTAATCAATGTAGTGTGGCTCGCCCCTGTAGATGGAGATTGTTTGATCCCTCTACGTAACCTCGTATGATCCTGCTTAGTATGACTTCACTTGACTGTGGCTTAAAGGAGTGTCCCACTTTTCGGGCGTATTTCAAAAGCATACCCCTGTGAAACCTCATACCCCTGCATACCCCTGAGGACTAGTTGCATCTCGTAATAGCGTTGGGTAGTGCCACCGCAGCACCGTCAAGGCAAAAAGGCGATCAAGTTTAATCTCTTGCAGGCCAAATTACACTATCCACGCTTTCCAGCGGTACTACTCAGTGCTACTGAACTTCTTTCCTGCAGTCGCGGCCGCTGTCGTCATGACGACGACCGTGCGTACCTCTACTTTGTGAATAAAAGAACGTTTGCGATTGGCCCAGCGGGCAAATTGGCCTGTTACCGAAACCATGGACATGTCGATTATGACATCAAATGCTGCTTTCTTCAGGTTTCGTTCATGACAGCCATGTCATACCTGGTGTAAATTCAACTGCTGTATTTTTTTAAAGGCACGCCACGTCTATACTTCATGCAAAGGCAAAGGCAAAGGCGATGCTGTAAAGGCACATCCGGGCGGTCTGTGAGCACGGACCGTCAACCTCAACTACATCCTGTAAACTGTGCCGCGGGTGCGATCTCACGGGTGTAGTGCGGGCTCTGTTCAGCTGGGCTGTCGTAGTCCGGCAGCAGCGACTGCCGAAGTGACGCGGGGCGTGGCGACCATTCCGGCGGCGCGCCTACAGTAACGAGCCCCGCAGCGGCCGTCCGTCAACGGTAATGCGTCCGACAGTAACCAAATATTTGTGTTGCCCTGACCGCCGAAGTTAGCCCTCGCGCTTCGCTGGTCTATATGCAGTTAGCGGACATTTACGCATATGTATACATATATATATATATATATATATATATATATATATATATATATATATGTATATGTATGTATGTATGTATATAACGCAAGTTACGGAGGGTGATATGTGGTTTCTCCCCCGTATGCGACAATTTTCAATATGATTGGGATGTGTCACATCACTTTCCGATGTGCATCTAAGAAGCTGAATGATGCTGCACTAAGCAGCTATTTTGCACCCCCTGAACTGCCACCGCATTCCCCACTCCGACCGTGAACAAATTTCGCTGACGCTAGCTTCTATCGGTTGGGCAAGAGGGCGCAGGGCTACCTAAGAACATACTGCCTGCATCGTCATCGTCGACCATATGGGGCTTGTTGGTTGGCTCCAAATGTTTGCCAGCCAACTGTTTTTCTGTTTTGGTCTGTTCGAAGTTTTCAGCAGCGCGGCTGACGAGGAAGAATCATTGGCCGTCGGCCAGTTTCTGCCCAGTCGTTGCTATGCTCGCTGTCTTGGGTTAGCAGAACGAATAGAACTGCGTGTCTGAAAGTCGGGGACGGAAGCAAGTGATCGGCCGGACGAGGCATGGGAATGGAATCATGGTCGTAAATTTAGCGACGGGATATCGTGTAAGCTAGCGACGTCCGCTGCTAGGGTAAGACGAATGAAGGGCAGAGTTCGGAATCTCACAATGTCTCAGTGAGCTGCTTCCCGACGAGCAACGTTTCACTGAGTGGTGTCAGAACGGTTTACGTTTCCGTTGTACTAGTACAGGACTCCACAGGGGTGTGTGGTTTTCGGAAGATAGTGGGTCATTTAGTATCTAGCTAGTCTATTTATTACTCATGGCGTGAAATGATAAAGTCAGTCGAAGTGGCTCTAAACCCAAATATCATCATCATCCAGTCCATTACTGAATAGAATGCAGAAAAAATATCCTAGTATGCAACGTGCCCATGTCATTGAACCGGATGGAGCTGCCAGCCGCGACTGCCCCGGGGATGCAGAGCAAAGTCCCTGGCACCTTGGGATGGGATTATATAAATTCAAACGGAATCGCTAGCCCTGGTCAGTGTAATCCAGTATCTCCAGTTCACACTAGTCACATGCTTGATAACGTCACAGGTCACGCGAATTGCCCTAATGGTCGCTGCAATGTTGGAACGTGTTGAGGGCCTCTTGCACACGTAATAATGGTCGGTAAGTCTTCGAGCCGGCGCCAAATTGATCATGGTCAGGTCATGGTGAGATATCGGGCACGATTTTTGTGCCCTCTTAGTTCACCTGACATGGGGAAGTGAGTGGCTTGTAGATCTTTAAGTCACCGAGTTATATATCGCCCGTAGGCATGGCGTCATTTGTTAACACGCGCTCGGGTGGGAGGTCAAATTGCCCCCCCCCCCGAAGGTTTTTTCAGAATGGTTTCCAAACGACGCAGTGTAGCCGCGTCAAATTTTGCATAGTTGTAGATAATTGAATAGTGGATCGTTTGGTGAGAAAAATTTAGATGCACGTTGTAAGATCGCTGACCTATGGCAGGTCAAAGTCAGGCCATGGGTTCAGCGAAGCAAATTTCTAGGGAATCGTTCAATCTGATGCAACAACGGAGTGTTAGACGAAGCCATACATCTCTGAATTGCCTTCTTAGACAACACAACAACCGAATGAGCAAATTGCATTAACTTAAGGTCAGGTATGAAGGTCAGACCAAGGTCAAACCAACCTGTTTTATTATTCCAAGAGTTGCTTTATGGAATAGTTTGTGGTGCTTATTTCGATTTTTTGATAGCAGGAACTGCATTCTACATTTTCCATGAACTTCCTAGAGGTCAGAATAGGTCATTGATCTCAAATGACCCAGGTCAACATTGGGTTTTTAGAAGCATAATGCGTAGCGTAATCCTTGTCGCGTATTCAAATGCAAAATTCAGAGCACTCTTGTATAATTTTGGTCACCATGGCCTTCATAAGGTCAAACAAGGTCACTGACCTTTAATGAGCATGTGACCTTTTGCCTAGAAACAGTTGTTTGGGTTCTAGGGGCACTTTGGAGACCAGCCTGGGTTAACGTTCTGGGGGCACTTTGGAAACCAGTCTGGATTTGACCTTGTTTGACTTTATTTGACCCGAAGTGCATAACCTAGGAGCCTCAAATTTTGACCTAAGTGAGTTTACGTACACGTCAACATACCATCTGAATGTGGTGTATCTAGTTCTCATAGTTCTCGAGGTCTTTGGGGGGTTAAATTGACCCCCACCCGAGCGAAGGGTACCCAGCCGGCCACCCGGACGCGTGTTAAAGGAACACGGCGTGCGGTGTCGCGCATCCTTTTATGAAGCGTCAACGACTGCCCTATTAGCCCTCGGGGCCCATCACGTGAACGGGACTCGGGCTTTAACCCCCCACGTGGAACCGAAGGCCCTAACCACTCGGCCATTACACCTCTCAGCAAGTCATTTTGGTTGAACGTGTATCATTTAACCTCACATGACCTATGGTGGTGACCCGGTGTATTCCTGCAGGGTGCTACGCATGTGCCAGAGACAGTCACACCTCTCGATGCACTGCATCGAACGAGCCCAGAAAAGGGAGCTGTGACTCGTTGCACGTACAGACAAAGCTCGTCGTGCAACCATCACTGATAGCGTCATAAGTCATTGCCCTTGCCTGAGACCCAAAAAACCATTGACCCAAAATGTGTCAAGCTGACGAGCTATCGCACCTCTGGCGCTACACATACGGGACCGCCTTTCTTGGTTTGAAAGTGGTTCCTCAAATTTCGGAGAGTGGTTACTTTTGACCGTCAGTGGTCGTGCTGTAAGGCCTATCGGGCTCGCCAAAATGCGCTGGAATGTTTTTTCCGATACTAGCAGATATTTCTGATAAAAAATTTACGGCCCCAAGCTGTACCGAGCGTCCGAAATATTGCCGGTTGTTAAGTGCTCTCGGCCGTGACACTGTGGATTTAAGCGCTGCTGTAATGAATGCACCATGAGAGGGTGCTGCTAAGCAACAATATTGGCTAGGCGTCTTCCTTTGCGCCCGCGCTAAGACCACTCTGCTGAATTGGTCCAGCGCAAATAAAAAATGGAGGAAAGAAAAACGCATTAATCAGAAGAGTATGGCGTTACGAGGGAAGGAAATAACTGCAGGCGCTTGGCGCTTTTACTTTTCCGTTGATTTGTTTTTGTTTGTTTTGCGTTTCCCCGATGTTTTCCATTTCCGTATGTATTGACTTTCAAATGAGATCTCGCCTTTGGAGCTTTCGTTGACTGTTGGCAGTTGTAAAATGTCACGCATGTTGAGACATCGTGGATTAGTTATGACTGGAAATCCCTTACCGCCTCCATCCCTGGGATGGTTATGCCGAGGTACGTCCCTTAGCATCTCCACCCTTCGGTTGTTAATGGCGCCCGGTTAAGCAGCGATGTAATGACACACGCATCCATCTCAGCGCCATAAGCTGTTGGCCGTGGCCGGTAGTCCACGACTGTGGAGGGATTGCCCATTGGGTGTTTGTCGAGCGACCGTCCATGGCGCGCGGCGGGCGACGGCGCCAGCGTCCGCGCCAGCCTCACGCCAGCGTCGCGCCACGGGAGACGAGGTTTGTGTTGTCAACAGCAGCCGAGGCGCCCGGGGACAACGTTGCCGGGCGAGAGACAATGCCCACGAGGCTCGTAGGAAAGAGGACCCCCCCCCCCCCCCTCCAGCGTGAAGCCGACGGGTGGGCAGCGAACGGCGGGTCCGGGAAGTGGTTCTCACTGCCTGGAATGCTGGGAGGCCTGACAGAGCCTGACCGACCAGGAGATGCCTGACAGCTCGGGGAAGCCGCCTGGAAAGCTCCGAGCGGTGTCTGACGGCTGCGGAGAAGCCTGTAATCTGTGCGGATTTGGGAACCCCCAGGGGTACCTTCGCGAAGCCCTGTGCTCAGCTCCGGTCGGCATATTCTGCCGGGCGGATCGCGTTCGGGCAGCTACACGTGCCGCTTCTCAGCCGGGCGGGAGTCCCGGCTAGGTCCGGGCGGCGGCCGAGGCCGCTCCGGCTGCTGGCGGGTCGATGGGGCTCTCGGGCAGCGCCGGCGTGTTTTGCCACCGTCTGTGCACGGTGCGGCCGGTGGCGGCTCCTGCGCCGTATCGATGCATTGGCCGCCGCCGGCTGATCAATAGCGCCATTCTGTAATGATGCTCGCCGGCATCGGCTGCGCCTCCCCGGTGCCTGGAGCGGCCGGCGTTCCCTGGGAGACAGGCCCCGGCACATCTCGGAGCGCCGGCTAAGCCACCGACGGAGACACCGGCGCGGCAGACGCCGACGGAGCGGCACTGGCGCGGCATAAGCTCCCGCCCGGTCACAGGCGCCGCGCGGCCACCTGTGGAGCCGCAGGCATTGGACAACCGATGACGGATCCACAGGCACGCTACGACCACTGGCGAAGCCACAGGTGCCACGCAGCCACCCGTGGAGTCACGGCTGACGGGGCGTAACCGGCGCAGGTTTGGCTCACGGACTGCTGGCAGCCGACGGATGGTCGGCTCGAGCGCCGTTCCGCTTGATGCGCCGCCTCCTGCCCGGCCTCCCCGAAGGGCGAGCGGGACCCAGGCCCGGCCGCTGACCGAGGCTGGCGACAGACCACGTACTTGCCGGCCGCGGCGCGAGCGTCCCACGCTGACCGGCACCGCAGACGCGCCCCGACCACGCCCACGGCGGGTCACACACGCACGCCCTGGCTGAGCGCGCCGCAGACAAATCGACCATCCGGCGTCGGGCGGGCGGCGCGGTCGCCAGCCCCCTGTCGACCTGTCGCCTTGTGTTTGATCGGCGTCACTCTGTTGACTGCGCCATTTGCGGCCGCTGTCAGACGGCGGCCAATTTCCTTCGGCTGCGTGGGGCATTAGTGTCGGCGGGGCGGCGGCGGAGCGGCCCGGCCACCTGTTACGGGCGGCGCGCTGAGCCGCCGCCGCCGCCGTGATTGGCCATTAGCTGGCGCCGCCGCCGCCGGAGAGGCAGGCCGGTCAGCTCGGCGGTCGCGGCGCCGCTCTAATCCTGCCGGCCCGGGCCGGGCCGGGCCACCCCGGCGTCCCGACGACGCGCGGCGGAGGCGTAACGGCGGTCCGCCCGCCCGCTGGCGGCAGCGCGCGGCTAGGCCGCACGGGTTTGCCGTGCCGCCCCGCCGACGACGCTGGTGACAGTGGGGCGTGAGCGCGACGCCGTCGACAGCTCGCGCTCTCGGGAGCCGGCCGCGCACGGCAAGCGTGAACGCGGTGCTGTCGGCGACTCGGGCTCCCGGGAGCCGGCCACGCACGGCAAGCGTGAGCGCGGCGCCGTCGGCGACTCGGGCTCCCGAGAGCCGGCCGCGCACGGCAAGCAGAGTGGACGGAGCCAGAGACGACAGGAGAAGCGCGGCTGTCCGGATCCGATCTGGGAACGGGGACTGCGGACCGTCGCGGGCCGCGAGGTCGACAGAGAAGCCATCGAAGTCCATCAATAGGGCGATCAATGTGTGCTATATGCGGCTGGTCCCGAAGCTGCCGCCAGTGTCTTCTTTGTGTATTTTTGGCAGTGATGCGCCGGCCAGCGCTGTCTTACTGCCGGTCAAGTTCACGTGATGGAAGTGAGCAACAGACCCCTCCAGAGCAGCATAATTATTTCTAGTAAATTCATAATCTGTGATGCGCAGTAAACCATAATCGGGGACGCGGAAAGTTAGCAAAAGTTTATGACCGTGAAGATGGCCTTGGGGAGTTCCCCGCGCCGTGGAAGTTGCCCTGTTGATGTCACACCGTATCAGACGCGACGCCTGGGGAGAGACGCGATCAATCTTCTGCGCCGAGAGCGGTGACGCATTGCGGACGTGGGAAAAACAGCCGTCTCTCATTAGACAAGCGTCAGGGCCGCCGCTCCGCGGCCTGACCTGCCGCTGACTCGCATCTGAAGCGAGCAGCCCCGCCCCGCTCTGCGCTGGAGAGGTATGCAGAAGACCGTGCGGACGCGGCGGCTGGTGGCGTATTGACGAGGCCTCAGCTGGTCGGCCGGTCCGGCTAAGGGATCCATGTCCCGAGCTCCAGCGTAAAATGGCCAATTAGGGCCAAAAATGGCCAACAGGGCCTGTCAAATAAGGAGCTGTCACGTCTCAAGCGCAGGTTTTGCAGCAGCGGCGGCGCACGCTGGGCTTCGCCGCTCTCGATTGGCAGCAGGCTCGCCGCTCTCCATTGGCAGCAGCCTCGCCGCTCTCGATTGGCGGCAGCCTCGCTGCTCTCGATTGGCGGCAGCCTCGCCACTCTCGATTGGCAGCAGCCTTGCCGCTCTCGATTGGTAGCAGGCTCGCCGCTCTCCATTGGCAGCAGCCTTGCCGCTCTCCATTGGCAGCAGGCTCGTCACTCTCGATTGGCAGCAGCCTCGCCGCTCTCCATTGGCAGCACCGACGGCGGCCCGAGCGCCGGCGATAGCGAGCGGCGTCGGTTAACGAAGACGGCGGACCGGCCGAGACGCCGCTGATCAGCGGGCCAGGCGGTTGGCCGCAGCGCCTGTTGATCATTAAGGACGCCTTTTAACGGTTACTGGTGTCGGCCGACGCCGCGTAGCGACCAGGGGCGCTAGCGTTCAGTTCGATGCCGCAACTGATGAGGACGGGATCGGAATGCCGACGGCCTTGGCAGCCAGCGCTGGCTGCTGTGGCACAGTCTCAGGCTCACAGCCAGCGCTGGCTGCTGTCGTTGGCTGCTGTGGCACTGTCTCAGGCTCACAGTCCGAAGGTGTCGCGAACCTAGGGCGGAATCAGCGCAGCGGACAGCATCGAGTGACGGGGCCGCGGGTTGCAACCTCGAGCGATCAGTCCTCATCAGCACCGAGTGGCGGGCCGCGGCATGCAACCTCGAGCGATCAGTCCTCATCAGCATCGAATGACGGGCCGCGGCATGCAGACTCTAGCGATCAGTCCTCATCAGCGCCGAGGGATGGCCGCAGCAGGCAGACTCGAGCGACCAGTCCTCATCAACATCGAGTGACGGGCCGAGGCATGCAACCTCGAGCGATCAGCCCTCATCAGCACCGAGTGACGGGCCGCGGCATGCAGACTCGAGCGATCAGTCCTCATCAGCACCGAGTGACGGGCCGCGGCATGCAACCTCGAGCGATCAGTCCTCATCAGCACCAAGTGACGGGTCGCGGCATGCAGACTCGAGCGACCAGTCCTCATCAGCACTGAGTGACGGGCCGCGGCATGGAGGCTCGGGCGACCAGTCCTCATCAGCGCTGAGTGACGGGCCGCGGCGTGCAGACTCGAGCGGTCAGTCCTCATCGGCAATTGGTCAGGCCTGGCCGCCGACGTCCGGTAGTCGGCATTTGATTGGGTTATTCCAGCCTACTCCGGAACGCGACGGCCGTTTTGAGGTGACGCCCCGTCGTTTCCAAGGCGCATAAGCCCATGACGGCGAAGCCCTGGGAAGTCTCGCTTCAAGTGGCTTCATAACCAGATAGGCCCGCTCTGCATACCAAAAAGACCGGACCAACTGAGATGGGAGGCGAGGTGTAGGCGCAAATTATGACGTGGACGTGAATCAATTCTAATTGAAGCGATATGCCGTCTTCTCTCGGCGATGTTGCGCCCGGTTCTTGTGACGTTGCGTGAGAATTGCCAAATTCGATGCAATGTTCATGAGTCACGACTCACATTCGTCACTGCATACCGTGCTGTAAAACGTCCATGAACTGGGCGCACGGCACCATGAATGGACCTTTGATCACGACAGAATTAGCTCCTTGATCGCGACAGAATTGGCAGTTTAATCTGGCCTCATGAGCTGCGTCGTCAGTCCGCCATTTCAGCCCGGCCTACGCCGGCTGCCTGTGAGACGGTTGAGATCGGGGGCCGGCCGCCTGTGAGACGGTTGAGATCGGGGGCCGGCCGCCTGTGAGACGGTTGAGATCGGGGGCCGGCCGCCTGTGAGACGGTTGAGATCGGGGGCCGGCCGCCTGTGAGACGGCTCAGATCGGGGGCTGGTCGCCTGTGAGACGGCTCAGATCGGGGGCCGGGTGCTTGTGAGACGGCTCAGATCGGGGGCTGGTCGCCTGTGAGACGGTTGAGATCGGGGGCCGGCCGCCTGTGAGACGGCTGAGATCGGGGGCCGGTCGCCTGTGAGACGGCTCAGATCGGGGGCTGGTCGCCTGTGAGACGGCTGAGATCGGGGGCCGGGTGCTTGTGAGACGGCTGAGATTGGGGGTCGGCCTCCGCTCCTCCTCTCAGTGCATAATCATGCCACGTGACTCGGCAGGGAGCCGTCCGCTGTCAGCCGGGCTCGCGTGCGACCAGCGCGCCGCCGCCGCTAATGACGATCAATGGGCCTGTGCCGCTCGGCGCCGGCGGACGGTGCCGGCGGCGGCGGCAGCGGCGGCGGCGGCTCGTGCGGCGGCGCGTGCCGCGTCGCGTCCGGCCGGTGTCGCGCGCCACGGCGGCCGCCCCGTCCCGTCAATGGGCTACCGTCCGAGTGCCGCCGGCCAGGCGCCGTCAGAAGTGACGGACGTCTCCAGCCTCACCGGCGCCGCTGGAGGAGAGGCCGGACTCGCCGACCCCACCGCCGCCTCGGGAGACGGCTAGGCTGACGTATGAGCGGAGTAGCTCCGGGTGGGATGTGTGATGACGGGGCGGAACACACGACCCTCCAGCCACCTTTTTCAGGCACCAGATGATTGTCTACCTACTTGAGTCCATGCGCCTAGAGGCCCGTTTAGACCATCAGACTGGAATTATTTCCAGGACTTGCTGCCTTCAAAGGGTTTGAGTAAAAGACCGTCGAGGGCTTCTGGTCGGAGTGATATTAAATTGCGCTACTGCTGACTGCAAAATGGTCGTCGCCAGAAGTATTTGCAATGCGAATGCCCTCCGCGAAGCTGAATAGCCCCGAGGGTCCGCCAAAGTGAAGTAAATTAACCTCATAGCCTGTCTGTTCAGGGCTCCCGAAGGCGGAGATAGCTCTTTTGCCTAGCTGGTAATGCATCTGAAAGGAATGTGTATCAGCACATTTCAACAACAAGGACACATTGATAGTAATATTCACCATGCCAAAAAATGCGAACGCAGCGCGGGTTTTATGGCGTTGTTGTGTTCGCAGGCTGTCGTGTTCGAGCGTAATTTAGAATGCAGGGGGTGGGGTGGGGTGGGGGGGGGGGGGGGGGGGGGTGGGGGGGTGGGGGGTAGGCTATTAACCAGGACATTGGGACGATAGGGAATTGCAACTTTGAGCTTGTGGGCCACGTGTGAGGTGTGCTGCGCTCAGTGATTACCAGACAAGATTTGAATAAGGATGAGGCTGGGAGCAAATACACGGGAAGGTAATCCAACCGACTGATGATATGCAGTTTGTCTCGCAAAGTTTCGCTGTCGCTGCTTGATTAGAACGTCTGTGTTGAGCATGACGTCGTGGGCCGGATGGGCCGCGGCAGCTTACTCTGACGTCGGAGGCCGGATGGGCCGCTGCAGCTTACTCTGACGTCGGAGGCCGGATGGGCCGCTGCAGCTTACTCTGACGTCGGAGGCCGGATGGGCCGCTGCAGCTTACTCTGACGTCGGAGGCCGGATGGGCCGCGGCAGCTTACTCTGACGTCGGGCGCCGGATGAGCCGCGGCAGCTTACTCTGACGTCGGGCGCCGGATGAGCCGCGGCAGCTTACTCTGACGTCGGGCGCCGGATGAGCCGCGGCAGCTTACTCTGACGTCGGGCGCCGGATGAGCCGCGGCAGCTTACTCTGACGTCGGGCGCCGGATGAGCCGCGGCAGCTTACTCTGACGTCGGGCGCCGGATGAGCCGCGGCAGCTTACTCTGACAGCCACGCTGCGAGCTCTCAGCGGTGACCTGGGAAGTTGTATTATGACGAACTGGAACTGTTCTAGTTGCATGGGAATAGCGATCAACAGTATAGTCGATTGTTTTTTTTTTTTGTGGGGAGTGTGACTCGCTGTGAGCGATAGTGTCATATCCTTGCAATATAAAGTAAGGGAATAATATTTTTTTTAGTAAAGCAAACGGTTATTGTACGGTGATTGCGTCATACTTAATGGTGTAGCCAAAGGATCCTTTTAAACCTGTCCCCAGCCCCTCCTAGAGGCAGCGGAGCAGTCTAGGAGGGGGGGGGGGCAGGGGTAACTGTGTCTGAAGGCTTCAATACGTTTTTTATTTAAAGGTTTGTTGGAGGTTTGTTAATTTAGGACATCCGTAGGTCCGTGGAACATAAAATTTGGCCTCATTGGGCATCAAACTAGTGTCCCGAACCTGTGACAGTATAATGAGTGGAGACAAAATAGCACATAGTGACTTCTAATTGATTCATCAAAAAGGAAACTTGTACAGACCATGGGTGTAGTTTTACAAAGCTTCTGGTGTGAAGAGGGCTGGACGGTGAAAAATAATCTCAATCACCCCCAAATTTCGCCAGTAAAAAATGTTTCTCTACGGATTTTCCCCACCCTATTTTTAAAGTTCAGTGCGGGAACACAATTGTGATGAGCCTTGGGGGGGGGGGGGGGGGCGTCATAGTATTGCGCTCCGCAGCTGCATGCTGCACTTCTTTCCGCCCCGCGATCGCCGTAGATGGACGACCCGGCGCTGGCGCGAATCCAGCACATGGAATGCCCCTTGTTCAGCATACACTGAGCCCCACGCGGAAGACATCTGCGTTTGTGTTTGGGAGTGTCTGGTACGCACCGCGAGGCGTCACAACATTCGCGATACCACTCGATGCAGATAACCTGGCAGGAGCGTAGTGTCGCAAAATAGGTTGGGGACGCCCCAAAATCTCGCTAAACTAGTCTTTCTTCGTAATGTTGGGGGAGGCTGTTGTCCAAATGTGGGGCGGGGCATCCTCGCCCCAACTGAATAGGAATATACACCCCTGCAACCTGAGGTTGTTAGTGTACTGTATGCATGCTCAGTGTACATGCAAATGGCTGATGACTCGAAAAACAGCAAGTAGGTTAACAGCCCTGGCCCCCATTCGCCGTTTTTCATAACGTGGACGGATTGAGTGGGAGGTTCGGTACATCCCTCCTCCCTCTCCCTCCCTCTCCAAACTAGGGAAGATAGAGCCCAGCGGGTAACACCAGCGGTTTCTCTCAACAATGTTCCGCGACTGTTATTAATTTATGTGTTGTTTGCTCAATAATTGACCTCATGATACCAGGTCAAAGGTAAAATTTCCTAAAAATCGAACTTCTCAGCTTTACTAATTTTTTCAGCTTTACATACCTACCGGACCATTCCTGCAGTGGCACGAAACTAAAAAGACGGGTTCCTCGTTTATTTTTGAGGATAAGGGTGTATAGTTTTATGCGTTATTTAACGTATGATTATGGTGTATGACACCGTTATTGTAATGTCGGCCCTCCACGCGCGGTTCACGAAACGGTCGGTGGCCGCCCGCGCCGATCGTTCATCGCCGCGCAGTGCTGCACCGTCAGGTGAACACTGGTGCTATATGTGGAGCGATGACGACGATCGTACATCGCCGCGCAGTGCTGCACAGTCAGGTGAACACTGGTGCTATATGTGGAGCGATGACGACGATCGTACATCGCCGCGCAGTGCTGCACAGTCAGGTGAACACTGGTGCTATATGTGGAGCGATGACGACGATCGTACATCGCCGCGCAGTGCTGCACAGTCAGGTGAACACTGGTGCTATATGTGGAGCGATGACGACGATCGTACATCGCCGCGCAGTGCTGCACAGTCAGGTGAACACTGGTGCTATATGTGGAGCGATGACGACGATCGTACATCGCCGCGCAGTGCTGCACAGCCAGGTGAACACTGGTGCTATATGTGGAGCGATGACGACGATCGTACATCGCCGCGCAGTGCTGCACAGCCAGGTGAACACTGGTGCTATATGTGGAGCGATGACGCCGATCGTACATCGCCGCGCAGTGCTGCACAGTCAGGTGAACACTGGTGCTATATGTGGAGCGATGACGACGATCGTACATCACCGCGCAGTGCTGCACAGTCAGGTGAACACTGGTGCTATATGTGGAGCGATGACGCCGATCGTACATCGCCGCGCAGTGCTGCACAGTCAGGTGAACACTGGTGCTATATGTGGAGCGATGACGACGACACTGGCCGGTGCTGGGTGGAAAGACGAGGCAGGGGGGGGGGGGGGGGGGGCGTGTAAGAGCTGAGGCTCACGCTGTGATGGAGGGAAGGTTGAAAGAAACATCTCTTTTCGATTTATGTTGGCGAATTTCGTTTTGCCTATGATGATGAGCTGTGCTATGCTTTGCTATCCCTTTTCTTTTCTGTCTTGTCCTGTCCGGTCACTCCTGCCTGTCCTGACTTGTCTCCGGTTCTGCCATGTCATTTCCTGCCTGGTGCTATCAGCTTCCCCTCTATCCTGTTCTGCCTTGTCTTTTCTCATCCTGCCGCAATCCTCCATCTCCTGGCTTCTGGCTGTCATGTTATGCGTAGTGATGGCGCAACCTCTAGGAGATTGGGGGACGGAAATCATGATATTGGCGCTGCGCGCTATGTGGACCGTATGCCAGTGTGTATGATCTCGCCCCAATTGTGTCTGTAGAATGCTTTTTTAATCTTCCAATTAAAAATGTCATTTCAAGTCAGTTCGACTCGTCTAAATTCCAGTTGCTTCCCTGTAGTCCTCATTTGCCGTCGTGATCTCGAAGACGTAATTGCGCTCATATATAAGAAAGCCAAAGGCTATTTTACAATAGGATTTTTATCATAATGCTCAAAATCAACGGTCGTTCGATGTAACAAAGGTCCGCAGCTCCCGTTTTTGGCAGATTATCAGCAGATCGGCCATTATGAGTTCAAAATTATAAGGAAGAGTCACGACATTCTATATATCAAGAGATGCTGGTTAAACGGCGTTGCGGTGCTAAATAGCAATATATTAACCGTACCCAATATTTTGAGCTGTACCCGTAGTTAAGAGTCAGGATAAGGATGGACTCTGAGGGTAAGAACGACCCAAAATCCGAGATCTGAAGTTAGTGCACTTAAACGGCTACTAACATTATTTTGGAAGTTTTCCAGACGATCTGACGACCTTAAATGGAGTAGCCCCCACTTCACCATTAACATGTTCCCACCACTTCGATGCATGATTGAACGACCGTGTAGATTAAGTTGACGTTAAACTTCGATCCTGATGCTGACCTCCATCGAACTAGGCCAGAGGGCTCGGTTGTTGATGACATCCATGACACAGGCATTTAAACCTTAAGGACCAGGAGACATGCTGCTCTAGTGCAAACGGAGCCAGTAATGCGCCGGGGTGCGGCCATTTTCACATATTCACGGTACACACCTATGGGAAGTCATACCTCAGTGCGTTGACGTGAAGAAGGTTGAAACCGGTCACAAGGGGGTCCAACCTTAGCTGGCCTACGTTGTGTAATGATCCGCTGAACAGTTTGGAAGACACCTCCAAAGGACAGGCCGAAGGTAATCAGAAGAAACCATTCACACGGACACACTGCTGGCGGCAGCCTAACTGGGCTAGCTGCTGCCGTGGCAGTGTTTCGTGGAATAATAAGCTTACCGGACGCATGGCCTGCATTTCTGTTGGATTGCACTGTGTATTCTGCACACAAGCTGAAGGGCCTGGCTGGCATGATGGAATGCAACTCTGTGAAAGTTGACATTTTCCTCAACAAAGAATAGCAAATTAAGTTTACTCTACGAAGCAGCTAATCGAAAGTTCTCGCCTGAGGATGAATATAAATAAATGGACTCAGTCGCGGGGCGAAGTGTTACAGTCGTTGCATTTGCAGGCCAATTTAACATAATTCGATTTCACGAATGCGTAGTTTTCAAACTTTCTTCGCCGACTCATTTCAGCGGTTGTTAACTGCCTTCTCTTGTCTGCAAAACCCACAGGGGTGTTTAAAACCCTGTTGGTCTTTGCAACGCCGCTATAAAATTTGCAAGCACTCCGTGTAAATTTTATTTTTACGACGTCCCCAGGCAGTTTGCGGACTGTCCGATTGTCACCGGTTTCCGTAGCAGACGCCCTGTTCGGTGTCGGCGCTGTTCATGTGACGAGCGCCGCCCCCTCTCCTGTTACAGGGCGTGTGCACGGAGGCCGGCGCTGTTCATGTGACGAGCGCCGCCCCCTCTCCTGTTACAGGGCGTGTGCACGGAGGCCGGCATGTACGCGCTGCGTGAGCGGCGCGTGCACGTCAACCAGGAGGACTTCGAAATGGCCGTCGCCAAGATCATGCAGAAGGACTCGGAGAAGAACATGTCCATCAAGAAGCTGTGGAAGTAGGCCGGTGTGCGGCCCAGTGGCTGGGCTCGGTGGTGTGTTGGACTGCGTCGTCGTGCCCGCGCGCGCTTCGGGCCGGCCTGGCCACGGGCGCCCAGAGAGGGAGGGAGGGGGGAGGGGGGCTGTCGCGCTCTGCACTGTCTCAGCCGAAAGAGCACAGAGCTCCAAGGTACGGCGGCAAATACACGTGTGGACGGTGTTGACACGGCTGTTTGGCTCGCTGCGAGGGGCT
The DNA here is from genome assembly GCF_011947565.3 of Pollicipes pollicipes. Taxonomy (NCBI): domain Eukaryota; kingdom Metazoa; phylum Arthropoda; class Thecostraca; order Pollicipedomorpha; family Pollicipedidae; genus Pollicipes; species Pollicipes pollicipes. Next base: position 26,558,615 of record NW_023596461.1, read on the forward strand.
CCACGACTGGTGCTGGCGTCCGCCTATGACGCGCCATTGCCGGGCTTTGTGGCCGTGGCGACTTCATTAGCTCCCGCGACGTGAAGTTTGTCACAGCCACCGCTGCGCTCTGGGGATGGCCAATGCCGTCATCATGAGTAACATAGTGGCGTGTCAGATCATTGGCTGACATTTTGCGTTTCATCGGGAGAAACTTGGGCAACATTGTATGCCACATCCAGAGAAGGGTACACGTGTAAGTTGTTCAGTGCAACTGCGGGGAACATGGCATATGCCTAAGAGCGTTTTTTTTTTTAACTTATTCATTGTTTGGATGGCGTCGAACCAAATAAGACTTGTGTGCAGGACGATAGACCGACATCTTGATTCCACTTTGATATGCATTATGGCAATGCCATAAGAAGGGAAGGCCGTGTCAAGGATGATTTTTAGAACAAAATGACGATCATCCTGAGTGGCCTTCCACCCAGCGCAGCACCAGCAGGGCGATTGAGCACGGTCGTGTCTCAGATCCTACTGAAAAGTGCCAGGTGGGGTCATCTGATGAGTAGAATCTGTCACAATATGAGGTCTCTGATCTACCGGTCACGAGATACGTCCGAGGCGTTTTCATAACGAGTTGACATAATGAAGTTTACATAGGCACGTTCGGAAAAAGTGAGGTTGCGATTTAGGTAAAGGGTCATGGTTTTAACTTTGTATAATGTCCGCTCTCAACTCTGTGTTCTGCTGATAAGACCTTTCGTATGATGTCTTTCTAAACAAAAGCAATATCCAAGAGTTCGGGTGTCTAGCTTTCCCATGCCTCAAAACCTGACCATTTTCACTCTTCACCATTTTTGGCATCCAAATGTCACCCAAATGATGCATTTGTGTGCCACCTGACATGGCCTTTAATTGATTGTGCACTGCGCAGATTTCTTTACAAATCGTGAACAGGGTTTTTTTGGTGCGAGCCGGCTGGTCGATGTGATCAGTTGATGGCTAATGACTAATGTAGAGTTTTCCGTTCGTTATAAAAGAGCACAAAATATCCTATCGTACAAAATTTATTGAGAACGTGATGCACAAGCATAACAAGTGTTACACATTTAATAGCCGAGGGAAATGACACATACGACGTCGGCGGCACGTAAAATTGCGTTCGACAATGGCGCGTCGAAATTCATCGGCGCACATCCAACTGTTGCTCTAAGGCCAAGGCACCAAAGCCAATAGAGACGGAACCTAAGCGATCATGAGTGCCACGGCAGCCCAACAAAGGGGCTTCCGTCAACTAGTATAGGGTTCTCAGAACAGGTGACAAAACCCCAAGACCAACGTGACGGGTCCCTCACCGATCGGTAGTGTCCCGACAGGGTAACAAAGAATCCCGGCCAGAGCACAGGGCGCTATGAGCCAAGGAAAGCTACCGAAGACCAGCGCACTAAATTAATGTCCCTGTGCGATCAACAGTGCCCGGGTAGGTTAACAGAAAGGGCACCGATGTAGTGAAAGGTCCCCGCAAATGAGATAAAAGGGACAGAGCCATAGATCAAAGCAGAGGGTCCCTGAGCATCGCGTGGCTCGGTGCGTTACCTTACATGAGCCCCAGTAACAGCACAAAGCCCTTCGAGCAAGTGGACAAAACCTGACACCAATGTGGAGGGTCCCTGGGCGACCGAGGGCACCCTGGCATATGGGGCCCCGATGAAAGCGTATGGAGCCTTTCGGGCGAATGGGAAGAATCCTTGGAGAAAACCTGGTCGATCAAGAATGTCCATGCCTGTAGGCAGATAGTGTCCCAACAACACTGTAGGACACTACGAGAAAATGCAAAGTTATCAAGGGCAGAATGGAAAGTTCCTTAGCGATCAGATTGTCCCGGAGGTGGACATATAGGGACAGGACAACTGCGTACGGCCTCTGGACAGCGTAATGGTCCCTAAAATTTCCCCAAGCAACACCTCCCTCGGTGAAGAACTAACTTTGTCTGCTCATGAACTCCTCAATTTCGATTGCAACTCTTCTTTGTCCTCTGTAGGCCCAAAGACTTTCAATTTTCTTATGTTTTGTGTTAAGGCACCTAACATATTAAAACTGCGTCCGCTTGCCGGTTGTGTGCCCCTTCCGAGCCTATGGGTCCTCGGGTGCATAAAGGGGCATGTCCCCGTGCCTTCACCCTTCACCCGTCCCTTCCCCCTCTAATTGCCACCGACCGGAGCAGCTTAATAGATAGAGCTCCGATGAGAACCATTTAAATGAGAAACACCCAAGACTCAACATGGAGGGCCCGGAATGATTTAGTTTGCCTAAGCATGCAAACAGAAGGGCCCCCGACAAGAGTTCGGACCCTCAATTCAGATAAAAAATACCCAAAACCCAGTGCGGTATGCTCCCGAAAACGGAGTGTACCCGAGTGGGTTATCAGATGACCCCCGATAGGAGCTTAGGGCCCTAAATTCAGACACCAAGACACAATGCACAGGGCAACAGAGCAATCCAGTGTGGCCGAGCAGGTGAACAGATGGGCCCCAACAAGTGCGTAGGGCCCTCCATTCCAACAGTAAGACACTGTGACCCGAGGCACTATGTGGAGAGCTCCCGAACAATCGAATGTGCCCGAGCAAGTTAACAGATGGGGCCCCCGACAACAGCATAAGGCCCTCGATTCAAATGAGAAATACCCATGACACAAAGTAGAGGGCGTTAACCTTGACAAGCGTGAAGGGCCCTTCATTCAAACAGACCGTACCTAAGACTTTGTTTGCAGTGCTCCGGCTTCTGCTATATTGATAAACAGCAAAAGGGTATCAATGCAGAGTACATTAAATGGATAGTATCCACTTGTAAAAATGGATATTTATTTCACTTCTCCGGTGGTTTAACCGAGCCAGCGGTTTTTCCGAATCACGGGAACGGCTCACCTATCGTCACTTGCGCGTTTGATGCATGGTCATTGGTTAGTTGTCCCGCTTCAACTGAAAAAAGATGTTCTTTTTGAGTGTTCGAAACTGGATTGTGACGAATGGTGAGCGAATTTCTAGGTTATGGCCGTGATATGTGGTTCGTCGGATATAAAGAGACAGATACTAGTGGCCATTTTTTCTGTGGAAAATTCGGAAAATATGTTGTAATATAAAGTATGCAGTAAAATATGTTTTGTAACAGTATGGGTCAGGCCTTCTGGGCCTAGTCTTGCTTTACTGCCTCCTCCTTTCCTCAATGCTCCCGTATGCCGTTTGCTATGATGTTTGCCAAAAAACTCCACTTAGGGAGCGAGCCAAATATGTGCAATGGTGAGCAAGGTTATCACTTGCTTGGATGAAGGGGACAATCCTCGGAGGTTTTTCCACAATAATTTTGGAACGCGGCGCGATAACGCCTCACCAAATGTCGTATAGCTATAAATGATGGATAGCTGATCTTGTCATATGCAAATTATATAGTACAGGTCGCTGACCTATAGGAGCTGAATCAGACTATTGCTGTCAGTGGATGCAATCCCTGCGGAAATATTCAATATGATGCGAGAACGGAGTGTTGGACGATGTCGCACAACCTTGAGATGGCTTGGTAAACATTACACAGCTGCGATTAGGATTACGATTAATGTTATTGACTTGGATCAGGTATGTAGTTAAATCAATTTCAAAACCGAACCGCTTTATCACTACATGCTTTGTTTCGTGAGGTAGTTTTGGACGCTTAATTTAACTTTCTGGATCTCAAGGACGTCAAAAGATAACTGTTTTCACATCATGAAGGTCAAGTGAGGCCACTGACCTAAAATGACCTCGACAAATGGTTTGATTTCAGTATACCGCGTGAGATAGTACTCGGCGCCGATTCTGCAGTCGAATATCAAAATAATGTCAGTGTTGTTTTACCTGCTAAAGGATAAAATAAGGTAACTGGCCGGATATGGACACCAGTGGCATTTTGTTTATAAACGGTACCGAGGTTAAAAATGGCTGTGCGAGTTGCTCTGAGAGCTCTTCGGACACCGATCTTGAGGTTGACTTCCTTTAACCTTATTTGACGCGAAGTTCGGGGCCGAAGAAAATCAAAGTTGAGACAAACGATTTCACAAAGACCCTACCTACTCTGTGCGTTTGGGGTCTCCATCCCTCTTAGTTTTTGAAACCTCAGCGGGGTCAAATTGACCCCATTCCAGCGCGTCACCATCGATCGATCGCCCGGATGCGTGTTGGCTGAGTTATTATTGGTACATTTGTCCGCGCATCCATCAGGGAGCTCTGCTATTTTTTCACACAAGGGTGAATCACCCTAATGTCTCTGACTAACTGTGTTGGTAAACACGTGCACAATCATCGCATTGTGTTTGACACAATCAGAAAGTATCGAACAGCTTTGGTGCTGCGTCGTTTTATCCTCGCCAAGCCAGTGGGCTGTGGATAAGGGAACCGTGCACCGGAGTTTATCCTAGTAACACCTTTTGGTGGCATCCTGCAGAATACATGAATAAACGTCGGCAAAATTGTTGACAGCCGCAGCTTTATCAAGCACGATAGATATTTTTGCTTCCTCAAAATCTGCGTCTGTTCCTTAGCGGTGTTTTGATGGCGAGTAGGCTTTTTATGGTTCTGCAAAACGTCACAACAAACTCGTCGACATGTTCAACCAGCCCACAAGCGTGCAGTGGTCCGTGGATGTCCATTTCCTATACTGAGGAATGGGGATGATGTGTTGCGTCATTTCTCGGTGCGACAGCCAGCAGTGTCACTTTCTAAAATCGGGTGGATGTCGGTGTTGAGCTGATGAGATTGAGCTAACCAACCTGTTAAACCTGATTTTTTTCCGGATTTCGGCCGCTTTAATCTGCCTTTTCCAGGGCTGATTTTAAAAAATGCATGTCTCGTTACTCCAATGATTCTCGATGCGGAGGAATGGCTTCCTGTTTTAAGGCGATGCGGAGCTTGATTTTTGTGAAAATCTTAGAATGGGCTGTGTCAGAAACACGTCTTAGAAATTGGAGCCCTTCTAATCAGCGGAAATTGGTTTCGTTCATCGCCCACCGAAGGAGGCACGAGGCGCAAAAAAGGTTTTGTGCAGAATTGCGTGGCCTGGCACTTACGGACGACAACCTACAGTCAATTGTCGAGTTCCCTGTCATAGCGTACTTACATACAAAGATAAAGCTGAAGTTGTACGGCCTTCTGAACAGACATGTCGACAGCTGTGAGGACAGAGTGTGTAAAGACCGATGACCGAATTAGTCTTCAAACTAACCGCCTTAAAAGTAAGGTGGCCAACACTTTGACGCGTGTTGAAAGTTGGTGTGAGCGAAGAAGGCTTCGAATCTTGGTGTTTCGGGATGCTGAGTTTGGAGTTCCCGTACCCAAGATAGTCGGCTTTCAGTATAGCAGAAGGAAGTGGATAAACGACGCCGTGAATCAAGCATACGCTAGATTTGAAGACCCTCGACGTGTGAAGCTCCGCTCGTATTTATATTTCTTTGCAAAACTCGACCAACACCGCCTCAATATTTCCCTCACTCTGGAACACACCGTCATTTGATTCCATTGTTGATTCCTTGATAGCCTTTTTGCAGTACAATCAGATGGAAGGCACACCGCCGAGCTGTACTCTAAATCAGCCTGTCCCGCAATGTGCTTTAGCCCGTCCCTATAGCTCAGCTGGTCAGAGCGCCTGCATTCCGAGCCACAGACCCGTGGCGAAGATGGGTTCGAGTCGCTTTCGATGTTTCGCTATTTGTCGGTGACTGCCATAGCCTGCGGCCGTTGGCAGCGGCCTCACCAACGGTCAGGTAACGTCAAAGGACAGGATATACTGAGCCGAGTGCTGCAACACGGTAAGCTCTCACCGCTCTCAAGTGCTACCGCTGACCCGGAGTTTAACGACCGGGTGTGGGCTCTCCAAACAAGCACTGCTTAGCGTAGGCGCTCATCCCAGAAATACATTCAATCAAAAGGTTCGAACTGAATCCTTATGAGTTGAAAGTTCGTTCTTGAGTCAACGACCTTCAATAAACCATGAGATACTGGTTAAACGGCGTTGTGCTAACCAACGATTCTATTGAGATACTCAATATTTCGAGCTGGGCTCAACCTCAAGAACGCCATAGTGATGCTGCGATGCTGGTCCTGAACAGCATCCACTCTTGAAAATAAAGCAGCTCGAAATATTAGACGCCGTCAATGTGACCGTTATTAAGCATTGCATCGTCGTTTAACCAGCACCTCCCGATCTGTTGAAGGTCGTTGACTCGACGTAGGAACTGTCAACTCATGGTGCCGAAATACCAGGAGCTGAAGCCTTTCTTAAATCGACTAAAAGAAATGGAAGATGTAAAGCCCGCTCCTATCATACTGCATTGGAATTCCGCACAGCTGACGGACAGCATGAAGCCAGTTTTATATCGCAAATGTGGAGGGCGGTAGGTATATCTTCTGCTCCCAAGTCGCGTGGACATGGGCGTGCTAAAGTATTCTCTCCTTTTCGTGAGAACGAATGCACGGACCACTGAGTGAGATCTACCGATTGCGCCGCAGGTTCTCGGTTCAGCAACACGTCAGGTCCGCGAAGAAGTCATAGAAAAGTAACATAAATTGACTGTGTGACATTCGGGGTTTGATTCCCCGCGGCGCCCGCCCTTCCTGCCAGGGTGAGAGGCAGGCGACACCATACAGCCTCAGCAGCTGAGTGCATCGTAAAGCCCCAATAGCACACGACTATGGCATTGGCATTGCACCGTTAATTCAAGGTGGCCAAGCTTAAAACTGACCCACGTTTTTCTCAACAGCGGTTCACACAATCAACACTGCAAAGACACTCGAACGACCATTCAGTGGCAAAACGTGATAAAAACTATGGTAGACACGACTGATTTCAGATTTGTCAAACCATGGTTTGACAGTCATGCATAACATCACAAAAGATGCTTCCTTGAGCACGAGAACGAGTATCTTGTTGACGCAACCTTACACCAGGTGCTATGCATCGCTATCGCTCTCATACTCTTCTGGGTGAACCTTCAAAGGCTCAAGGCCACCTTCAGACTTCGATCACGGCTGCCCATCAATCGGGCAATTGTGAAGGAATTTTGTCTGCATGTTTTGGTCCATTGTTTAATTTTTGCTTATGTGCATCGAGGGGCTCAAAGGGGTACTGGGGGAGGGAACTCGGGTGTGCGTTGGGTGAGAGCAGCCCCCCCCCCTTCATTTTTAAAAAAGTAATACCCCTGGCTACAGCACTCAGAGCATAACCAACTTTGAAACAAGCCGAAAACATCTCGAGTCATATTTGGCAACCCGTTGGTCAGGCAAGGCTGATATTTTTAATCACCCTAACTTGCATCGCTCCACACGAGAATCACGCTCGTGGAGCCCACTGATCGGCTGATCCAGCGTCTGCTGCCTGTACCCAGGCTCCCGTGAGGCCCACCGAGCCCGGTGCAGGGGCGCCCTTCGACGGTCGGGCACCGGACACCAGGTGTGCCATGTCAGCAACGACGAGGGTCGTGTGGAACCGGCGGCCGGGGCTTGTTGTTGGCGCTCCATTGTTTCACTGCAGGATCAAACGGACTTTATCTGATCACACTAATTACTTTTGTATCTGTATCAGTGTTGCGGCGGTCAGCACGCATCAGCGTCACGTAATGGCCTTCGAATAGCCTCGGGCTATATATACCGTGACCGGTGGTATGCACAGAGCTGATGCTGCGCTTGGTTTGTTCAACGCACATGGTGGACTCTGATAGCAGTCTTCAAAGAAAGCTGGGTAATTATCAAAGCGTCGGAGCCGCATGCCATTTGGTGGACAAACGTCCTATTTCGGTCACGTCCAAATGTCAAGTCAGTGGAAAATGCCGTGCTTTGAGCCGTGGTCGGACTATTCAGACGCTCGTACCCTCGGACGTTATTTCTCTTTTAAAAAGTCAATAAGCGGAATGTTTCATCTGCAGAATAACATGATAGGAACGGACATAATGCAGAGTTGAAGTAACTATCCTTGAATTAAGGTCATTATGCCACTTTCCAAATCGACCTACGCTTTTTAAAGTTCTATATGCTCTTGCTTTTGCAACGTCCTATTTGCTAGCGGCAGCCAACTGCACCCTATTTTGTTTACCACCCAGAAACTGAAAGCTTTGGAGAAAACGCTTGGTTATTCGCACTGCAAGGCGAAAGAGTCTGCTATCAAGCAAATGACCTACCGCCTAGAGATTGGCAGGAAAACTAGGAAAATACCTGGTTGGATCCTGTTGCTTCCTGGTGCCCTCCGAGCGATTCCAGACTGACCTCTGGTTCCCGAACCAGGAACCCGCTGTGAAGAAATCTTGGGAACTAATCACATGTCCGTATGGACACGCATTTGTCTCGGCATTTTCTTGACAGTTTAGTTTTTATCCTAAAGACACCGAGTTCTCCCTCAGACAATCCATTCCGTGACTGACTACACACCCTGATGTGTTCGGTGTTGTGGGTGATATTTTTCCTCACTCTAAAGGGCACTTATTGGATATTACGTAAGAGACTCAAAGAGCGGTGCTTGCGACATGATGGCTGCTGAATAATCGTGTATCCTAACAATGCCTTTATAGTTTTCTTCCTTACGATTGCAACATATCTCCTTACTTATTAGAAGGGGGCGAGTCGAGAATGTCGCACGGCGCAGTAGCAGAACGGGGTTGCCCTTCTCGTTCCATGAGAGGAAGACTTGCCATTTCCCACCTTCCATTATGGATCAAAACCCATTTTGATTTATGAGATCGCCGATATTATATTCCACCTGGCCAGATGCAGCTTTGGCGAACCAAAGCAAATCAAATAAAAAAATGTTCAGAAAGTGACGTGTTTGGGTGCACAGGCTGCCGTTAAAGATCTAGCCTAGACTTCAACACCTAAAAAAAAGACACCTAAATAACTGGCTTATTACAAAAGTATAGTGAATGAAACCAAACGCATGTACGCCATTCATTCCTTGTTAACACGCGCTCGGGTGAGGAGGTCCACTCACTTTGCCCCTCCCCCGAGGGTTTTTCCAGAATAGTCTCGGAATGGCACGACGTAGCTGCACCAAACGTGAACTGTAGGCAACTGAAAAGCGGATCTCTTGATACCAAAAAAAGATATCCTTTGTGTGGTTGCTGACCTATGCTAGCTCAAAGTGAGGCTTTGGTCGTCAGCGAAGGCAATTTCTAAGAAATCGTTCGATCTGAGGCTAAAACGGACTGCCAAGCAAAGCCATAAATCTCTGAGATAGATTCTTAGACAATTGGACAATTACATTTAGCACTGCGACAAATCCCATTCAGCTTCAGAAAGGTTTGAAGGTCAGATCGGGGATAAGAATTAATCTGTTTTGTTTGGAGAGCCGGCTTTATGGAGAGGTTGCTGACGCTTAGTTCGAATTTCGTGATGCCATGTAATGCATTAGACATATTCCATGAACTTCTTAATGTTTAAAGTAGGTCACGGCCCTAAAATGACCCACATCAACCTTTTGTTTTGTTAAGAGCATACCGCCGAGCGTTATCACTCACAGTGACTAAAATTAAAAAATCCTGATAATCTAGTAGGTTTTTGGTCACCATGACCTTCTAAAATTAAAATAAGATCACTGATCTAACATGAACGCCAAGAACCTTTTTCATGGACCAGATATTTAGATTCAATGCGGCCCCCGAGAAGGGCTGGGGCACTCTGGACACCTATCTGGAGTTTGACACTGTCTGACATTATTTGACCCGAATGTCGTGTTGAAGGAACCTCAAATTTTGGTATAAGTGATATAGAGGCCAACTCACCCTGTGAATACGGTGTCTCTAGCTATGTTGATATTTTTCATATCGGCGGTGAGCAGTTAAACCCCACCCCCTTCCCGGTCGAGCGGGTGGTGTTCGTCCGGCCACCTGGGAGGCCGTTGACGTATATTCCAGCGGCATAGTTTGATGCAATGATGCAAGAAATATGCGTCACATGCATGTTTTGCTTGGGATGATGAAGGCCTGGTGCAAAAACGCCATATGGGGGTCCGTCCGCAAATTACGCAACGCATTCTTCGCCATCCGTTCCTTCGTATGCACTGGTTGTGCTGGATTAGATACCTTTTCCCCTGGTAACGCTTGTAAAGACACGGCTCAAAATCGTTTTGGCATGATTTGCTGTTGTAAACACACTGGCGTTTACACTGTTTTAAACACCGCCCCCCCCCCCCCCCCCACTTCTTAAAAGGGAACTAAGATAGCCCCTTACAATAACAATAACGTTATATTCCTTATGTAGGATGTATTTTGGATGAATTTTCGGTCACGGGCCTTCCTCACATTCCAGACACCAGATGCTAGGCAGCGTTGAAAGCGGTTTTTCCCAGCATACACGTAATCAGATGGCAAACAACACTTTGACCGAACAAAATTTCAATAAATAGCAGGCGGAAAAATGCACCAGCATCGTACAGATAAAGGCGGCATAATTCTCCATGATAAAACATTTCTTTTTAGTCGGAGTTTTCGTTTGCGCATGTAGATTGATTCACAAATATAACATTGGGGGTAGTCTGTGTTTTTGTCAGGATGTTAACAGCCACGATCTTCTCATTACGCCGAATGTCATAGTTTTGGCGGACGTAAAGAAAATGATGGCCAGTGAGTGTCTCAAGAGTTTTATTTTTTGCGTCTAGCACGTGCTCGTTAAACCATAGCTGAATGGGCCTTTTTATTCGCTAACATACGATGCACTTTCACTCCTGCCCTCATACATAAAGAACGTTATACCGTACACGACACTGGACGTCAAACATTTACCTTTTAAGCCAGATCTACACGCAATTACAAATTCTGTTGCCGGATGGACAAACAGCTGGTGAGAAAGCTGACCAAACTAAATTATGTTTCAAAGTATCTTGGTTTTACCATGCTAGACTAGCGTTAAGATAAGATTTTTCAACAACGGATGTTATCTTTGCACACAAAGCTTTATCCACGTATGGTAATGTAAAATAGCCATCCAGGTCTTCCGTCTCGGTGGCGCCAATGGTGTGCTTGCTAATGTTAGTGATTTTCTTGCCGATGCTGATGACGATGTTCCCGCTGCTGTTGTTCGTCACGGCGTTGTTTTTCTAGTCGATGTTGCCGTGTGGCTTCTGGGCGAAGGCGACGTAGAAGCTGTTTCGAGTAACAGTTTTCATCGAACAGATTTTATAGTCTTTGACATGAGCGGTTAGTTACAGAATTTGAAGATATTTTCCTTGCACGTCGAAATTCTGAACGGATGACGGCCTTTTTATCGGCATAGGTTGGGCTGCTGTGTTATGGATGATTATCCCGGAATGGTTAGGCTTGATGACGAGTTCTATGCAAAATTTGGAGTTTTGATCAACCGTAACGAGTGTTTCAAGAAATGCAAGCTATCCAAAGGTACGTGCGCTTTTAAGGTAGCCTTGATGCTGTTATGGAAAAAATGAAGGTATTTGATGAGGTCCACCAGCTTGCCGTGAGAGTGAGTCCAGACTCGCATTGAATCATCGGTGTATCTGGCGTAAAAATCAGGTTTTAAGCTCGCGTTGTTAATAACAGCTTGTTCAAATTTATGCATAGAAATTATTGCAACGGGAGATGCCGCCTTGTTACCCATGGCAATGCCGAGTTGGCAATGTTTGCAGTGATGATTGTCAAATCTGAAGGTATTATTTTGGAGACCGTGTGAGAAGTCCCATGATGTCCACAGGTGTGATACCACAAAACCTAATATCATTCTGGTGTTGGCAAGTTAGGTTGGTGACCACCGATACAGCCCCCACCGACGGGATGCCGCCATATCGGTTGACAACATCGATGCTGAAAACTGTGGCGTTCCGTGGAAGTTGGTGGCCAGGAAACTGATATTTGGGTCTTTTCAGGTATTCTGGGTTTCTGATATGAGCCGGGATGTAGGAAAAAAGTTGATTTAAGGTCCCATCTAATCTAAGAGCCAAGACATTTTTTTCAGCCTAACCACCAGAAGCAGACAATAGGCCGGAGGGGTACACCGCCCTTTTTTATGGTCCTTCGGTAGCCTATAGAAAACTGGTGTTCTGGAGTTGGTGGCTAGAAGGCCGTTCACAGATGAATCGAGAAGCTTGTTTTGAGATATTTTAAAAAATACGTTTAGTTTTTGCTTCAATCCTTGCTGTTGGGTTCTTGGGCAGTTTTTGGCAGGTATTTGCGTTTTGCAGTGTGTCGTAAACTTTGTCAACGTGCGCTGTTTTATCCAAAATAACCTGCCTCTTACATTTGTCGCTCGTTTTCACAATTATGCCCTCATTCATTTTCAGCAGCTTCATATCTTTTGTTTCCGGATGTTTTGTTCACTTTAAAAAAACTTGTTTCAGTAACTTAAGCCTTCCTATAGGCTGGCCCAAAGTCGGCGGAGGTCATCTTTTCTAAGCCTGGAAAGTTTGGCTCAAATCCTCTCTCATTTATCTTTGCTTTATGGTGTTGTTTTGTGAGACCAATTTCAGCACGTGGGAGTGAGCTATCTTCTATATTATTCCCCACATGGTTGTCAGATGGAGGAAGCGCAGGTAAGGTGTTTGGGGATTAGGCATGGTTAAGTTACGTTGAAGAGAAGCCTCTCCATTTTTTATCGTAAGCCAAATGCTCCACCCCTGCTTCTACTTCCTGCAGAATTGCACTTTTAATGGTGTTTATCACTTGCAAATGTCGGGTATTTGAGAAACGCCAAGCGGCAGGGACATGGCTGATAGATTGGTAACACGCTTGGCTGCTCTCATGCTTGCATGATCACTGTCAATCGGCTGACTCGCTCGGTTTCTTGTCCCTTCGTGGTCTTCTTGTCCGTTGCACGCGGAAAAGCTTGATGATTCTCTTACATCATCGTTGGTATAATTATCGTGTTTTTCATGGATGGTGAATCTGGATGCTAGTTTCCATTTGATCAAAGCATTGAACTTGTATTCCAACCGCTGCTTGCCGTTCCCCAGAGTCTCTTCAAGAAATTGTCTGCATGCACTTTTCATCCAAAAGAAAACCATATCATCCAACTGTCGCAATTCAAGTTCATGCCTCCTCTGCTGACAACGTTCCAGATATGTTTTCTTCCAAAATGCGTCTCTAATCGATTCGTTTAGGAGCTTGGAAAAAACGCTGTTCATTCCTTATATTGGTGTCTTCAAAATGTTTTCAAGCACATCACAGCCGTTACTGTTTGATTCAATAATTTTAAGATGGTACAGTGCTTGTGCAATATGAGGCATGAGAAGTAGTAAAAGGGAATTAAGATTACCTGTCACAATAATTACGCAGCTTTAGCGTCCGTCCTCAGTTCGGCTAGCGCTGTCAGCCCTAGCGTCCCTTCTCAGTTCATGTATTGATATACACAATATAGCCAGATTCTTGCAGATACTCACCTCCCCATTCTTACAGCTTCCAGCACGCTACTTCAACCTCCTCTCACGCCTCGTCCTCTTCACGTGAAACATAATTTATAGACGGCCCTTGTGGGCATACGCTGAATGCACCTGTTTTTCATTGAAGCGCTCAGGGAACTTGGTGAGTTAAAACGCCCCGAACCTATTCTTGACACCAGTCCAGTTGACAGGTATCTGTGTGGTGTGGCAGGTGACGTTTACAGAACCGGGATCTTACTTGGAACTTGGACTGTTTCCGAACATTTCCCATGCGCATTTGCCAAATCAGATTCTTCGTTTACCACGTATTGATTCATTCAACATCAAACACAAGAATTTCGAAAAACATAGCTAAAAACACCGTGACGTCCGTCCTCAGCTCAGCTGGCATGCTCATCCGTAGCGTCCGTCCTCAGCTCAGCTGGCGCGCTCAGCCGTGGCGTCCGTCCTCAGCTCAGCTGGCGTGCTCAGCCGTGACGTCCTTCCTCAGCTCAGCTGGCGTGCTCAGCCGTGGCGTCCGTCCTCAGCTCAGCTGGCGTGCTCAGCCGTGACGTCCGTCCTCAGCTCAGCTGGCGTGCTCAGCTGTGGCGTCCGTCCTCAGCTCAGCTGGCGCACTCAGCCGCCTTCTGAATGGGACCGGCATCTTTAGCAATGACCGGTATAGCTAAGTTCTAACTAGTTTGAACAGCGTGGGGCATAGACAGGAGTGCGTATTTTTATGATTTGTTTCCAGACTTGTGCATGCATTGTGACTCGAGGTATATAACGTGTATTGCTTCATGTATTTCCTCAATTGTCGGGATTGTTAGCTGGCAGTGTGAGCGGCCTGAGTTTCCGTAAGCCCATAGGATATTCTATATTGCAAAGTGCACTGCTACAAAAAGACGAGTATACATTTTTGCCAATCAGCGGAAATCTGGCAACGGCTTAAAACAAACACGAAAATATCCTTAAAACGAGTCCGAAAGTTCAACAGACATACTGTTTTTACCGTTATGACATTACTAGACCTCAAGTAGTAGAGGCAAGGCAAGTGGGAAAATCTGGGAAATCGGGCCTCAATCGTAAATAGGTTTGGGCATCTTTGGATTTGGATCGGTGGTTTGTAAGCGTCGGAGGTCCAGGACTTCAGGCCGAGGTCCAAGTTTGCTGGTCCGGGAGTATAACAGACACGCCTCAAAAACTTACTGATGCTAGCTTTCACTATATTTCTTTTTAGCTTATCCCGTCACCTTTAAGGAGAAATTGACTTGTTTTACCCGTGGTTATGTGGTGCGTTTGGCAAAACAACGAGTTCCTTTTGGAAATTGCCCCACGATGTAGCCATAGTCCTGGTTAATGACCTACGCAGCAAGAGGTGACACGTGGTTATTAGTGCAAAGAAGGCCGTAACTGTGTAACGGATATAACAAATGTTTCCCTCGTATACACGCCGATTGCTGAGATACGTTTAGACAAGATCGTTTGGATAAGATGCGCTGTCACGGCTGCGGCCCGGCAGGCCCGTCGTTGGCTCGCCAGCCAAGGTCACAGACCCAGCCCGGGTGCAGCCGCGGCCCGGCAGACCCGCCGCTGGCCCACCAGCCAGGGTCACAGACCCAGCCCGGGTATGGCCGCGGTCAGGCAGACCCGCCGCTGGCCCGTCAGCCAGGGTCACAGACCCAGCCCGGGTATGACCGCGGCCCGGCAAGCCCGTCGCCGTCCCGCCAGCCAGGGGGACTGACCCGCGCAACGTCACGTGGGTGGCCTGGGCGTAGTTTCATTAAGCGAAATTCCATTTGTTTTTAAACATGTCATGAAAGCACACCGGTGGAAAACAAGTATTTTCTGCTGTATCTTTTGTTTTTAATTCGTTGATAACTATGCTGTGCCCTTCAGTGTAAGTTTTTCTTGTGCCAGGAGTCCACTCGACGCTAATCAAAAGTGCGTGGGCTTGTATTTCAGCTTTTCCAAAACCAGACCCTTGCCCCCCACGGTCGGCATGGAGCGGAGCGCGGTCTTCCAATTGCGAAGGAGCTCGGGTAATGTTCCGAGTACTCTGCCGCTACCTGAGACGTATTTTATATATGTCAAGGGAGCACAGTTTTCAAAGCTGACTGGAGCAGAGCAATCGGCTCCAGCGAAAATAGCGTATGCTCTCTGTCGTTCGCAGTGCGAGGAGCTTGCTTTTGAGAGGATTTGCTCGCCGTGTTTTGATTCGAGTGCTTACAGCGTTGTTTGATTTACTGAAACTTGTGGAGGATTTTTCGCGATGGCATGGGGGAGAGGAAGAAAGCTTCTCACTGAAACACCGGGAGCTGAGTAAGTTAAATTGAGATATAACAGCACCACATGCTTTCCATCCACATGTTTTTACGTGTCCACCTCAACCTTTTCAATCATCAACGTTTAGTAACATGCATATTTTTGCCTGTAATAATTCGACAATGAAGGGGCACGTGCAGCCGGTGACCCCCCCCCCCCCCCCCAGCTTGAAAGCACCCCTGAAGAGTCGTGCCTAGTAAGCGTGGCGTTTTATTTAAGACTTTGTTACTTGACTCAGTTTACTGAAACAGATTACATAGTTCAAAGCTTTCGGTCTTTTGAGGCGGGGAGATAGAGCCCCTTGGTTATGACAGGTGGTTGGAGGCGCGTCCTCCACGGTGCAGCCGCCCTCAGCAGGCGTTCAGTTTCGCCAGGCCGGTGTGATTGTATTTAGGCTTGAGCCTGCAGTACCACGGCTGCGTGAAACGCACTTTTATATGGTCCATATTCATGGCCGTCACGGTAGTCAAATCGGTAACAGCTCCTGCCTTTGGACTCACTGGCTCGTGGCATGGTGGATTCGAGTTGCTTTAAGCGCTCGCTCTTTGGACTGGCAGGCATGGCTTGCGGCTGGTGGCAGCGGTCGCGCTAAAGGTCAGGTGATATCAGTGGGTGGGGCGGACCGTGCCTGTAATACGGCACGTAAACTTTTGCCACCAGATTCTGCCGTTGACCTGAAACCTCTCGATTGGATGGCAGCGTCCGGTCTCACGCAGCAAGTGCTGCTCATCGTGGGACCTGATCCTACCAACCCATCCAATCAAAACCTTCGGACTCGATGCTTCAAATAAAGGTCACGGGGCCTGGGCTCAAAGTGAGGGAGAAGAAAGTGAGAGGGACTGAGCAGGTTTGGGGTGACGCAGCCCGGAGAAGGCAGCTACCACGTCTGTGCGTGTTTACACTGCACTTAACATTTCAGAGTCGGTGACTTAAACTTGACCCACATTCAGCTGAACTGGCGCATTTAAGTGAAGCCAGTCTTTGTCCGACAGAAACAATCAGAAAAGCAGCGAGCTCAGTTTCGGTCTGTGTATGCTGCTTTCCGTTAACCATTTAACCATCTGTGCGCTCCACTGCAGTGGCTCTTTTAAGACAGAATACCAACTTCCCGCGATATGCTGCTCTCCGTTAAACATTTAGCCGTCTGTGCGCTCCGCTGCAATGGCTCTTTTAAGCCAGAGTGCCAGCTTCCCACCATGCAAACATAGCGGCTTGGACGCAGCTTTTTTGACGGGCAAACAAATGGTCGTACGGATGCTCACCTAAATTCCTGGATGACACGATTTTAGGCGTCTCAGCACCCAAACATCTGAAGTGCTCCATTTTGTTTCGAGTGCAGACTCTTCAGCTTTTATCTTAAGCTGGGTTGTCGGCTTGTGATGTTGCCGCTCGTACGCCGCTCATCGTCGTCGCTGGGCTTTGCGACACACACAGCTGCTGAGGCTGCATGACGTCACCCACCTCTCACCCTGGCAGGAACGGCAGGCACCGCGTGGAATCGAACCCCTCACTTTCGATATCTCCTGCGACGCTTGGGCGCCCCTCGACCGTATTCTGTATCTTGTAGCATCTGTTCGCGGCACGTTGCCACACGGAGCTGAGCCGGTCGATGCGGGACCGGATCTCGGATCCCGGATCTCCCCATTGCGGGCTTATAAAGACCAAGCCGCACCGCTGACCTGGAGACACTTGGTCGACGGCCGCGGAGAGACTAGGCGGGGTGTGGCTCGGTAGCCGCCTCAGCCGCGGGGAGACTGGGCGGGGTGCGGCTCGGTAGCCGCCTCAGCCGCGGGGAGACTGGGCGGGGTGTGGCTCGGTAGCCGCCTCAGCCGCGGGGAGACTGGGCGGGGTGTGGCTCGGTAGCCGCCTCAGTCACGGGAAGACTAGGCGGGGTGTAGCTTGGTAGCCGCCGTGGGAACGTGGGACTCACAGCTTACTTGGAATCATAGCGCGTTACAACAAACTGCTCACCGGCAGTGTGACAAAGTTCAGCATTTGGGTGCCGCAGAGACCGCTTATTTCCATGCCATTGCGTACGTGCCTTGCGGTCCACTGGCTGCTGCTCCTCCCCTCGCACGGGATTGACCAATCAGCACGGAGCTGGATGAAGATCGTCCCAACATACAGGTGCATCGGGCAAGACTGCTTGGGCGGGCAGGCCAGCATGTTGGGGTTCGCGGTCAAAGTGCACCGCATTAGCAGCAAAGCGAGCATGGTGGGGGATGAGGCAGTGGAGGTCTACTAGATAGGTCTACTAGCATGAATGAATATTAGCTTCGCTGACACCCAACTGGACGAATTTTGTCTCGCTTCTATGCGCTGCATGTCGGCTGGGCCGCCTTACCCCTCCCCACTCAGCATGAAAAAATATTGGGAATATCGCTGGCGTCCCACAGTTTGATGGCGTTTTGTAGCCGTTAAGGAAAGTGTCAGGGGCTAGCGTTGACTGAGACGCAAGGCCGTTTAAATCACATCTCCGGTCAGGCTGGGCGGTTTTACAAAACAACATCCATGATGCTGCAATGAGCTACAATCTTGGAAATTGTGGCCAAAAATGGCAGAAAAAGGAAAGGTATTAGATGGTCACTGGTCGTAACAGACAGAGCGCTACGTCCGTGTAGTTTGCGTCCCTAAATCAGTGTCTAGGTATCGGAACCTTGTAGCCGAGATGCGCTTAGAAGAGGTAGCATTGGCCACTTCTCGGTCGATTACTGGCACACCTGCGGGCCGGACAGCTGCGAGACCTACTAGTGAGTTGGAGCCGGTACATTCGCCGCACCGAGCGGTTGGCCTCAACCCTTTATCTCCTCCTGCTGTTGATATCCGACGTTGATCCCAAAAACGCCGAAAAGCATTTGGATTTATATTGTTTTTCCGAAATGGCTGTTCGTTTTTTCTTCCGTTGGTATTAGCCTCGTGCCGCTGCGCTGCCGGGGTGTCGAGAGCGAGGCCCGGTTTCGACCCGTATTTTCGGGTTTTTATTTTTGGAAAATTTCAACTGTTTCTACCTTAATTGAAAGGAAAAGTGAGATTACAGCAAAGCCCGATGTTGCAAGAAAAACCCGCTGAACCGAAACCTTCGCTGCAAGTGCCCTTACATGCTTAGTACGACTTTTATCCATGGCACGTACGGCGGAGTGGCGCCACGTGTCTGCCTCCGTTGCGTTTTTTATGGAAAAGCTCCAGAGTGATTTGTGATCTTGAAGCTTTTTTACCGTTCTAAATCTGCGTTGGGCTTACCTAAAAAACATCTGGACTGCAGTTGTGTCAGCCCATGACTTAGACAGGTTTTGCCAGGAACGCGTCCAACGAAAGCGCTGTTGGATCGACATTCGTTCGTAATACTTCACGATGCGGTTACACTTGTGTCTGGATTTTTCTGTTCAACGTTTCCATCAGCTGGCCTGTGAGCTTCACTGTGATGTGATGTCACTGACCTGCTTCTTCTGCAGATAACATCCACCCCGAAGCGTTGGCAGAGATTACTCTTCGAGACCCACCCGGACTGTGTCCTCTGTCATCATTGGCATAACTAACGCTAACGTTATCCCAAGTGTCTCACCATCGCATGTTTTGTCCGGACTCACCGGGTTTGATGACGGCGCCTCACTGAGCGCGGCAAAGCGTTCAGCTAGACTTTACGTGCGTTCGGTCGGAGAAGTTTTGTATCAGTTCGATTGCATTGCCACGCCGCTCACGCGAGCGCGCGGCTGGTGCGGCTTGCGGCGCCTTCGAAGACATTCAGAAAGATTTGGTAGACCTGACGGCAGCAAACTTCTCGCCATGCTAGGCTCTTCAAGCGAAAACGGACCGGCAACTGGCCGCGGCTGTTACATCCGTAACTCGTGTGCGCGTTGGGGCCTTTTAATCACTGCTTTTAAGCATGCAATGTGAAATCGAAACCACTCTTTCAGGTTAAATATTATGAATACGACGATGCCCCATCTGCAGCACGTCATTGCTGCGATCGAGTTCCAGCCAAGCTGGATTTCAGAATGGCGGTCACCGACGGGCAGCTTCCTGACGCTGCTGTCTCCGGCACGCAGGCACCACTTCGCGTGACGAGCTGAATCGACTGACTCACGCGGCGGGTCCTCTTGCTCGCACTCCGCACTCCAGCGCACGCTGCACAGATGTGAGGTGCCGAGGCTATGCCGCAGAACTAGGCGGCTAAACGGGCTCTACACCGGTCCACCCTCTCATCAGAACGATTTCTGAGGGTCGGTTGCGGACACGCCGTGCTGGGGATGGTGGAGTATACCCTTGAAAATGCTGAAGCCCAGCGTGAGCCCGCAATGTCAGTTTGCCTCCTCACAAAAACGAGGTCGCGCGCCTCTGACGCACTCCCTTTGAAGTTAAAAGGCACTTATTTCAGAAACACTGTCGTAGTCGTCTGCCCAATGGCCGAGGTCTCGTGTTCATCAACAACGCGCGGCCTACGAAGCCTGCAACACCGGGTGTCGGGTTTTATTCCAAGACTTGCGAGGGCACAAAGTCAAAGCTGTTATGCATTTTTCTCAGATCTCGATTCTGAACAGAAGACTTGAAATGCCAATTTGTGCGCAAAGAAGATAATCCAGAATCATATTTCACATATGTGTCTTTTAGATTTATAAGGGTAATGAATTAACGGAACGGAACAGATGAACACTGCTCCGCGAAACGGTGCTGGACTCTGTTGGTGAAACTGGACAAGAATAAGTAGAATCTCCATTTTTGTGCTTCTGACGCTTTTGCCGGTACAATATCGGAATTATGCCGTTAAAATATAACCACAACCTAATTTTCCAATGGGTTCAAATCATTTCGGAAAATTTCGTGAGCCTTATTTCATGACGGCTGTTCTCACGCGCCAGGCGTACTCTGCCCGGCGTTAACTGCAGCAGCCAACGCCATTTGGATCAATGGACACTGCTACCCCGGCCATCGGTATCCTTGTTCTTAAGACTGCAAACACGCAGACTCAAAACCTTGTTATGTAAGTTGTTCCACAAGCTGTTCTGAACAAGGATGGACGAACTCGTTTGTCTTGGCCTTTTTATTTTTTACCTTACTTTGATCCTCCCTATTGGGCACCACGGAAACCCCTTGCCTTTTTCGGGCAAGAGGCCTAGTGGGTAGAACACTTAGGGACACATCCTCTTTCCGGTCAGGGACTTAACGGCCACTCTTTTACAGCGCGTGGTGCCTACCGGCTGTGATGCTGGCGGTAAAGGGAGCGGTGTCCCCTGGTCGTTACGGAAGCCCTGAGAGGAACCAATGACTCATAAGTCGTCTGCCGGACGCCAGAGGCCCCCGGGCCCGGGCATTTGAACCCGGATCGGCGCAGCAGGCCTCCTTGACGCAGCAAGACACCTGGCCGCCGCAGGTAGTCAAACAACTGCCGCAGAGGCTCCAGTTCGACGGCCCTTGGCTGAAATGGGATGAGGGCCCCGTTTGGTACCTGGGGCCCTGGCTGACACAGGGTGTTCCCGTTGTCTCATTGGGTACACTAATCATAAGTTATCATATTCCCATTCATTGTCAGAGGGCCCCGATCACCTCAAGAGGCTCTCTGGCATTATGGGTCCCGTTCCTGTCCCTGTTCAGCGAACCCCCTGGTTGACCCGGGGCTTCTTGCCGACACAGAGGCCTCTATCAGGCGCTGTGGGCCCTCACCGACAAATGGACCCTCATTGTTTCAGGGGTCCCAAACTCCCGGCCAATGCCAATCGCGGCTCGCGGCCTTGTCACTGCTTGGGAAATTACTTCCAGGGCCCGGACCGACACGGAGCCGACTGTTTGGTGTCGGTGATCTCTGACCGAAATAGAGGCCCTCAGCGTCTCAGGGGTCCTCAATCGCTGCAAAAGGCCATCTGACTGACATTTGAGGGCCCGTCCTTAATGTGACTTACAGATAGTACTCTTCGATCAAGTGTCCGACCTCCGTGCCCTTCAATCAAGCACTTGATCATCGTCCCCGATAGTCCCCTTGGGTCACTCTAAGGGCGCCTTGAACACTGCCCAGGCCGAACTTGGTCCCTTGCATATACAGAGCCCTTGTTGGGCAGCGTGGCGCCCTGACCGACAAAGGGAGCGCAATTGGCTCAGGAGCCCGGACCAATGTAAATAACGGTTCTCGGCCTCGTCACTGCATGGAAGTGAGCCCTCAGTCCCACACCTGACGCCAAAACAATCTGGTGGCGGGTTCTTCGCGTGTCACCCCCACCACAGAGACGTGTTTTGCAAAATGGGATAGAGTGTGGGAAAGTGTCTGAGAGGGGAAAAGCTAGCCCTACATGCACTTAAAAGAAATGCTTCACATTTTTGAAGATATTAAAGCAAAGATGAGATTAGAAGATCAGATCAGATCATCAGAAGCTTGCTCATGACTATTGATATACTTTTAGGTGGAAAAGACTGCTCCAGACAGCACAATCCTCTGTTAAGGAAATATGCCCCTCAATGAGTCATGGTTTGATAACGTCACCGTACCTTACACGACATTGATTTAGAGCCAGCTGACGTGTCGCGCTCTTGAACGCCAGATATGGACGTCTCGATAACTACTTTTATATTGGCCTTGATCGTCACATGGCTAATGGAATGGCAGGACTTGAATGACGTTATTATGGCGTCATAATTTACAAGGTGACCTCGAAATACTTTCCCAAATATACCATTCACCACTTTCGCAGGCGTTTAGCTCAGAAACTAGAGGGGCCTGGGGTTCACAATCCCCCTTTTAAAGACGCAGGTCTTAAAAGGGGCAGGATCATGAACAGGTCTTCAAGATGGCTATTTCAGTTCAAAACCCCATAAAAATGTGGAATACTCCCTTTAAAACAGTTTTCTCCCTGCTCTAGTACGTTTCCCTCCTCTGTCTTGGCGGAAGATGCTGTCGTTGGGCATCGTAGTCGTTTTGTTTTGCATCTATTGTCGAAACCACGCCTCGGTAGTTGACGTCGGGCCGATGTTATGTTGCTTCAGACGTTGTTGTGGACGCGTATGGTATCGGAAGAGAAGTGTGTACGTTGATGTGCGTGGCTATTAAAGGCTGCCATGTAAACCTCCGGCTGGTAGCTGTAACGCGGGATGCAGGTAACAACGCGGCGCTCATTAGAGACACGCTCGACACGGCTATTGTTAAAGTGCTCATTGTCGGACGACTACCGCCTCCAGTTTAGGCCGGTTGGTGCCGCTCGTCAGGTTCTTGTAAGCGCAACTGTTCCATGAAATTACTTCCATGACCTACATGACGTTCCACGATTTACAATCAGACGAGTTTGCTACTGTTACCATCCATGTTTGCTACTGTTACCATCCATGTTTGTTACTGCTACTATCCGTTTGCTGCTGTTACCATCCATGTATTTATGCTATCAGAGTATCAAGAGGTCATTTTGGGACTTATGGTGCATTCAGTGCTCTTTGGTTACCTGCAGGACCCCATCACTGCCATTTTTGAAATATTAAGACAGAGACCTCTGGGTACTGGCCGCCGACCCCCCAAGGGCTGTGGCAGCAGAGTTATTCCGACACGTTGAAGAATCATCTTGACAGTCAAGATGCACCTAGAAGGCCGAAGGGGCCGGGAGATGAAACATTAACCCGAGGCCCACCTCTGATTGGTCTCAAAGAACTCCCAAGTGTGTGTTTTAACATGCAAATGATCTAGTACCTTACAATACAGATATTATTTGTGTTCTGTCAGGCTTAAAGAAATTGCAGGCAGCTGCTCAGTGCGGGTGGCGCGCGTGGGAGATATAGGAGAGCTGTTTGTTACAAGGGGGTTGAGTACGAATCCGGCCAAAGGCCGACAGGTCTTACTTGTTGTCATCTATTTCGTGTCCCAACCGTAACGTGGCTGGATTGTTCGATTACTACCTAATCGAAACCGATGTGGATGCAGTTTTCCAGATCCTGTGACCCATGCTAAAGCTAATGGGGAAAAAGCTAAATGACGTTCTCAAAACAACAGCAGAAGATTTCTTCTGCTTTTGTTTATATATATGTATATATATATATATATATATATATATATATATATGTGTGTGTGTGTGTGTGTGTGTATTCGGACTGCTATTGTTTATATAATATTCGGACAATCCAACTGCGATCCGGTTGGGACACGCAATAGATGACAATAGATCCAGATGGCTCCTGACAAGTCAGTTCGCATTGCAGGCCTGACATGATCTGATGCAATGGCCAGTTTCTCGAAACAATAGCAGAGGAAAGCTTCTGCTATTGTTTCAAGAAAGACATGTTGCCGAGATATCAACCGAACTATAGCTCCATTCTCCTGATTTTTCCGAGGAATAAGGCCAATACTACTGTCTTAAATTGCAGGCAAGTTCTGCTTAGCAGTACATGTTGGATTTTTACGGTTTCCTGCGCGCTGGGGGAATCCACCTATGCTGTGTGGTGCGAAAAATGTTAAGCACATGCACTAAATACACTAAAGCTACCGGCAACCAAGGTTCATTCACGGTTAAACCCCTGGGCTTCACTTTTTATTTTGTTTGTTTGGAAGACACTTTTCCACCACAAATGCTTCAGAATAGCATCGGACACTTTCCCAAAGTGCTAGGAGGTTTCAGCATCCCACTGCCATTTCCCTTGTTACGATTATATTCTTAGATACATTCGGCGAGAACTTCTCTAATTGCTAGGCAGCTGCTGTTCTCAAGTTACCAACATAAGTTCTGTGGAGAATTGGCAACAACTGCAGTGAGTGGAGGAGTTAGGGTCGAGGAAGTGGCATTACCATAGTTCTGAAACACTTAAGCCTTTGGCAAAGCTGAGGTTTTCGTTCATCATGTTGGCATTAATGCGTGATGAAAAATCAGTCCGAATATAGCGACCTGAATGTGTTGCAGATCTATCGTAGTTGTCATGTACGATTTCAAGTATAGTTTGTAGCAAATGCTGCGTATTTCAAAATAAAAATAAGTTGCCTTGGGATGTTTGAAGACAGTGGCATCACCACCCCTGAAAGTACTCCTGGGCGAAAAGAAGCTCGCAATTTGGGATGAAACCCACGCATATCGGTACATACATACGCTGGAGGCCTGGGTCAACACCTTTCAGGCGCGGCTACACGAAAGTGTGCGCGAACCGGAGCAGACACCACAGCTCTCGAAACTGCAGAGTGCAGGAAAGCCTCTTCTGTCCCTTTGCAGAGCGCTTTAGCAACGGTGTTATCAATGTCTACCAAAGGGCAACGCTGCATAAGACAAGAGAAGCGTGTTACCGGCTCGTTGAGTATAGATTTCGATTCTTTATCCAGCTCTCTTTTGTCTGGATTGATTCTTTTCAGTCTGATTCCTCATTTTCCTGTTGTTGCCAAGGACTTGCTCCCGCTCCGATTCCTTTTTCAAGCCCCCCCCCCCCTCCCCACCCCGTTCTTCTGCCGCTTCGTGCCGTGCTCCACACTGCTCCAGGTCTCAAGCCTCGTGGTTGGCCGCCTGACGGGCCGCTCGTGGAGACCGTGGCCGCGCGCCGACGAATTATACCTCGGGGACTAGCTCGCTCTGCCCGCCGGCCCACCTCGGAGCCGGTGTCGGAGATTCGCATTAGCCGGTGTCACGGTGGGTTCATGGTCCCATCGACCTGACCCCCGCGGCCTGAACGCGGGCAGCTGACGCTCAATACCGCCTCCGCCGCGCCGCGGGCAGACAGACTGCACCGCAGTGCACCGCCGCCGGACGCTGGGTTGTCGCGGGTACCGCGTGGTCCGGTGATGACAAAAATCGAGCCACGCGACGGTCTCATCAATGCGACGGCTGCTGTGGCGCAAGCAATGCTGTTTTTTCGCTCTGGTAGTGAGCAACGCACGATTTAATAATAAAAAAACTGATTGCTATTTGTTTATTGGGCCGGCCTGCACATCAGCAAACAGTGGTGAAATTAACGTTCCCCGTCGACAAAAAAGTGACGGAAATAAAGGTTGAAGAATGAAGAGAAGGCGTTGGAGGGATGGGATAAGATGAAGGCAGCTCTGTTAGGTCGCCGGCTTGCTGTATGTAGAAGAGGATTCTGCAAGCCCGGGGATCGTTAGTCATGTGGCTCTGACAGCCACGAAGGCCCATCGTTGGCTTCATCAGCGTGAGTTCCAAGCTCTTGAAAAGCACGTAACACACCATCCTACCCCGGCCTAGATTTCCATGGCAATTGGCCTGTGGAGCAAACTGCATCATGACAGCAGACGCGGTAATTGTGACCCCTCTTATTACAACGTCTGAACCGATCTTGATCTTGTAAGCATGCTACCAGTTTGCGACGATTTTGATACAGCCTGTGCCCAGTCCATCCTGTTCCAGTGTGCGATGCTGCATCAGTGGCGTGCTGATCCAGCACTGAGGACTGCCCGGGATCAAAGACGTCGATAGTTTAAAAATACTTTTCATTTGCTGTAAGGCTATCACCATGAAACTTTTTGCTTTATTTGTACCGGCTTGGCGGGTTTACGCATATTTAAACATCTATATTTAACTATTTATCGTACCAAAAGCTGCCCGGTTTGAAGGGCCATTTGCAATTTGTATATACCTTTGTGCATTTACTACGAACAAGACTGCGAGTCGAGCGCGTCTTACGCGAACTTTAACAATGTTTTTAAGTTCAGCGGCTTGACCCGCCGTCGCGCCCTCTAAAAGCTAATGGTTCTGCGTCCACCGATCTCAGGCCCACGCACTTTTTGCAACAAAAAGTGCAATTTCTTACAGGGTGTGCTATGTAAACTATGTGAAAACTCCTCGGTCAGGCGGAATTCTTCTTCAACGGTGCAACATTATCATGGTTGCACATCTTCCATTCGACAAGAATTAAAGTAAACACATTGAACACAAACAAATCAAATTATAAAAAATAACTCATGCTCGCGGGCCGAAGATGAGCTCAGATCTCGCCAATCGAAGTTGCAGCAGCTGAGGCCAAAATAAGCTAGGACAGCAAAGGACAATTACACCGGAAATAGTGTAGATCGGTAAGTGCAAACCAGCGAACGCCATCTTGCGCATACCATGGGCCTGCCTGGCGTTTTAGTGTGTTCTAAGGATTAATGTTGGATGCCAACGGCTTGAGCAGATGAAAACATGAAACCAACGGCGCAGTGTAGAAAACGCGCCCGTTGCAACTTACTAACATATCTCAAAATTGTTGTGCCCATAGACGCTCCAATATTGAACTGCGTAGCAGTCGATGCCACCTTTTCCGAAACCCATTGCGAATGCAAAATGCTGAGGCGTAAGCCAAAAGACATTGAACCATAAAGACTCTGGGATGTGGACGCTGGACCATAAATACTGCGGGGACATGACGTTCTGTTCGTTGCGACAAGTATTCGCCTGAAATACTTCCGCCCTTCGTAACAATCTGGTAACAATCACCAAAACCATGAATTATCGTAAAGTCATCGATGTCGTGATTAAACTCGCCAAGACTGGCCAAATTAGCAGGCAGCCCATTTCCTGGCAATACAGTCAGGCTGCTAAAATGTTGACCCTGCAATGTTGACTAACGCAAATTTGTTTCACGGAAATACTTGTTACAAAATAAGGAAAGTCAAGCTAGCTTGATTGCTGTTTATGCAACCTTCAGCATTTTACATAATTTAAGATGGCGGTCATCGTCCTCTTGAACGCTACATTTCTGATTTTGATCTGGATAACACAGATGATCGTGTAAATCTATATGTGGGGTTATCATAGGCGCCGGAAACATTTAAGACTCCTTTTTTGGGCTACGAGGTCAAATTCAACCCAGAGTAACATGTCAAACTCAGAGAAGACCTTTGACATCTAGTATCGCAACATCTAAAATGATATCTAGCTCAGTACTGCCAGCCAGCACCCATCTTACTCCTCTACTCCTCTTGACAGTCATCAATTTATTCACCTAGCTACCCTTCGTTTTTTCTCCCTAACTTTGTTTTCTCCCTAACTTTTTTTTCTCCCTAACGCTTACGCTTATTTCTCCCTAACGCTTACAGCAGTCTGTACGCCAAAAGCCTGCGTTGTGGCTGTTGCAGCTGCAGTGTGCAATGCTGCATGCCTTGTTTATAACAGTGCAGCTGCGGGTCACTACATCCAGGAGGGTTTCGGGAGTAACTGCTGCCGTTGGGACGACCGGTATGATGGCGGAGGCTTCGTCGCTCCAACCGAAGTTGGCAATACCTCTCGCTTCTTTTCTTCGGGGGGGGGGGGGGGGGGGTAGTCAGGGAAAGCTTCTTGGTGTGATAGGGGCTAGGAGTGAAGCGGACCAGTCGAGTCTCTAAACTGTCGGACATGCCTTCTACGCTCCAAGGAAATGGTCAGACGACGCGGTACAGCAGCTGACCGAAGTCAACCAAAGTATATTCCCCTGGCACCGCGACCTTGCCGTCCTAGTGGCGACAGGCGTGCCCGCCCGCCGGGAACTCCTCCCTGGCACGCTGGAGAAGGCGCTTTATCTCTTTGGTATGTCATCTCAGTTAGTAAGCATAACTGACCTGCCACGAAAAAATACGGCAAGATTGCCTGGGGCAGTGCTGAAGGAGAAAGTTGTCTTTCCGTCCTCCGCGCAAGAGCATGGGCGCCAGCAGCGTGGGCTTGAAGAGGCCTTTCACTCATGTGCTTGTAGTGCGGTGCCCTTTGGCAATCTCCAGGCAGTCCCTCTGCTCCTGATATGACATGGCGTCTTTCGAGTACTACCTCTGCAGCAGAATGGCGATAGTGAGGTGTCCCTTGCGACTCACTTGCCAAGCTATCAAACAATCAAGGCCAAATAGGTGTGAATTTAAAAAAAACCGGCCTTCACAGCGTACATCGGAGACGGTTGCCACGCGCCAATTTTGAATTTTTTTAAGTGTCAGACTCATTAAAGCATCGACATTTCACAATGAACGCTTAAAGCAACGTTTTGCCTGCGCCCGTAGTGATTTTTCCAATAATTGCGACCCTTCAGATTACACGGGGCCTGGCTGTTCTCACATTCACACATAGCCAGACTGCGACTGGCGAGACAGCTCGTCAGCGGACATCTGAACATCTGCTGTTGGCTCGAGTAGGCGGCGTCGCCCGGGCACCAACCGCTGCGACCAGCCCCACTTATGCCCCGCCCGGCGGCGGCAGCCTGTGACGGCGACACTCCAGTGGCGTGGCAGCGAAGCGTGAGCACAGCCCAGGCCACATGGGAGCTCGCGGGGTCGGATGTCAGTGAAAGCCGACTTCGTCTCAGTGGATATGCGACGACATTGCAAAGGCGCATGCGACATCCAGCGACAGGTCGGAACCCGCCAGTGGGCCGCAGACCAGCAGCCTGGCTGTTCTCGTAACCTATCTCCTCGCCCCGCTTTGCCACTTTTCATAACGCGAAACGGTAGGGGGGAGGGGAGGGCGGGGCGATTCGACCCGCCGATGTTTCCAAAGTAATAAAGATAGCGCTTTGTGAAAATCATCAGCGGATCGGTTTTGTTATTATCGCAACGAGTTATTGCGATCGGTACTAGCTTTTGTGTTTTTAGGCTAACAATTCACTCAATTATGTCAGGCCGAATGTCGAATTCTCTAGAAAATCGCATTTTTTCAGCTTTGTACCACCACACAGACGAAATTATGCCTCGTTGAGACAGGAAACCTGAGCAGACGCGCTCCTTATTGAATTATTAGAACAATTGTGTATATGATTATGTGTTTTATCTAATGTTTATGATATACGGCTCCGTTCATGTAACAATGTCGGCCTACCGCAAGCGTTCCGCAGCATCGTTGGTTGCCGCCCGCCGGTCGTAAATCGCCGTGCAGTGTTCCGTAATAACCGCCGCTTCTCCGAAAACAGAAAAGCCAGCAACCTGTTTCTGGCATCAAAACACGTGCAATAAATGCCCCATAGACCACTAAAAAGTTGCATAGCGTGCCGGAGAGGTTTCTTAAAAAAAACCTTATGTGGGTCGCATGGGCCCTGCCCCTCTATCAGGACGAGAGTTTATTGCAATTGTAAGATGGTGGCACTAATATCGCAGTGCTCCTCGGAATGGCCCGAATGGTGCTCCAGCGGAACCCGACCGTCCGTCCAATGTTGCCCAGAACACTGTCTAGCAGCACACCGGCCATGCTCCGGAGGCGACTGGATCATGGTGCAGTAGTCCAGAGCGGTCAGAAACGTCGTCGAAGGGTGCCCGTACCGTGGCCTTAGGTGTGTACACCGTGGGCCGAGAATCCCCGACTGTGGCCCAGACGTGTCCGGACCGTATTCCGGACGCGCTCGGCCCGTATCTCCCCGTGTGCTCAGACCGCAGCAGCGTGCGCATTTGCGTCCAGTCCGCCGGCGGAGGCGGCCAGCGCGCCGCCGAGTCTTTGTCGCTCGGCCGGCACACCTGAATCGATCGGCGGCGGCGGCGGCGGCGGCGGCGCAACAGGCGGTCACAGTGCCGCGGCGACGGCGGCCGGGCGCGTGGGCAGGCTGGCGCGGCGCGAGGCGGAGCCGACGGACGGGCGCCGGCAGGCCGGAGCGCGACCTGGACCGGCGACTGCAGGCCGTGGCGTGACCCGGACCGGCTGTGAGCCGACCGGCTGGAACCGTGACCTGACCTGGCGGCGGGCCAGCGGCACCGGCTGGTGGGACCTGTTGCGGTCGGGAGGCACGGGCTGGACGGTGTTTGGTGTGAGCGGTGCCAGCAGGAGCTGCCTCGTCGTTACTGGAGGACTGTTGTTGCTCAGTTAGAAGGGACTAACGAATGACCACTTGTCGCAGGTCACGGATTTGTTTCACGAATCGTCGTGTCTCGCCGAATCAAAAGCTGGTCTGATCTGCTGAGGTCCAGTTCTGGGCACCGAGACCTGGTCAAACTGCCATCGACTGAAGAAATTTGGAACACACTGAGATTTGAGTCGATGAACCCGCCTGTCGCAGCGTGTGGACACCCAAGACAAGCTGAACTTTACGAGTCCTTCAGCTCTCGGCCACCGATTCCTTCCATGTCAGCGGGCTCTCTTCAGGCGCGGCCGTTTCACATTCTCCAGTGACAGACAGAGGCTTACCCAGCTGATGGCCTAGCTCGCCCAGCGCCCCGGGACTGGTGTGTTCGCTTCATTGCCCGACGCTGCGGAATCCAGCCACCGCCGCGGCCGGAGCTCTCGGTGACCGCTCCCGGTCCCGATGCGTTGCAGCAGCAGCTGATGTGGGACGCACGCTGCCGTCCGACTTGGGTGCAGGCTTCCGAAGCTGAACATACGCCGCTGGCGGCTGCTGACTTGAGCGATCATCTGCAGCAGACGGCTGCTGCTTGCCGTGAGTGAACGATCTCAGCCGGCAGCTGCTGACTTCTGGGAGTGAACGTTCTCAGGCGACAGCTGCTGACTTCTGTGGGCGAATGTTCTCAGCCCGACAGCTGCTGAGTTCTGCAAGTGAGCGTTCTTAGCCCGACAGCTGCCGACTTCTGTGAGTGAACGTCTTAAGCTGGCGGCTGCTAGTCATTTCAGGTCCTCCGACCAGACTTCCTTCTACTTCCTTCTACACACGTGACGGCGAAGACTGTTTTTCTTCTCCAGCAATCGCAGGTGAGGCAGCAGCTCTTTCTGCAAACGACATCCTATCTTAAAGGGTGTCAGTATCTATGGCCAATGTAAGGCATTCACTTTTGTAATACGTCCACTGGCGGGATCCCAGTCTTGCTGTCTAATCGCTAGGGCATCAGGGAATGATGATGCACACAGAAACAAGGGCATCAGGGATGACGATATATGCAGAAACAGGGGCGTCGGGGGATAGCGACACTCGCAGGAGCAAATAAGTCAGACTGGATCCTTGCACATCTTGCGCTACAGCAACGAGCAGCTGCTACAGTAGCTGGAAAGTGGCCAAGAGTTATAGCAGTCCCACAGGTAATTACGTGAGAGTGGAAGTCAATGTCCTATGCATATCCCGTATGGTTCAGTGTTAATCCCTTCTTTAGATTCAGAGAACTACGCACATTGAAATCTTGTTGCCGTTGTTTCATGTAAACAGAAATGAACGGCAGCCTGTAGGTAGGAAACCAGTTAAAATTGCAGTGTCTGGAAACAGTGCACGTTAAATGCTTGAATGAGCCTGACAAAATCGATAGACATTGATGACCAATGCCAAAATTAACATCAGAACGGCTCTACATCGCTACTCTGCACTGGTGCTGACTTAGGCCACGGCGTTACACCTGTGCCCCTTCAAACGTATGCGTACCTTCAAACTATTGGAGTGACAATTGAGGGCACATCAACTATGGCTGTTATCAAACTAATATTCATTAGCACTACAGTCTGCTGATACACAAAAAAGATGTCATTTGACGTAAACTGGGCATATCCCGAGTATGGACATTTTTGTTGGTGCATATTATCATGATAGCCCCAGACAGATGAACCAAAACAATAAAAAAAATCATACAAATGTTGTGCGTTGGTTGATACCAAATTATCAAATTGTGCGGCCCGTATCATAGATATAGTATAAGCCAAGAAGAGTGAGACTCACAACTAGTTTAATTAATTGACCATTATTTCTACAGGCAAGAGTAATCATGTATACCAAACGTGCTTCCATGGACCAAATGAGTCAAACTGAGGCTTACACTGAGCTCCTTACAAATGAACAATAATGGCTACTACCGTAAACGTTACTTGCAAATGAGGTTAAAATTCTTACATGTGTAACATCTAGACAATGTAAAAACAGTTTCCGCATACATGCTTGATAGAGCATTGTCTGAAGAACAGTGAAAGGCACCAAAAACTTCGAGAAGTGCATATGCTTAACTCAAAAATGATAAAAAGCTTCATAGTAGATGGAAATCACTTAAACGAAGCGGTACGTCCCGATAAACCATAAGCAATCAAGACAGGGCGGGTACGACTGCGAAAAATCATTGAACAAGTACTCATTCCGCCGATAATCATCCACGGAAATTTCCTTTTGCGTTCGGCAGGTCCTGCAATTATTCCGCAGTGTGCCCACGGGTGCGCCATGCACAGTAAATGGTCATAGCTAGGCATGACGAGGAAAAATTCCCGTCGTGACCGAGCTCTGAAAATTATCCGAAATTCGCCCTCGGCCTGGAAGATTATCTGCGATGATTCTCCATGTTTGCAATGCCAAATACTATTCCGAAAAAACCTTCAGGACAATTATGCAAGATAAGCTGCCCGCCAAGCGCGGTGCGCACTTCATACTCGATGTAAGCAAATGAGTTCCGGGTTGAATAATTGTTCGGACTTTTGCCCATATATGTTGTGATAGTTTGTAGAAATTAACACACCAGACGAGGACGACAGCCGGAATAGCATTCCATCCGTGATACTAATGCCTCCTCTCAATCCTTTCGTAAAACTGCAAACGAATACGTCGTTTGCGCAATGGCCGCAGTCATGCTGTTCGAAATCTGCTGTCAGTGCTGACGGGCTCCCTTATCGGAGAATCGTTCGTTGGCGCTAACGTTACCTTCCCAATATGCGCGGTGAATTAGTGGTGAAAAACTTTTGCGGTCACCCGATAACTTTGTGCTTTCAGTAAAAATGTGGGTCACTTGAAATATCTGGCTAATTGAAGCGCATTTATAAAAACAAAGGATACCAATCGATGTGAATTGGAATTCCCTTCAGTCCTGCGTGAACAATCAAAAATCAAGATCAGTCTCGCTTCATCCAGCTTGGGGCTGGGTCTCGATCCGATCACTACTCCGAGCCTGAGTGCATCACTTTTGAAGCTGGTGCGTCTAAGTCCAGTTCAGTTTTGCGATGAATCAATTCACTCTAGCTCTAAAAGGCCCGGAATCGATTTTAAGTTAGGGCGGACTTAGTCCGATGTCCGGTGCCTGGCGCGCCGAAGTTGGCTCGTAATATTTTTAGATCCTCTCTTTTTATAAGTGCTGCTGGGTGTATCAAAAGGTGCGTCGAATCAACGGCATTTACGACTCTCTACAATGACCAAATGATAACAAAACGCAGGTAATCAACATGCTTTGCCCATTGAAGAACTTAGTGATATAGACGTCTTCGGAAGTCATCTGTTGCCGCTCCGTTTTTTACGCTATGTGATGGAACGGTAAGGTGTAAAATGCATCATTCAGAGCTGTGGGTGAGGTGATGGCCCATCATATCCGTAATTTGCACTTATTCACTCGGTGACCTGCAATCGCTATACACATTACGCCGCCTTGGAGCAAAAGGTCTGAGTGATAAATGCAAATGGCCTTCGTAAGTAAGAATTTCCGATAAAGTGTGGGAAGATACCCACCCACCAGGGGAGCGCAATATCCCCGACACTGTTGCGCCCAAGATCACAGCCTTGTCGCCAATCCATATGTAATACGTATTAGTGATGGGATATGAGGGGGCGGTCGTCGGTCATGCAGCAGACCGAGCGCCGACGAGCTCCGCGGCTCGGCGTGTCCGTGTCCAGGCCCCTCCCCCTCTCCTCCCTTGCACATGCTGCAATATCCGGAGCTGCGACCGGGGATGGCCGCTGCTGGGTGCGCCTCATTTCCGTCGGGCAGAGATTTACGGCACGTCGCCGCGGACGGGCCGTGCCGTCGGCCACTCGGTCGGCTGATGGAGACGCACGGCCGCGCAGCTGCGGACACCGGCCCGTCGGTCACCACCCGCGTGACGCTCCGTGCGTCAGACCGACGGCCAGTCTCGTGACTGGTGTGCGCCGCCCAGGTCGCTGAGGTCTGCTCACTGCTATTGGTATACTGTCTTTGCGTGCTTCGTTCTTTGGATAACGGGCCTGACTTATAATGCTCGGCTTCGCTTTCCATCAATTTAACATTACCGGTCGCATTAGCCGATTTTTCATGCAATCTAAGGAAAGCTATCGCAAGCAAATTTTCGTTATTGGGATGACGAATAGCTTACAACCCCGGGTTGTGCCGATGGCCTAATTCAAGAACATCATAGATCGCATTATGTTTGTATGTGTGTGCGTGTGTGTGTACGCGTATATTCCACGAATCTTGCACGTCACCATTTAATGCCAAATTGCAAGGAGCAAAAGAGTGGTAGTCTGCCGGACACGTGACGCGGCTTTTGACGTTCTGTGACGTCATCAGTTCGTTTCGCTGCTCCGAGGTTCATGTAAGCGCGAGAAGTATAGTTCGTGCTGCTCCAACCAACCGTAAAGGTGCTCTTTATTGGGTTGTACAAATCAGCGCCCCATGTCCGCTAAATTTGGGACTCGAGACGCAGTCCAGGCCTTCCAGGAGGTCACAGTTTATTTGCTTGCTGTTATCAGTTAATGCCTTGCCAGATGAAGTGAATTAAGCTGGAAATCGGACCAGATCACTCAGACCGGATCTCCCGCATAGCGCAGTTTTGGCAAGATGGCACGGCTCCTCTTGATAATTAATTCCTTAAAATGGGAATTAAATCCAGCACTTTCGGTCTTAGCGACTCAGCATTTTGTTGGCCTGCGTTGTTCAAGGATGGCAAGATTACTGAATTTTCCGAGGCCGAGCATACGCCGGCATATAAACGGATTCCCTGGGTACGTTTCTTGAATGGCAGGGTATGTACTTGATGTGTTTTGCATAAGTACGGAGCTTAGCCACGTTACTCCACGGCATAAAACTAAAGCAAAGTGAAATCATGAAATTTTATATGAATATATCTGTATATTTACATCTACATTTAATTTTTTTGAAAGGTGATCGGACTCCACCGCCGTAAAACCCGGCTGCCGCTTATTTTCCACAGCGCAAGTGATGAGTGGCGGTGGGTTATGTGGCGAAGCGGGGAGAAGTTAGCTTTTCAATGGTTAATACTGAGTAGCCCGCTGCAAAGAAAGATACGTTATGAAAATGGGCTTGGTCCCTTAGTCTTAACGAAAGCGCTTCTGGTTAAATTGGAATTTTTCATTGTGTACGTGGCGTTGTAGGGAATTCCGATTTACATCGATTTGTATCCTTTGTTTCCACAAATTGGCTCCCATTGACCAGATATCTCAACAGCTCCAAATTTTTGCCGGCAGCACCAGGTTATCGCGTGACCCTTAAGCATTCTTATCATCACTATTTCACCGCTCATATCGCGAACGTATCGTTAGCGTCAGCGAATTATCTTCCAATGAGGAGGCTCGCGTGCACTAACAGCAAATTTCAAACACCACTACTGCGGCCATTGCTCAAGCACGTACGTTTAGAGTTTTAAAGAAGGACTGAGAGGAGGCATCAGTATTACAGATGGAATACTTGTTCCGACTGTTGTCTTCGTCTGCTGTGTTTGCCCACGTTATCACACCAGATGAGGGCAAAAGTCCGAGCAATTATTCCATCCGGAATCCATTCGCTTACTTCGAGTATGAAGCGCGCGGCCCGCTGGGCCGGCAGCTAGTCTTGGATAATTGTACAGAATGTTAACGTTTTCGGAAATGCATTTGGCGCTGCACACACGGAGAGTTTTGCAGATTATTTTCCAGGCCGAGGGCAAATCTCGGGACAATTTTCAGAGATTTGTCAATGCGGGAATTTTTTTTGTCATGCCTAGCTAGGACCATTTACTATGCATGGCGCATCCGTGAGGAAACGAGTGGACAATTTCAGGAACTGTCGAACGTAAATGAAAAAGAACTCCGTACTTGATTATCAGAGCGATAATTCTTCGTTGAATAAATTTATTGCAGTCAAACATGCCCTTTCCTTAATTGCTTGTGGTTTATTGGGTCGTACCAGTTAATTTCATTGATGTCTTTTTATTTACAAGTGATGTATTATTTGCCAGTATACGCACTTCTCGAAGCCTCTCCAGTATCTGACGGTTCTTCAACGAATGTTTCACCAAGCATGTATGTGAAAGCTGTTTTTTTGCATCGTCTAGACGTTTACCTTGTAGGAATTTTAACCTCATTTGCAAGTAGCATGAAAAGTATATTCCCGTTACTGGTCATTGTTAAGGAGCTCAGTGCAGACCACAGTTTGGCCCATTTGGCCCATGGAAACATGGTTTGTATGCATTATTACCACCACTTGCAGAAATAATGGTACGTTGACCTAATTCGATGCAGGTCTCACGCTTCTTGGCTTATACTAAATGCATGATACGGGCCTTACACTTTGATTTCAGAAAATGCATCAAAGTCGCACGATTTTATTTTGCCGTGACGTACCTGTCTGGGCACCGTGTCAGCAATGCATAAAAAATGTTCTTGCCCGGGACATAACCAGTTTACGTCGAGCGGCATGTGTTTCGTGTATCAGCCGACTTTGTAATTTCAATGAATGTTATTTTGATTATTCATCTACTTACTTACTTATTTATTCCGTGCTTATTTATTTACTTACTTACTTACTCTTTATTTATTTATTTACTTACTAACCTAAGTAAGTAAGTCACCTCCATGCAGTGAGGTGATTCAAGGGGTGGTAATATCGAGACGTGACCTGAGGTCAAATACCTCAAAGACGTGAGGGGAAAATGATGCATGCAAAAGCAGATAACTCAGATCTCAGAGCCTACTGCACCGATCGCTGTGAAATCCGCATCATTGCATGCGCCAAACCTAATTCGCTCAAGCAGTTGAAAATTCAGGAAGGTCCTAGGGCCAATCAAAATTCGTCAAATTTCACGAATCCCAAAATTCTTGCTTTAAAATAACTCAGTTTTCAGAACCTACGCAACCGATCGCTGCCAAATCTTCACCATTGGAGGCGCCATACCTGATTCCCGCTTCCAGTTGAAAATTCGGCGACTCTAGGGCAGTTCAAAAGTCGTCAAATTTCACAAATTCCAAAATTCTTACCAGCAAATAACTCAGCTCCTAAAACGTATCGAAGCGATTGCTGCCAAACTTTTACCATTGAACGCTCGATACCTGATTCCCTTTTGCAACTAGAAATTCTGTGACTCTTGGTTAGGCCAAATGTCGTCAAATTTCACAATTTCACAAACACCTCTATTCTTCGCCATTGTTGGGCGTTATCTCCTATCATACGTGGTACATGGCACGCACGTATCTTTAAATACGACTTGGTTAGGCCAAATGAGCCAAGATTAGCACCGCCAAAAAATTACTTGGTGCATACCCCACAAACTTTGCTTGACGCAGGAATAACCATGCACATGCACTTAGGTGTGGCACATTTAATGTATATTCGCTACATGAGTGATAGCACGAAATGGTCTTTTTCCTTCACTGCGGACATCCAAATTGTGATCCTGCCACGAATAACGAGAATTGAACAACGGGGTCATAACATGGAACTATTTACAAACTGTGATGGACAGATCGCCCTTGTACTGAGATCACAATGCTGACGCGATAGCTAATGTTCCTTCAAAAGCTTGCCGCATGAAAAGAAAGCGCTAACAAGCTTGTAACGACAGAAATGAACATTGATACCGAAGTTACACTTTCAGATGGTCAAAACACAGGATTATCGCTGACAACAGCCGCCCCACTTCTTGTTCCCAAGATCAATATCGTTTCAGACTTCGATCTTAGATCAGACAGAGTTGATGAGATAATAAACTAACGAGTTTATGTGCACACAAATGTGCATCGATGACTAACATAGACACATTTATGTTTAAGTCAAAAATGTGTTACAGCTTAAGCACGATATACAACTTGTTCAGGTGTTCGCATGTCATACCACAGCCGTACCTCTCCAATGATAATAATATGATAACAACCCTCAAAGCAGGAGGAAAAGATAACATCATGACGACTAGTGCAGTCTTTGAAAGGCTGCAAACCATGAAGTTGTTGAGTGTTTAAAAATTAAAGACACACGCTATGCAAGGGTTGCAATTTTTGCAGCGTTGTAAGGGAACCAGATATAGCACATCCAATGGAGAAGGTTTCACAGGAATCAGTGCATTAGGTGCTGGGATCTGAGCTGTCTGCAAGCAAGGGTTTCGGAGTTTGTAAACTTTGACGACTTTTGACCTGACATAGACCTACCGAATTTCCCACTGCCTCGGGGAATTTGGTACGGCGCATCCAACAGTGAAGGTTTCACGGTGATCGCTGCAGTAAGTTCTGAGATCTGAGTTATCTGCGTTTGCATGCAAAATATTCCCTTCACGTTTTTGAGGGTTTCGAACCCAGATCAGGTGCCCCTTGAATCACCTCATTGCACGAAATCGATTGGTTAAGGCTCCAAAGTATCGGACAAGCCGTTTTGGAAAATGAGCATGCCTGCTTCATATGCCGCTTTTAGACCCTGCCCTTTACGAGGTTCCATCGATGCTTTGTGACGATTACGCGTTGCGAGATATGCGTCCACGCATTACGGAACATTAATCAAGATCAGTTATACCCAAGCTGCTGTTAATGCTTAATCCTACTAGACGACCAAATGCTCGTTTAATATTAAAATGACCACAGAGAATTTGTGTGTAGAAGCGTGTTCGTGATTGGGATGAAAGGATCTGCCTGCGACACGAGACATCAAAGGGCGCGACAATGAACTTTCGGGTCTTGTAGGGTCCATTGCGTCTCTGCACCACGTGAACGCAAGTGTTTTGCCTTCTGAGGCTCAGGTAAACAATCGCCAGTTGGTGGTAATTATCTCTGCGCATGTTCATTCCATTCCAGCTAATGTCCACACACCGGTGCCAATGAATGACTTCAATAGTTCCCAAGGCTACATTTCTTCTAGATAGGTGTCGTGGGACTTCTCCCCGAGTCGTCAATATGGCCCCATGTTTCTTTCGAGTAGACTTTTCAGCTTCTATAGCAACAGGAAAGACGTACTGGGCTCTGAAAGACCCGGCTGGGTTGGGCCCAAGTTCCGTGATCATTTGTCCATGCATTTATGCGTAAGCGGTATCTGCCTATCCAAAAGATCCACTTGACTCAGAAATTTCTCTTTTGATCCGCACGTACTCCGCTCTCGACACGCATGATGAGGATAAGCCTTCCGGAGGCCAGAGAAGTAGCTCAACGAAAAGAAATCAATGAACTTTCCACAGATGCAGAAAACCTCTGAAACCGACTTCATCATGTTTCGTGCCGATTTCCCCGGGCTGTTCAAGCTATGCGTGATTGCGACATTGCTTTTAGCGTTACTTGGAGTTCAAAAGGTCATCTCAGGTTTTAAGATGACTGACACTCGCAGAGCGCCTTGCACCAACTCAAAACCATTGTGGAAGTCATGGTTCCGGCCCAAAAGGGCGTCAGCAAGGCAGCATTTTCACTGTTAACTCAGAGCGCATTGTATGCCCGCACGCTGGACAGATGGAGACCAATGGCGTAGCCAAGTGGATTTTAGGGTCCTACCCTTCCCCTGCTCCTCGCCTCCCCCGTCCCTGGAGGCGGTAAGGCATACCTGGAGTTGTAGGTCGAGTATCTTTTGGCAGGTTAAGACTTCTGTGCGAACTTTAAAATATTAGGAACGGAGCCCGAAGGCATCAGAATGGGATCCAAATCCTACAGCGGTCTTCCGAATAAAACCTGGGGCCTCCAGAACGACTGAATGGGCCCATCGGCTGGGAGAACGCCCTATGCCGAAATCTACCATCTTCCTGGCCAAAACCCTGGCATCGCCACTGGTGCGGATTGCATATCAGGCAGCCCAGACGTGCCTCACGCCACATCGTATTCCACACAATCCCCCAGTCTCATCTCACGTCTCATGCGTCGGCGGCATGCCGTCGGCGCTGCCGCCACCGAGCCGCAGTAGGCCCGGTCAGCCGCGCCGCCGCCGTCTGTCTCCGGCCGTGTTTGGCGGGCGACGCCGGCGCCGGCGGCGGCGGGCTGGGCCGGCACCTAACTCCGCCCCGTCGGCCGGGCCTGTCTGCGCCGCTCATCCCACGCGCGCGCGGCCTGAGGCTGACGGCGCGCGGGAACCGGCAGCTGGCCGATCGCTTTCGCGGCGCGACGCTGGCAGCCGAGCCCGTGCAGCCAGGCCAGGGCAGACCGATGGCAAGCGCTCAGGTCAAGCTGCTGGTGGGTCTGGTTACCGTGGAGTGGCGGATGTAGTCACGATGGAGATGTGCTGCCGTGTTCCGTGCGCGTTCGTTATGTGCCACAACATAATGACCGCAGGCATGTCGCGAGCGTTACGAGAACACTGCACTGCATTGCGGTTCACAGCTAAAAGTGCCATTGTTTCTGCATTATTTTCAGAGGCTTGAGCGTTTGGCCTATGATGGTGATGCATTTCTTGCCACCTTCTTCACGTGGGTGCGACTAATTTGCGAGTAAAAGTAAACTTGGGCCTAACTCAGCAGGGTCCTCAAGGCTCCGGGATTTCCTGCTCGCTGATTGACAGGTTGGTTCAGTTGTATCCTCACTGATGTATGTCTCGCAATGGTTAGTAAATTACGCTGTCCTGTGGGGGACCACATTCTCCAGCACATTCACGTGGGATTTTGCGCACTGCTCTGTAGGCCATCAGTGCTAGCAGAATAGGATAGCCATCGGTGTTCATCTTGAATCCAAGGAATATATATCGCCTCGTTACCAGCTATAGGTGTCTGTCATCGGTGGCCATCTTAAATCCAAGAAATACACATCGCATGGTTACCAGCTACAGGTGTCTGCTGTTGCTCAGCCGCCTCAGCTGCCCAACGACTGAGGCATATCTTGATTAGGCCCGTGTTCTCCTCCGCAGGGCCGCCCGGTGGCGCAAGGCATCTCATCAGAGCCGCCCAGCTCGAGGCCCCTCTCCGGCACGACCGAGTCAACATGAACGCCAGCGAGCCGGTGACCGACCGGACTCCACAGCTGGTCGAGGCGGACCAGAACAACAGCACGGATCGACCCCACGCGTGTGAGTCGTCGCATCTCGCAGCATATCCGCGGCGCGCAAATGTTTCGCGGGGTTCTTCTGTTCTGCTTCTTGCATGCCAAAGCAAGCCAAATCAAGCTAATGCCTTTTCAGCTTAGACTTAAGAGTAGGGGTGAGGGGCGGGCTTGCTGAACCACGGCTCACTCCCCTTGGTGAACGTTTAGCATGATTCCTTTGTGCTGATTCATGAAGAAAATCTCCTCTAAAGAGGGATTTAATCCAGCCATTTTGGAACATTACTATACATGGAGCTTAAACCTCCAACAATGAGTGAGTGGGGGCTGGGGACGCCATCTCAGAGTTGCTTGGTGTCGATTTGGGGATTAACCGGATTGCATGGGTTTGGACTGGATGATCTATGCCCAGCCCTCGGCAGAGAAGAATGATAATGGGCTCGTAATCCAATAACAACCGCCTCGAGTTCCAAAACATGCGTGTTGGACAACCCAGCACGGGAGGGTTGCCTGACAAGCAGCCAGTGGGGTTTGGTTAACTTGGCATGGGATGGTCGTTTAAATTCACTGCACGGCAAGATGATAATGCCTAGTTTTGTCCAGCGTCAACAAAAACAGACTGAAATTGTCTGGTTAACCTAACCAAACCTATCCTAACCTTTTTATAGCACAGCATACCTAAGCTATCGTTGCCAGATGCTTTTTGGAAGCGGCCAAGCCGACAGTGGACGGTCACTCCGGAGCCTATTGGATGTCCTGGTATGCAAGGTCGAGGTAGACAAGGTCGGGCCAGGCCGCTTGTGCAATATGCCGAAACGAATGCAGTAAGTAAAACCCTTCTGAAGGGGAATGCACTGAGTGGGATATCACAGCTGGTCCCCGGCGATTGGCGCTGGGTTCTCTTCGGCTGCTCCCAAAGTTGTGTTGCCCAGTGTCCTAGTTTTCCCTGTCTTGAGGCAGAGGTGCCGTAGTAATGTTCGTGACAGTGTTTCGTCTTGCGCCGAGTTGTTTTACGTTGCCTCATTGCAACGTGATTGCTTCATCGCCTCATTGCATTGTTGATTGTATTGCAATCAGCTGAGCAGCTCTATTAGCAATGCCTGCCACGCTACATCAGTAGGTCGCAACAATTCGTCAGATGTAAGTAACCGAGATGTTCAAAGGTCAAACACAAATTCGATCAACGT
The DNA here is from genome assembly GCF_011947565.3 of Pollicipes pollicipes. NCBI lineage: Eukaryota > Metazoa > Arthropoda > Thecostraca > Pollicipedomorpha > Pollicipedidae > Pollicipes > Pollicipes pollicipes. The sequence goes on from NW_023596461.1 coordinate 26,601,157, forward strand.
TATTTTCGGTTCAGTTCCTAGACAAGTTTATTAGTATGCCTGCGGCGGATCTACGCTGATAAACTAAGGTTGTTTTTCAAATATATCTTGTGTACGATTTATGTGTTTATTTACACCACGCGGGCTGCAATTTCTTATTTCGTGTGATTACTGCGAACTCATCCGTTGGCTGAAATGGACGTCACTTCGTTCGAAATAGCCCGCCGTCACTTCCGCCACGCCCACAGAAGCCTCAGGAGAACCTCCGGGTGGTGAGGCTTTGTGCAAACTTGTCTTCTTTTGGATAACTCGCTAAGTAATCTCCCGATCTCATCTAAGTTCCCAAAATCCACGCTCAAGATTGCTGAACGCTTGCTGAACTTATCGTCCGTTCAAAATGAGTTCGAAGGTGTTTAAATACCGTATTTCCTTCCAGACACGATAATGCGAATGAAATACATTATCTGTGGAAGTCAGAATCGTACGTAAAGAGGCTTCCCAGAAATTCAAAAACATTTTTGATGTAGATTTGGCCTATTTTGACAAACTGGGGCCCAGGTGACCACTTGAGCATTCTTCGCTTAGGGAGGGATCAACTCGACCTTTGAGATCTTAATAACTATGGGAGACAGATTTCTTCGCTTAGGGAGGGATCAACTCGACCTTTGAGATCTTAATAACTATGGGAGACAGATATGCCAAATTCACAGAGTAGACTAGACTGTCTATGAACTCACTTGTGTCAAAAATTGAAGTTCCTAGACTCTGACCTTCAAGGTCACAATAAGTCCATCTCCAGATTGGTGTGCAAACTCACCCCAAACCTCCTCATGCAACCGCCTTGAACCTAGATGCAACAGAAAGGCACCAGAAGCTACCCAATCTAGCAAGCTCCCGAGTTATAAAGCATATTTTCTTAGACCTTGGTCTGACCTTGCTTCCTGACGCTAGGTTAATGGAATTTGTTGCAATTCTAAATTAAATTACTGTATTGCCTAAAAAACTATCTTAGAGATGTACAGTTTCGTGTAACACTCCGTTGTCGCATCAGGTTGAACGATTCCCGAGAAATTGCCTTTGCTGACAGCCACGACCTGACTTTGACCTGTCATTGGGCAGCGATCTTACAGGTGCATTTTTTAGTTTTTACCACAAGATCCGCTATTCAAGTCACCAGAGGTATACAAAGTTTGGCGCGGCTACGCGGCACCTTTCGGAAATTGTTTTTTAAAACCCTTTCTGAGGGGGGTATATTAACTTCCCTTCCCGGGAGCGTGCTAATTCAGCATTCTGAAAAGTGTGGGTGTCGTGGCAACCCCCCTCCCCTCCCGCTCCCACGCTTACACCCGACTGCACAGTATCGGCGCCATAATGTCCATGCAATTCAAATCATCCCTAAGCAACCAAAGGCTTTTAAAAGAATCCCGCGAATGCAGCCAATTGTAAGCAACTGCCCTACTGCTCGACTCGGCAGCCAGTTGTAGCGAGAACTGGGGTTGGTAGGGTTGACACCCATGGCGCGCGCTCGCAGTCTGCTGGCAAGAACTAGGGTTGCTTGGGTTGACGCCCCTGGCGCGCGCTCGCAGGCTGCTGGTGAGGACTGGGGTTGCTTGGGTTGACGCCCCCGGCGCGCGCTCGCAGGCTGCTGGCGAGGACTAGGGTTGCTTGGGTTTACGCCCCTAGCGCGCGCTCGCAGGCTGCTGGTGAGGACTGGGGTTGCTTGGGTTGACGCCCCTGGCGCACGTTCGCAGGCTGCTGGCGAGGACTAGGGTTGCTTGGGTTGACGCCCCTGGCGCGCTCTCGCAGGCTGCTGGCGAGGACTAGGGTTGCTTGGGTTGACGCCCCCGGCGCGCGCTCGCAGGCTGCTGGTGAGGACTGGGGTTACTTGGGTTGACGCCTCTGGTGCGCGCTCGCAGGTTGCTGGCGAGGACTAGGGTTGCTTGGGTTTACGCCCCTGGCGCGCGCTCGCAGGCTGCTGGTGACTGCCGCTGCTCTGCCGCAGACCTGGACGTCGGTCGGCCCGGCCCGGTCACCAATAGCCCTGAGGGACCGCCCTGGTGGATGGTCGTCCATATCTACGGCTTTGCCTGTCTCTTCTTCATGCTAGCCTTTTATGCGTTCTTCTCTGGATTGAATATCAGGTAAGGGTCTATGCCGCAAAAGTCACAGAAACACTGTTTTTGCGTTGCACATGTGGGGCTCAACCCAGTTTTGCACTGGCGATTTCAACAGTCACTCATATTGCGGCTTCGTGTGTGGTTTTCCATGCTAGCCTTGTACGCGTGCAACAAACAGCCGACGTTTAGACGAATGCCAACAATTTGATTCGTTTCTCACATTGTTTAACGAATGTTGTTGAATGCTGTTCACGCACATCACTGCGTGTAGTTTCGAGTGCGTGCGTGTGCGACATTCTGTGACGAACCTAAAATAGATATGTTAGTGCTTGTCGACCTTTGACAAGCTTTATATCAACTTGCTTTTCGTATATGAATGTATCAGTTTATTCAACGGAAACGATATCACTTGGTCAGTATGGCCTTCGTAGGCCTGTTGAAATGGAAGTTGGTGGCCTTCTAAGTGTGATTTCAACCTGTTTTCCCCCGTTTTTCATCTTCATTATCCCCGACAGCTTCCCACAATAGCCCAAACAGCGTTCCCACAGTGCGCCTGACAGCTTCCCCACAATGCCCTCAACTGCGTATCCTAAATAATCGGGAGCGTCCACACAATGCCTGCGGCAGTGGTTCCGCACACACGAACAATGCTGCGAGACTGGGTGCGGGGGAACCCATCCCTGTGTCGATGTAGGCTGTCCCGCATGAAGTTCCGCAAACACGAACAATGCTTCGAAACTGGGAGCGGTGGAACCCATCCCTGTGCCGATGTAGGCTGTCCCGCATGAAGTTCCGCAAACACGAACAATGCTTCGAGACTGGGAGCGGTGGAACCCATCCCTGTGCCGATGTAGGCTGTCCCGTGTGGATCCGCTGCTCGTCGGGTACCGTCGACCTGGCCAGCCGGCGAGCCCCATTGGTATATAAGCCGTACAGCTGCGCGAGAGGCTGAAACAGCTTTAACCGTGGGTCGAACAGCCAGGTGTGACAAAGTGTCTTTTCTGCCTTTAACGAGATTCGGAACAGCCTAAATTGTCACCTGGAATCAAATCATCATGCACTTTCTCATGACATACTGAGGAAATGCCAGTAACATCCATTCATATAACAATGTTACATTAACAGAGCCCTGTATGATGAACAGATGCCCTAAACACACAATGTAACACACCATTGCACTCAAAAGTAAATAAGGAACACGCTTGCTTATATTAAGTGCCACTACGGAGTCTCGTACATATGAGTTTGACTTAGCAGCATAGCACTCCTCAACAATCGCGAGATCCAGTTGATCCCATCCACTGTTTCGCGAGTGTGTATCTTCCTTGGTTTCTAAACGCCCTGGGGAGCGACCTGTATCGATCTCACATCGCCCCAATCCCCCACACACTAACAGTCCGCGTTACGAAAACGACGAATCGAGGCGAGAGCTAATGGATGAGCCGCGACTAAACATGCTTGGCACGCTCATCATGCAGCTAAGATTTCCGCTCGTGTGTGCCCAATGACAGAACCATGGCATCACAATGAAAGGAGATGTATGAAAGAAATCCGGTAGATAAATCAAACATTTTCGTGCATGCATATTAAGCCTCATATGAAGACACCCAAATCTTCAAAATCTGACATCAACTTTATGGTATTCATGGTAAAAATTGTCTGGCTACAAAACTTTCAAGAGATACATCACCATTAGCTGGGTGTGTAATTCGATGTGATGGGTAAGAAGGCATTGCAGGTGTCCCAGATGGCACCAACTACACATCAGCTATTTGGTCACCTTCAGTATCAGTATTGGCCCAAGATGATCGCTTTTGGCTCCTCGAATGAAACCTGGTTACATCCCTGGATAATGGCTATTCACAACTATGTGACATGCAGTACTGAATTATCATAGTAATAATTATCGCAGTAATATGCAGTACGTAGTAATTATCATTCACATAATGGAATACAGCTGTCTGTTAACCAATCGTTGTTAATTGATGTTTCAGGGCGCACCGACTGCAATGTTCCTTCATAAATGCGCATCACGCGAGTGTGTCACTATGCAAAGACAGACTCGCATCAAGCCAACAGTACCAGGTGTCCATGACCTAGGCTTCATTCAAAATAATCACTGTCAGTTTGGATTTCGTTGCGGAGCAGCCCTTGGACTGGGTGAAGATTCTGGGAATAAATTGGTGGATAGCTCGGCAACATGCCTTCATCGAAACAATAGCAGAAGTGTCAACCGAAATATCAACCAATCTATTTATCCATCCTCCTGGTTTTTCCCCAAGGAATAAGGCTGTTACTTCTGTCTTATCTCTGCCACTAATATTCCTCGTAAATGCACTGACCAACTTACTGACTTAAGCCTCTACGTTTGGAAGCATTTTATGGCTCAGATTGCTCTTGTACAGCGAAACGTCAATGTTTTGAAGTAAGCTCAGCACAAGCTAGCACTGCAAACGCTAGCGAGCACAAGCCAATACTAGACTTTCATTCTCGTCTAACTGCGATGGGCCGTTTTTATTTGTCTCCATTGTTGCAATTTTGTCACCAGTTGGGTCGCAGAAGTCATTTCATCAAAGGTCATGTCATGTAAGTCAGTTGTTTTTCCATCCCCGCTAACGCGTAGAGAATGAGGTGTATGTGGGTGCTCATTGGGCTTTATTACGACCAAGTAAAACGACAGGGCGATAGTAAGGTGAACTGGACAGAACAGATCTGAACCAGTCAGTTATCTGCTTGGGCGACACATTGGCATTGCAAAATATCCGATCTCTGTTTCTTTTTTCCGCGGATTGTTTTGCTCAAACCGTTTATCCCGTACGCCGCAATATCCCTGCAAGAATATCTCCTGTAATGGAGGCGTGTGTGGAAAGCAGCGGCGCAGTTTCCGTTGCATATTTTACCGCCGTGCACCGAGCTGAAACGACCATTGTGTAAACGGTTATGATGCTGCCGCTATGCATTAGTTCCGGTCGTAACATTGTTTGAAGCAGCACAATTTGCTCAGTGTTCCGGACGCTTTAGAAGTTAAATTTATTTTAGCAGACCCAATCCAATGCGCGTTTTTGACGATGTATTAACATGATCCTGCGCGCGCGAATGTAGTCAGGGATAAATTATATTGCGGTAATGACTCGCTACAAACTGGTTGATAACTATGGAGCGAGCCACGGCACAATAAGGACATGAATTTGGTGGTGATTATAAAACAAGCCGCCGAGAAATTCGAAACGCGTTAAAGCCAAATTCTGGGTGTCTCTTGGTCTCTTCCTAGCTGGGTTGTTATTTTTCCCGTGCCTGACCGTTTACTGTGCGTTATGCATACTTCGAACTTCATTCCCCACGAACGGCTTGTCAGTTTTTATTGACGGAAAAGTCTCCCTCAGAACTGTATCCAGACGTTGTAGCCTCTCCCAGGTCTACATGAATCGGCGTAAGGTACTCCTGAGCATGTTGATAATCGATGCGATCAGCCGATGCACTGCAGCGTCACATTCTAAACGAAAATGATTTGTCTTGAAACGGCATGCAATCGGCAGGTGCTTTATACGGTTCGAAACACTAGCAGATTGGCTGGAAGTCTGGCCAGGCCGGCCATGTCTGGCATGCTGCGTCACATCGAACCCTCCACAGTCCTGCCTGGCAAGTGCCAGCCGCAATCTATTCATCCGATGAATTGGAATGGCATAATCTGCCGGCGGATTCCGGGCGCATGTACGAATCTCTGGCAAGCAAGTGCTTCGAGCCCAAAGGCACCAGTGCGAACCATTTTAACCATTTCTTTTAATGTTTGCTGTGCTTTGAATTTTTGTGATGTCGTTACGCGCCGGCCTGATTCATTTACCGTCAGATGTTTGAAGGCCTGGATTGGCCTTACTTTCAAGTTACCCTGCCCTTTCTGGTGATCCCGTGGTAGATTGGTCACTTTGTGGCGTGTCTTTGATGCTTGCTGGGAACTTCGAGACTTAAGTGCGCCTTGGGGCGAGACGCGACTCGCTTCTTTACGTGACCCTCGAGACCAATAGCGTCGCCTAACTTTGTTGCCTGGCTTGCGTCGGGCCGAGTTCTGCGGGAGTGGAGCTGCGTTCGAGCTGCTGGGTGCCGCACTGTCAGTCGATCTCATGAGATCCGCCTCAAGCGGTACGTTCGGGGCTGAAACGAAACGCAGTGCCGTTGTTTTGGTTTTGCTGGAGTGATGAACGATTTGTGAACTGTGCAAAAGCGTGAAAAGTGTAAATTGTAGCTCGCTGCTAGATGGCTACATGCATCGAATTACTGATAAATTTCTTTCCTGTTTTGTCGACTGGAGCTAATAACAGGGGATGGGGTGGTGCTCTTTGAGGTTTTACGGAATGCAGGAATGACCGCTACCCTAGACTAGATGCCGGGTGAATAAATGAGGGATAGGGTGGACAATCATCCACATGTTTTCAACTGTGGCAAAAGTCACAGGAGCGCCATGCCGCTACATGGAAGGAAACAACCTAAAACATATTTTGCACCTATCCAACTGAAGAGAGGCCTCGCGGCCACTGGATAGACGCATGCAAAAAGACCCCGGTAAAACATAAAACAGAGGTTGCCATGAACTGGTAAGAGTTACTAATTTCCTGTCACATAGAATTAACAAATGGTCACGAAGACTGTGTGTTCAACATAATCGGGGCATAGGCTGCAGCAATAGCCCCTGTCCATTGAATATGTTGCTTCAGTTCTGCCTCACAATCAAGTAACGGAAAATCATTCTGCGCGTCCGGCAAAGATGCCACGTGACGTCAGGCACAGTCACTGTCGTCGGCGTCTCTGCGAACGCCAAAAGGCGTAGAACTGATGGCGCATGACGTCATGAATCACGTCGCCGGCATAAATTTGTCTTCATCCGGCTGCAAATACACCCTTATTCCACAATAACTGACGACGGCAGAATCCGCCAAAGGCCGTCGTCAGCTGTTACGGGGTAGGGGTACTACATTTCAGCCGCTTTAAAGGGAGTGTTCCACATTTATATGGGGTTTTGGGCTGAAATATCCGTCTCGAAGACCTTTCGGTACTGTTCCTAGTTTCTGAGCTAAACGCCCGCGAAAATGGGGTTAGGTATATCGGGGAGAGTATTTCAGTCACCTTTGTACTTTATGGCGTCATAAAAACCGTCATTCAATTCCTGTCATTCCACGAGCCAAGCGGCGATCAAGGCCAATAGAAATATAATTGTCGGGGCGTTCATATCTGGCGTTCGTGAGTGCAATTTCCAAACATAACGGCCGTCAATTAGCTCTCAAGCAATGGTGTGTAAGGTACGATGACGCAATTAAACCATGACGTATTGAGGAGCATATTTACAAAGCAGATAATAATGCTGTCCAGAACAGTCTTTTCCACTCAAAAAGCATACCAATGGTTGGAAGTGAGTTTGTTTCATCATGTCCGATGCATGCTTCAATATCTTCAAATGTAAAATCATTCCCTTTAACTCGCACACTGTGGGCCTGCGGGCTTAAAAGTTGTACTTCTGATATGAATGATGACAGCATAAATGAGCGCTTGCGATTGGTATACCGGTCGGTGAAAGCGATTTACCGACAAATGCATTGGTGAAGTTCGAACCAGTGCGCCGCTGTAGACTATGCGATGCGACTGTTTCTCAAAGTCAAAGTGCGCTTCGAGGAAAGTTACTGCACTAAACGGCATGGGCGAGAAATCTAAGTCAAGGTATGGTGTTTCGTTCAATTTGCGTGATAATGGTCTCACATTTGATATCATTTTCCCTGAATATAGTGTTCCAAGTTTCGTAACATTTATTGCATACGAATTTTGCAAAAGAAAATACATAACCCAGACACGTGAAAAGGTAGGAAATGAAAAACATTAATAGTGGAGAGTAGGAAGTCGAATGATATTTCCTCAGTCGGAGCGACTTCTTCAGATCGAAGTTCTAAGCTAGCCATTAGGATTTGGCGTATACTGGCATTATTAATCAAATCGGACGTGTCTGATCTAACTGTTGGGGTTTGTGTGCAGCTGTCTGCGTGCGACCTTGCCTGGCCCGACCTGTCTAGGTGCTGCGGCGGCCGGCCTGACCTGACCTAGCCTGGCCGGTCCGGTTCATCATCGTGTGTTATTGGGGCTTTACGACGCATTCAGCTGCTGATGCTATATGGCGTTGCCTGCCCCTCACCCTGGCAGGAAAGGTGGACACCGCGGGGAATTCGAACCCCGTACCTCTGGTTTCCCAGAGACGCAGTCCGGTTCATCATCGTCATCATTATCACAATGTGGTTGTGGTTCGGTCCGGGCTGGTCCGAGCTCGCGTCCCCTTGACCATCACGATGCGCCGGGGAGCAGCCCTGCCTGGTGCGCGGGGATTACCCCGTGACCACGTGATCCGTGTCTGGGTCGGGCCGCCGGCGCCAGGGGAGCGCGATTACACTGGCGGAGCCGGGCAAGTGTGGGCTTGTCAGAAGTGGGCGTCCAGCGGAGCGGTGCTCCGTCAATTCCACCACCACCAGTCACTATTTGACATCTATGTGAATTGTAAAATGTAAATATCCATTCTCCAGGAATGTAATCAGGTTTCACTCAAGGAGCCAAAAACGATGATCTAGGGCCAATACTGATACTGAAGGTGACCAAATAGCTGATGTGTGGTTGGGGCCATCTGGGACACCTGCAATGCCTTTTTACCCATCACATCGAATTACACACCCAGCTAATGGTGATGTACCTCTTGAAAGCTTTGTAGCCAGACAATTTTTACCATGAATACCATAGGTTGATGTCAGATTTTGAAGATTTGGGTGTCTTGAGATGAGGCTTAATATGCATGCACGCGGTAGATATCCATAATTTCGTAAAATGTTCTCTGCCAGATTTCTTGCATGCATCTCCTTTCATTGTGATGCAATGGTTATGTCATTGGGCACACACGAGTGGAAATCTTAGCTGCATGATGAGCGTGCCAAGCATGTTTAGTCACGGTTCATCCATTAGCTCTCGCCTCGATTCGCCGTTTTTCGTAACGCGGACTGTTAGTGTTTGGGGGATTGGGGCGCTGTGAGATCGATACAGACCGCTCCCCACGGCGTTTAGGAACTTAAGTGCTATGCTGCTAAGTCAATCTCATATGTAAGGTAGTGGCGCTAACTATAAGCAAGCGTGCTCCTTGTTTACTTTTGAGCACAATGGTGTGTTACCTTGTGTGTTTTGAGCATCTGTTTACCATACAGGGCTCCGTTATGTAACAGTGTTATGGAATGGATGTTACTGGTATTTCCTCAGTATGTCATGAGAAAGTGCATGGAGATTTGATTCCAGGTGACAATTCAGGCTGTTCCGAATCTCGCTAAAGGCAGAAAAGACACTTTGCCACAGCTGGCTGTTCGACCCACGGTTAAAGCTGTTTCAGCCTCTTGCGCAGCTGTACGGCTTATATACCAATGGGGCTCGCCGGCTAGCCAGGTCGACGCTACCCGACGAGCAGCGGATCCACGCGAGACAGCCCGCATCGGCACAGGGATGGGTTCCACCGCTCCCAGTCTCGAAGCATTGTTCGTGTTTGCGGAACTTCATGCGGGACAGCCTACATCGGCACAGGGATGGGTTCCACCGCTCCAGTTTCGAAGCATTGTTCGTGTTTGCGGGACTTCATGCGGGACAGCCTACATCGGCACAGGGATGGGTTCCACCGCTCCAGTTTCGAAGCATTGTTCGTGTTTGCGGAACTTCATGCGGGACAGCGTACATCGGCACAGGGATGGGTTCCACCGCTCCCAGTTTCGAAGCATTGTTCGTGTTTGCGGAGCTTCATGCGGGACAGCCCGCATCGGCACAGGGATGGGTTCCACCGCTCCCAGTCTCGAAGCATTGTTTGTGTTTGCGGAATTTCATGCGGGACAGCCTACATCGGCACATGCCAAGATGTGACATGCTCCGTTAAACCCACGCGCGGCCAGTGGGAAGTTTATCTTCCTTTGCGGTTTTCAAGCACAGCTCAGAATAAGCGGTTGCAGCAACAAATTTGCATTACCTGTTAAACTATCGATTTGTCATTCTTTGTCTTAATTTGAAGTTTGATCTCCCAAGACCAGTGATCTGGCTCAAGTCAAAGAGGTCAACTTCTAAAAAAGCGACCACGCCTATTTTTTGTGAGTTATTGCCGTGGCTCAAGCTTCCTAGAAAGATATAAGATGAGAGTACGCACAGCACGCATATTTTAAATTTTTCAAAGTAGGTGATGTCAGTCATCTGCGATGAAATCAATGTTTTGCAATTTTCTGATAACGCATATTTTTACTTATCTTTGCGTACCTTTTGGTGTTTGCACATGGGAAAAAAGCGGCAACTCACATGCGCAACCACCACATGACCACAGAGCACTTGACATTGGCCTAGGTCATGGCCTACCAATTTACGTTACACTCTGCACTTGGGCCTGGCTAGCCCTCAATTTTTTCACGTGGCTGGCTTATGAACTTAAGCTAAATTGACCTCAGCTAACCACTAGGTCAGTCTGAAATTATATTTTTGTGTCTGGGATGCTTTTTTCTATAGCTGCATCCAATAAAAAAACTTAAAACCACATTGTGAAAAAGCAACGCTCTTGTAGGCTTCTGGTAGCCCAGCTTGAACGATGACCTGACCTGCCTTAATCCTTGTAGTGGAACAAATATGATCGGAATAGACCCCCTACAGTCTGGACGTTTTCGTCTGTGCCTTCAGCATTCGTCTTGAAGCATCAGCATATGTTTAACTGCATTTATCGGAACGACCCTTTTCATTTCGTGACCTCTGATAACCTTAGGCTTTAGCGAAGATTAAAACTTTGGTGTGCATTCTTCATAATTTTGCGAGACCTTTACAACAATGTCTTTATGTTTTTTTCCACGACGCCTGAAAGTTGGAGAACCCAGGAGGAAAGTGAACTCCCCCGGCCGGGCGGTTGTCTCAGACCCCCGGCCGCGCGGTTGTCTCAGACCCCTGGCTGCGCGGTTGTCTCGGACCCCCGACCGGGCACGGGTTAAGCGCCGTCATCGCTGCAGCCGTTGCTTGCTGTCTCTGACGACATTCAAATTATGGCTGAGTGCATGCCGAGCAGGTAGATAAGGACACGCACCACCAACCGAGCCTAAAGAATGATTCCTGGTTTCACCAGCGTGCTCCGTTCCTCTCCGCCCCCGGCTCCACCAGTGACGCAGGTGTCCTCACATCAACTGACAAAAATGACGCGGGGAGCGAATTCCGAACTTCTAGTTGCATTGCGGCCTAGATTCTGGTGTCCTCGACATCTTAAAAACGCTGCCATAGCCCAAGCTCCAGCGGAGCTTTCATACAAGCCGGGCGGCCGTGTTTTGCTTCCGGGCCGTGCGCTGACCCTTCACGGCCGGTGGCCAACAGGTCGCAGATCTCCAGCCGGCCGTTCATGGCTACCGTGAACGGCTTCCTCTGCGCTCTGGGGGTGAGCCGGGCGGCTGCGCTCGTGATCGAGCAGTACCGCTCACAACAGGTGAGAACCTCGCCAGCAGTGCAGCAGGTGAACTTCTCAGCAGCAGCAGCAGGTGAACTTCTCGCTAGCAGTACCGCTCACAGCAGATGAGAACCTCGCCAGCAGTGCATTAGCAGCAGGTGAACTTCTCGCTAGCAGTACCGCTCACAGCAGATGAGAACCTCGCCAGCAGTGCATTAGCAGCAGGTGAACTTCTCGCTAGCAGTACCGCTCACAGCAGGTGAGAACCTCGGCAGCGGTGTAGTCGCAGCAGGTGAACTTGTCGCTAGCAGTACCACTCACGACAGGCGAGAACCACACCAGTCGCGCCACTCACTGTGGGTGAGAATCATGCAAGCGGTGCCACTCGCAGCGGGTTAGACGCTTTCCCGTAATATCACTCACTGCGGGTGAGAATATCCTCAACGGTATCGCTCACTGCCGGTGAGAATCTCACAAGCTGTGTCAGCCACTGCGGCTGAGATCCCTACCAGCAGTTTCATTCATAACAGGTGAGGATTGCGCCGACAGTGTCATTTACTGCAAGTGAGATTCTCACCAGCTGCACCACTCGCAGGGGGCGAGAATTTCGTCAGCAGTATCGCTCACACCGGATGAAAATCAAACTAGCAGTGCAACTCACATCATAACAAATCTCACCAGCAACACCGCAATGGATGGGCATTGCCATTCGTTGTCCCACATTACAGACACCCAATGCTAACTGAGAGGCACCTATAGTGTAGAAGCGACCCTTTTGCCAAAGCACATTGGGACCTTTGTACGGGAACTTAACATGGAACCGGCACCAGGGATCAACTTGGAGTGCCTTTTCACCGCCTGGCACTGTACAACGCTGTCGTAATATTTATGGGCGAGAACAACATCTCTGCAGTTCACGTCGTGCGGGGATAAAAATGCAGGGAAACCGCCGGAGCCAAGCTCAAAATCGACCACTCACACCAACCACCGTAAGATATTGACGTGGATGCGGCAGGCGGAGCGACCCAAGCGCATTACTTGAGCGTGATATGAGCTGCCTTATTTAATGCTATCGGAGTGTGTTACGCATGGGCCTCTCTCCTCGCCCCTGTCGCCTCCTCTCTCCTCCGGCTCGCCTCTGACGGCCCGTTCCATTCTCGCAGGTTTTGCCGGAGGTGGCCTCGCGTCTCCTGTGGGGCGTCGGCTTCCCCTGCCTGCTGGCCGCCTCCATCATCATCCAGTACACGTTCGCCGACCTGTCGCAGGCGAGTGACGGGCGATCCGACGTTTCCGCCCCCGATCCGATCCGATCCGATCCGATCCGATCCGGAACGCATTGCCGCTCGGATTGTCCACAGCCATCTGCAGCCGACAGAGCCCAGCTCTCCGGGCAGCACTGCTCACTTGTTTGTCCAGGCCGTGCCCCGCTAAAAGCAAGTATGTTGAAGGCGGTTGACAGCTGAATGGAAATTAAGAAGGACGCAAAGGCTGAGCCGGCGGCTGAAAGCAAACTTGGAAACGGCTCTCGACGCTCCGGGGTTTGATGTGTATGGTAGGTCAGTGAAGCGGCTACGGCGCTCTGGGGTTTAAGGTGTTTGATAGGCTGTTGAAGCGGCTCTCGGCGCTTTGGGCTTTAATGTGTATGGTAGGTTAATGAAGCGGCTCTCGCCGCTCTGGGGCTTAAGGTGTGTGATACGTTAATGGAGCGGTTCTCGGCGCTCTGGGGTTTAAGGTGTGTGGTGGGTTAATGAAGCGTCCCTCGGCGCTCGTGGGTTTAAGGTGTATGGTAGGTCATTTTAGCGGCTCTCGGCGCTCTGGGGTCTAAGGTGTGTGGTAGGTTAGTGAAGGGGCTCTCGCCGCTCTGGGGTTTAAAGTGTATGGTAGGTTAATGAAGGGGCTCTCGGCGCTCCGGGGTTTAGGGTGTATGGTAGGTCACTGAAGCGGCTCTCGGCCCTGTGGGGCTTAACGTGCATGGTAGGTTAATGAAGGGGCTCTCGGCGCTCTGGGGGCTGAGGTGTATGGTACGTCAATGAAGTCGCTTTATTGGCTTACACGATCGGTGTTCCGCTTGCCGGTTGACTGATGTCATTGAAGACTTCCGTTCTTGTTGCGATGGAATTAAACACTGTTCAAATTGCTTTGGTTTTCTTTTTCGATACATAACGAAGCATGGAATCCAACAGTGTGGCCTCAGCAGGAAAATTAAGTTCTGAAAGATTGTGAGCGATAATGCACATGATTGGGTGTGACGCCCGATCGGTATAACCAAGAAACTGTTTCTGTTTTGCATCGGGCTGATGCGATCGCATTCACCATACTAGTCAGCTTGTAGAATTCTTGGAACAGCCTGTAGGACTTCAGTTCAGGACAGCTCATAGGACTTGAACTTACGTGTTGCTATCAGCATGATTGGCGAATAATACCAAAGTGCCGTGTTTAAGCATCTTACTACGCGCTTTCCACCAACAACTTTAGAATCGAATCCCATGGGCGCTGTCATTCAACCTGCTTATATTTATTTTGTGGGGTTAAAAGAGCTGGGCTTGTAAAACTAGCATCTGTGAAATGGTGTCGGCACCTGTCTAGGCATCAGCTTAGATGAATGCGTACTGGCCCAAGGTTGGCGAGACTCGGCTGCCTCACCGACACTGATACCGGCCTCCGATGGTGCATTCAGCACAGTCAACATGCACTGGCATGGTCAGGGTAGCGGCGCGTAACAGCCTTGGCACCGCGCAGGTGCCTGCGGCGCTGGTTCAGTGCGGGCTGCCTGTGCCGTACGACTCAGGATTGCGTGTCTTGTTTAGACCGTGTAGTGTCCGTGCTCAGTGCCGTGTTAAAACTCGGGTGACGAGTCCCGTACGACTCAAGATTGTGTGTCTTGTTTAGACCGTGCAGTGTCCGTGCTCAGTGCCGTGTTAAAATTCGGGTGACGAGTCCCGTACGACTCAAGATTGTGTGTCTTGTTTAGACCGTGCAGTGTCCGTGCTCAGCGCCGTGTTAAAGCTCAGGTGACGAGTCTCGTACGACTCAAGATAACGTGTCTTGTTTAGACCGTGCAGTGTCCGTGCTCAGTGCCGTGTTAAAGCTCAGGTGACGAGTCTCGTACGACTCAAGATAACGTGTCTTGTTAAGACCGTGCAGTGTCCGTGCTCAGTGCCGTGTTAAAGCTCAGGTGACGAGTCTCGTACGACTCAAGATAACGTGTCTTGTTAAGACCGTGCAGTGTCCGTGCTCAGTGCCGTGTTAAAGCTCAGGTGACGAGTCTCGTACGACTCAAGATAACGTGTCTTGTTAAGACCGTGCAGTGTCCGTGCTCAGCGCCGTGTTAAAGCTCAGGTGACGAGTCTCGTACGACTCAAGATAACGTGTCTTGTTAAGACCGTGCAGTGTCCGTGCTCAGTGCCGTGTTAAAGCTCAGGTGACGAGTCTCGTACGACTCAAGATAACGTGTCTTGTTTAGGCCGTGCAGTGTCCGTGCTCAGTGCCGTGTTAAAGCTCAGGTGACGAGTCTCGTACGACTCAAGATAACGTGTCTTGCTAAGACCGTGCAGTGTCCGTGCTCAGTGCCGTGTTAAAACTCAGATGACGAGTCGCAGATGCTCCTCCCAATCACTGTGCGCAGCTCGTGACGCTGCGCGCGTGGCTTTCAGATGAGCTTCGGCCCGGCGTTCCTGCGGCGTCGCTCGTTCCTCTCGATCGTCATCTGCGCGCACTTCTCCACCATGGTCATCACGGACATCATCACCAGTCTGGAGACTGACGTCGCGGTAGGGATCCTGCACTCGCCCAGTCATCCTACCTCCCCAGACTCGGCGCAGCCCTTACGGGAACCATGACAATGTACGTCTTTGACTCTGCGCGACTGCAGATTTGCGACGTGGACTGCGCGATACGCGTAACGTCTGATAAAGCAAGTCTGTTAAAAAAACAGTCCAAGATAATCGTGTGAAGCGTTTGGTCGGCTTTGTGGATGTAAGCCTTTTACGCGGTTATCTTACGCGTTTGGGTGAAGCATTACTGGCAGACGCGTAAAAATCAAACAGGTGTCCAGGCAGTCCAGGTGTGAAGCGAACAAACAGGTGTCCAGGCAGTCCAGGTGTGAAGCGAACAAACAGGCGTCCAGGCAGTCCAGGTGTGAAGCGAAACAAACAGGTGTCCAGGCAGTAACAGTTAAGTGTCCAGTTAACAAGTCACTTGCATAAACAGCATGAGCACATTTCTGGTCCGTGTGTCCATGAAAGTAAATGCATCGGACATGGCCGGCATAGTCCGACGTCTGCATAAATTCAACTAGACTTCTCCTCAATAGCGATATATAGCAAAATACCTATAAGAATACTTTCGCCCTTAACCCAAGACCATACAGCCGCCTAATCTTAAAATCGCGATGGGAAGGACAATGTCAGCGCATTTGGAATAACAATTGGCCCAGCCAGTGACCGGCAGTTTTTAAGATACTTCACCGGAAATGTTTGGCAGGGATGGGTTTTGATCCGGATCACAATTTGGGACTCGTTCGCAGCTATGTTGCAGCTATCACGCAATGCAGATGATCATACGATGTGATATTTGCAGCAGCCAGCAATCATATTAAATCAGATGCTTCAGAGCCTGTTCAATCGTCCCATGCATCAGTTTGGATGCTCTTCTTTCGGCTGGAACCGACACATTCTAAATTGCCCCAAACTCGGTGTTTGATGGTCAACAGAGGCCCAATCAGCAACACCAGAAGAGTTTTCCATTTCTTATTTGCAGGGACACTCACACTGTTTACCAAACGAGTTCTTCCTCAACTTAGCGAAGTTGGTTGAAATGGTTTCAGTAGTTCTAGACCAATTTCACGCTGTCTGGTTGTATTTCCCTCTGCATCTTCACCTGCGGCTTGCCGGCGGCCCCTGAGAAATATCTACTAGTTGTTTAGACTACAAGCAGACGAGCCCCTGCAGAAAAACATTGGGCCTTCTTCCGCTGTGGTTTAAAAATAAAGTATACGGTTATGAAATATATACCACTATAGGTGCCTAATTTCATGAGCAGGTGCACCTGACAGACGTCGTAGATTAGACCGTTAACATATGTCAACGTATCTCCAAATTTACAACAAATGAAGTCGGCGCGTAGTCCTGAGCACGCGACATAGCTGGCACGCACCCTCCCAGTCATTACCAGTTGGTACGCCCGTCGCCGTTCACTAGAGGCTGACCTGTGATCAGAGTGCATGCTGTGTTTTAAAGCCCATCGCGCAACATGATTACATGCACGCGATGTAGACCAGGGTGGCTTGGTACCTGGTTAGCCGGCATCATGCGTAAGCGGACAAGAGGATCCCGAGGTAAGCGTACGCCACAGCCTCTTCAAATGTTGGTGATCCAAAGGCAATCTCCGTTCAGTTGATCGCTTGAATACTGGTAATTCGACGGCGTTCCCCGTCCAGTTAACCGGTACCGTGCAGATGCTAGTGTCTATGAAACGCTCAGTCGAAATCAACTCACGTTAGATATTGCCTCGCCTGCGTTTTCGAGGAGCGGTGCGTCGCCCGCGTGAAAACATACGAGCCTGGCGCGTGCGTTCCCGGGACCAAAAACGCTCCAAAGCGGAATGGGGCGCTGATTTAATCACAGTCGGTCCTTTTTTAGCCTTGTCAACTTTGTTTGCGTATCCATTGGCAAACTGTGGAAAAATGACGACTCAAAGCCGGTCTTCGTCACCTGCTCGATTAAGGACGTAGGTGATGCGAAGAGGGGAGCAGAAACCTCCAACAGTAATGCACAAGTTGACAGGTTAACTTTCTGCAATCGTTTTTGCTTGTTAAGAGACATTGAAAACCCTCGGAAACAATTCGTATTGCGGAATATCCATAGCAGCGACAGTGTGTGGCACGCGAACATTATTTGTTCATGATTGTCATTATTTGTCCGAATGTTCACGTTCCTTTCAGCCAAAGCGTTCATAGCAAGCCATCATTACTTTCACCTTGGGTCTTTTACATTACACACGCGTGTGTGGATGAGTGGGGCCCCAGTATCGATCAGCGACAGCCGCCTTTGTCGTAAATCAAAGCGCCGTCAGATGGGACAGCACCGATCTATTTCAGGTGGCTTTCTATGGCAAACTTAATGAACCTCCTATTTTTGTCTAATCCAATAACTAGAGCATGACTGAAGTCGGATGGAAGGGGATTTATCCATACCAGCCAGAGGATAATCGCGAGCACGTTTGTGCAAAGGGCGTTTTTTTCTCATGTGTTTGTCTCACAGAAAATCACGATCATGGGCTTTCATGTTTGTAATGTTGAAGTCCGAGTAACTTTGCAACTTGTCTGTTCTTTCAATCGTTTGTCCAGTTTGACGTAAAAAAACTAGCTTGGGTCTCGCACAGCCCTTTTTCCGCGTTTAGACTGATTTTAAAGCTCCAATGCATGTAGACTTGATATTGTTTACCTTACAGCTTCTAATTGTAATACTCTGTGTCTTTACCGTTGTTACTAATGAGGCTTGTTATGTAGGCTTTAGAATGCATTCTGTTCTTTGTGCACATCATGACGAAGGTACAAACACGGCAATAATGACATTTTCACGTAGGTTTCCAATGATTAAAAACAGTTTTAAAGTCGTTCAAAAATGTCAAAGGTTGTGTTTCTCACATATCTCAAATCGTTTGGGCAACCGATTTACTTTTTTAAAGAACTTGACTAACTTTAAGAATCATCGCCAGATCGAAATGCAACATGATCGTGCACAAAGTGTCGAAGTGGTGCAACATGTGCAGACACGTTTAACGCTCACCCTCGTGAAATACCGATCATCTTGCATCTGGATGTTTGTCTTCGCCACGTCCTTTTGTGCGAATGATGTCCGTAGTCCCTTTTGTAAGCCGGTGAGGGTGTCTACGTTGTCGAACTGGATCCGGTCTATGTTCTGCAACTTAAGACAGACACACTTTGGATCGCCATTTCGAGGTGCACGCTAGTATGCATGTCTATAATAAAATTAGACACGTCTTATAGGACAGTAGTACTAATAGCCTTATCATCGGAGAATAATCGGGAAAATGGACATGTAGATGGGTTTATATTTGGGCAACATGCTTTTATCGAAACGAATGGCAGAAGTGAATTCAAAATTGCCTTCCAGTAGTGTTACTCGGTATTTTCAGTTTTTTTAACGACGAGTTACAGTTTCCACAGCACACTTATATTCAAGGGATTAAACAGGGAGCAATTGCCAGCTATTAGAATGCATGAGAAATATGTGCACATAGAAACAAATCCAAGTAAACGGGTATCACCCATCACGTATCACGTATCAATTATACATGCAAACGATTTTAATTAAATAGGCATCACGCATCAAGCACCAAACGTCACTTATACATGAAAACGATTTAAAGCAGCACACGTTACATATTAAGGTACATATCACGTTCGCGTTATCTCCCATGACGATGATGCCATGATGGGCTCTGTACCTGAGCACAGGACCACTCAGACAGGAAAATAAGTGAATCTATTCCTATAAAAAGTCAGCGACCAAACCCTAGCATACAGGGCTCATCATGGCCGGTTAAACGAACGTGGTAGCTGCTTTGATGTGTGATGTATGATAGCTTAAAATCGTTTACATGTAGAAGTGATGCCTGACGCGTGATGCGCGATGCCTGTTTTGATTGAAATCGTTTGCCTGCATAATGGATGCACGTGTCATGCCTGCTTACTTGGACTCGCTGACATGTTTGAATGAAGCGTGTTGCGTGATGCCGGTTTGCTTGAATTCGTTTGCATGTTCACGCATTTTCCGGGCATTCTTATTTTAGTTAGATGTGCACTGTGTCGCAGTAATGGCTGGCAAGTGGTCCTTGTTTAAGCCCCGGAATGTAAGTGTCCTGTGAAAACTGTGGCTCGCTGTTAAATATGGACTTCCGCCGAGTTCTCCCAGCGGGCTCCCTGCACACCGTTACGAAAAAATCTACTTGGTCAAGAACATTCACCGAGGTTTTACCAATCTCCTGCCAAAGAAATGAGCACAGAACACCTTGTCATAGCATCTTCTATCGTAAACTGCTCTACTTCTCATAACTGCTTTCGATAAAGATATGTACATATCTAACACCTAACACCAGGAGTATTTCAGGGAGAGTATTGCAGTCATCTTGGAATCCATGGCGTCATAATGACGTCATTCAAATCCTGCCATTCCATATGCCATGCGGCGATCAAGGCCAAAAAATCGGAGTTGTCGAGGCGTTCATGTCTGGTGTTGTGAGTATGCGTTCCACATAAAGCGGCTGTTTAACTGGCGCTCAATCAATGTGATGCATGGTACAATCATATAATAAAATCATGACGCATTGTGGAGCATATCTACTGAACAGAGAATTGTGCTGTTAAGAAAAGTCCTTTCCATTTAAAAGTGTACCAATTGTTATAAGTGAGCCTGTTTCATCATACATCATGCTTGCTTCAGTATCTTCAAATGTGAAGTGTTCCCTTTAAAGGGAGCGTCCCACCGTCGGGACATATTTCAAAACATATTCTAATGAAACTTCAGGACTACTTATGCCTAATACTGGCAACGAACTGCAGCGCCAACAAAACATATCAGAATATCAATTTCAATTATTTTGTAGTCCAAATTACGCCGCCAACGCCTAGTAGGAGCATTATCCAGTACTATGATTTTTCTTTGCAGTCGCGACCGCCGTCGTCATGACTACGACCGTGCGCACCTCTACTGGTGCGAAGAAAAGAACGTTTGTGATTGGCAAGGGTCTGTTGGCGAGAAGGTGTTTGGCTGAAATTTGAACTAGTGCGTCACGTGGATTATGTGATAATCCCATTCCCAAAGCCAAAGTGCACATCGAAAAGCCACTGTGGTGAACGTCATAGGGGACAATTCAAAGTCATTGCATAATGTTTCGTTGAATTCGTGGGACAACAGCTTCGTGCTCCCATGTGCTTTCGTCTAAATAGTGTGTCAAGCTTTCATAGCATTGATTACGCGAAGTTTTTACACAAAACATTAAAGAGTGTGTTGCAAACATTACAGAACACACCCGTTCTCAAAAGCTACACTAATGGGACGTGTTACTTGCGTAGTGGTGAGCAGGGAGTCAAGTGAGATATTTCTCACAGGGACGGCACCTCAAATCGAAATCCGGAGCTATTCAGAGGTATTTTCAGAGAACCAATGTTCTGATCAAATCGTGCGCATCTGATGTAACGATATGCGAAAAGTACAAAAAAGGTGGGATACTCCCTTTGGACTGAGTATACATTATGCTCTTAGCTAGACTGAACAACGCATGAAGCATGAGCACGTTGACATGATGTCGAAGTCGACATCGCGCATATGCCATGGGTGCCCTGTTTTAAGAACATTTCACTCGTTCACTTTTCCTGGTACCCAATTTTCCAAATCGCCCTAAACTGTCTATCGCAGTTCGATACGGTTCGTCTCCGCCCGTGCATCCTTTGTGGCGCCGGGCTCACCGTTCTCCTCTGTCTGCAGGTACTGGTCTATATTTCGCAAACAGTTTTCATCGTCTGGTGTCTTTTCATCCATGTCACATTTCTGTACGTCGGATACAAGGTCATGCGCATGCTGAACGACCTTCCATCAAGCGCATTCAACAACGGCACGATGGACACCAATACCAAAGGTAAGCTGAACGCACCGATATCTGGAGAAACAGATCGCCCCTGTGTGCGTCAGTGTTGACGCACATAGGAGCGGTTGTGATCGATCATGGTCTCTACCCCAGCTTCGAATGAAGGCTATATACAGGCGAAATAACAGCGTGATACTCCACTTTTGAAGAGGGTCTGGTTTCGTTTAAATTGATTGCTTGTGTTTGTGTTATTCTACGTTTGAAAACCTCCCATAGCTGAGTAAAAATGGCAACAGACCATATCATCAGGAACGAACCTCACGATGTGTCCGGTGACGGTGGCAAATCAGGTCAGATCAGGTGTTGGCCCAGAGATGGATGAAGGAGGGCTTCAGAAGTCAAAACACCTTACGCCTATCTCCCATAAATCATAAATGGCCTGAACTGTCTCCTTAACATGGTTTGTGGCCAGAAAAAGGAAACCAGATCTTAAATATGCAGCATGCAATTAACATATTCAAGCGCATTTTACCTGCTATTGCCTTAATTAGCCTATATTGATACTAAAAAGAGAGATGGTTTCAAGGATTTCCTTTCACTTGTGCCTCTGAAAAAGTGAGCATGGCAGACCCATACTTACCCAATATACACAATACTTCAATACTATATTGGTATAACATGTTTCTAGGCATTCATATTGTACAAAAGGTAACCAACTAATGCACTGCTTGCTTAAATCAAGACACCATGTAACCACGCATGATGTGGCTCGCTTTTCATGGGACAACCGTTTAATCTACATAGTGAAAGTTGCTTCATGAAGCAATCAACTAGCCTTCAAGCTATGACAAAGAAGCCAGAGGTATTAAGCCCGAAGGCATCAAAAATATTATGTCAAATTGGGTAGGCCCTATGCCCAATCTATGGCTCTGCTTTACCTAGCATGCTAGAGCTTATGATCTACCACCGAATTTGAAGCACTTGGTACGCAGCCACAAAATTCCCGAAGTTTGGGCACACAATATTCTTGAAATTATATTTATCAGTTCACCTATCAGGGTATAGTCTTGGTCCAAAAGCAGCACTCGCTTGCTTCATTTGTGGGACCGCCTGTCAGGCAAGTGAAGACTAAAATTAGAAATATCACAGGACATCAAATTCTTCGCCTTGATACATTGAGTGTATCCTCCAAAGTTATATAAACCAAACCTGAAATGAAATTTTGCTCAGGCGCTGTCCCAATAAAACATTGTCAAATCTAGCCCATTGTCAGTGTCTTCCAAACATAAAATTTCTGGATTTCATAGCAACGCTGTCCCCATACTGAGTCCTGATGTTGGGATCCTAATATCTGATGCGAATTGCGGTGAAATGAACATCTTTATACGACGAACGAGAAAAGGTTCAGAATCTAGATATATTCAATCCCACGCGCTTTTCATGGCCACACACGCTGCACACACACCACATATTGTTATGTAAGCACATATGCAAACCTGGGCATGCCTTATCCACATGCTTCCACCAAGGTATGTAGCCAACTTCTTCCCACACCTTTCACACTCACAATACTCACACGCCGAATGTTCCATTCAAATTAATCTACACTTACCAGTTCCATACAATCCCTCCGGCTAACACATACCGGAACACCAACGCACGTGATGACTGTGCTCATGCCGTAATGGCGCATTTTAAGGCAAACCGCACCACTCGGACAGTGATGAAGCTATATACAACGACGATGATGACCTCATTTGTTCTGAAATCACCATATCCGCTACACTCTGATTTTATCAATGACAAACATAGTTGAAGTTATGCTAATGGATTGAGTTGCTTGTTTCATTACTTCAATAAACAAAGCTGACGCACAAACTCAGCTTGGCGGTAACGTGGCGTCATATCGGGTTCATATGGTGATGTTACGCCTTCAGTGGGCGGTCAAATGTTGTTTTACGCTGAGGAGACAGCGCAGCAAGAACGAGGAGCATATTGAAACCTTAACTGAAATGGCCCTTTAAAAATTGGAGGGCAGAGGATTGTGACCACAAATCACCCACAAACTGTCACCGTTCACGGTAATGCTGAAAAAGATCTAGGCCACTAAAACACATTTTCTCTTTTGGTTTTGTGACGCGCGCAAGCTCATCGCACTTAACATTTCGTGAGCAGTATGTCTGATAGATTTTTAAACGATGAGGGGCGTTTCAGTATCGTGTCGCGGTAAGCGGGGGCTGACATGGGTCTCCCACATCCGTGGGCGAGTGGACACTTATTGACCTCTGTAATGCGTGGGTACAGCTTTGTATGGTTTTGGGAGGTGCCTTTGCTGGCCAGCGTTTGTCTCTACTCCCTCAAGGTGCAACCCAGCTTGAGAGAAGGTTGCTGAAAATGTTCAGAACGGCAAAAGCCATCCTAAACTCCCGATGGTGTTATTCCCGGTGACAAGAACTTACCGGAATTAACTGCCCTATGGGACACACACACACACACACACACACACACACACACACACACACACACACACACACACACACACACACACACACACACACACACACACACACACACACACACACACACACACACACACACACACACACACACACATATATATATATATATATATATATATATATACATATATATATATACATATATATATATATATATATATATATATATATATATATATGCATTGGGGTGGTAAAAGTGGTACATATATTTTTTGTTTCCCTTCCGTGCATAAAAGAAACGATGCAGCTAACTCGCAGCTTATAGGGGCGTAGGCATTTCTATTCTCCAAGCCTTAATAGCAGTGATGATATGATGAAGTGTCATTACCTGCATTTTGATTTGAGTCGACCCATTTCTGGTTCCAGACAATGTGTATGATTAAACGCCAGCTGCAATGCAAACATATTTCCATTGAAATCAGTTCCACCAAGACTCAAAGACAATGTGGCTTATTCCGGTGTCGACTCCCATGGCGACCGTCCTTGTGGCCGTGATGATTCGAACTCAGTGCATCTGCCAACGGTTTTGGGACTGGCTGCTGCCCACCACCGCAATTTTTTAATGGAAGCTAAGAAGCTAATGGAAGCTAAGTTTATGGTGGCTAAAAACTAGTTGCCGGGGCAGCTGATCAGTTCAGTTGATCAACTATGAGCACACTCCATGACACGCAAGCTACGCTCTCGTGCTCTGGACCCGTACCCCCCAGCTCCGACGAGCCGGCTGCCCAACTCTGTCGGCGGAGCCGCGTCATCTGCCGCCACCTGGCGGCGGTCGAGTCCGGCGCGTTCCCCGTCGTCATCGGGGCTTTACGGGCTCTCAGCTGCTGAGGTCACATGGCGTCTCCGGTCTCTCACCCCGGACGGAACGGCGGGCGCCGCAGGGAATCGAACCCCGTGCCTCCGGTTTCCCAAGCGTGCCTCACAACCATCCGACCATCGGGCAGCGGCGGGGTTGACAGCGCCTGTGCCGCCACCACAGGGATCATGCAGCTGGCGCTGCTGGCGCGGTGTGGCAACATCGCCAGCTCGGTCATCACGTCGGGCGTGCAGAAGAGCGCGGCGCCGCCCAAGATTCACATCACCGACGAGAACGAGCGCACGGTCAGCTACCACAGCGAGACAGCCATCACGCCCGTGGAGCCCGGTGAGCGCGTGGAGGCCGGCGCGCACGTGGGCGCGGGCTGCGACGCCGAGGCGTGCCGCCGTGCGGAGGTGGGACGCGGAGACGGAAGGAGATAGACGGGACGTGGAGACGGATGGAGATGGGCGGAACATAGAGATGGGCGGGGCGTGGAGACGGACGGAGATGGGTGGGACGTGGAGACGGGCGGAGATGGGTGGAAAGTGTAAAAGTGTGGTGTGAGGCGGTAGGAGATGGGCGGGACGTGGAGACGTAAGGAGATAGGCAGGACGTGAGGACGGGCGGAGATGTTCGGCACGTGGAGACGGGCGGGAACATGGAGATGGCTGGGAACTTGGAGACCTTGAGATTGCTGGGTGCAAATTTACGTGAAGACGAGAAGACTGGTACTCGTGGAGACGCGAGGGCGGTTAGGAAGAAGAGGCGGGTGGGGAGGGTGGAGGCATACTGGTTCCCATGCTATACCTCATAAGTACAACGTAACGCCCAAATAACCTGTGCGTCCATGTCGAGGGACACCATCGGAGCTCTTGCGAAGTGCACGTCTGGCTGATTGCACCGCACGGGTTTCCCTAGATGGGTTCTGGCCCGCAGTGCGCTGGGGATATTCGGTCGAATTGCCCTCCCTTAATGTTCAAATGGCGCAAGTCAATACTAATTTGCGGCGGCGAAGTGGCAGGCCCATGCCATTATAGAGCAAATGCCTGCAGAAACCGAGACCGCCGGTGCAGCTGTTATGTTTGCTCCATAAAATAGTCACTATGCGCGGATTACTGTGCTATTTAGGGAATGAAAGCCCCCGAGGCCTCCCTCCCCCCCCCCCGCCCCCGGATGATCTGGGGAGGGGTGCGTGACTCAGTTGGAGCGCTCGCCCGTGGGCGGGCGACGTGCAGTGAGCACGATCCTGTCCGCCCCACTGCTGTTTTGCGTTAGATTGCCCTCATCGGAATGATGGATTGATGCGATGATTACCATAGACGTTACATGGGTCGTGGAATTATCGAAAACTTTATTGAGCAAAGAAAAACGGCGCACAAATGCCGCTGCGTAGTCAACAACACGGCATTGTATCATTCACTAAACACTAACTAAACAGACGTTTGCAGCGTTCAGCTCTTTCCTGCTGTCATCACACTGGTAATTAGTAAAAGGTAGGTTCTTGGTGATTCATTAAGCTGCCAAGACTGCGTGCTCGCTGCCTGCAAGCCGGCCAGCTCTCCGAACACAGTTCAGGGCCGTCTGCTATAACAGGGGCTGACAAATACCCACCAGTTAGGGGGGCCTCTTGGCTGTTTTAACAAGGTCTATATCGCTATTGCAGCCGTGTGTGGCCCTCGTATGACCACAAATCTACCGACTGCAAGCCCAGCGGCGTTACCCGTCGTCCACCTCAGCTGTCAAATAACAAGTGACCGTTGGGTTGTCTGGTGGGCGGATTGTATCAGACCCGTGAGCTGCAATGTCGGTGGCCCCATCCCCGCAACTACACCGTCATGGTCTCGGGACCTTCTTCCGCACCGGAGGAATGTCCTTGAAGTTCTGCTGTGAAGCTCTGCGTGCTGCCAGTGAGACCTTCGTATTTCGGCGACACGTATGTCGGAATTTGCAAGCTGATGCTCTCACCGGAGCTTAATTACATCGAAGGACCTGCTGATATATTTTACCTCCAAGGACCTGGGCCTGCCAGGACGTGATCTCTATCACTGTCACGATGCGGACGAGCCGGTCATTAGTCAAGGTTGGAGCAGCCTAAACGGGCCTGGGACGGGTCATTTGGCGATGGAGGCTGAGGGTTCAGCCGTTTATCACGCCACTGCCTCTGCCACCCGACACAGATGTTGTGACTGGGACCCTGGGGCACTGTCAGCGGTCCAGTCTTGAGTCGTTGCACCTCGCCGGCTGGAGCGCCGTCAGGGGTCCAGTCTTGAGTCGTTGCACCTCGCCGGCTGGGGCGCCGTCAGGGGTCCAGTCTTGAGTCGTCGCACATCGTCGGCTGGGGCGCCGTCAGGGGTCCAGTCTCGAGTCGTCGCACCTCGCCGGCTGGCGCGCTGTCAGGGGTCCAGTCTTGAGTCGTCGCACCTCGCCGGCTGGCGCGCTGTCAGGGGTCCAGTCTTGAGTCGTCGCACCTCGCCGGCTGGCGCGCTGTCAGGGGTCCAGTCTTGAGTCGTCGCACCTCGCCGGCTGGCGCGCTGTCAGGGGTCCAGTCTCGAGTCGTCGCACATCGCCGGCTGGGGCACCGTCAGGGGTCCAGTCTCGAGCCGTCGCACATCGCCGGCTGGGGCGCCGTCAGGGGTCCAGTCTTGAGTCGTCGCACATCGCCGGCTGGGGCGCCGTCAGGGGTCCAGTCTCGAGTCGTCGCACATCGCCGGCTGGGGCGCCGTCAGGGGTCCAGTCTCGAGTCGTCGCACATCGCCGGCTGGGGCGCCGTCAGGGGTCCAGTCTCGAGTCGCCTCACCCGGCCGGTCTTTGGACATGCTCATTTCGGAGCGCCTTGCCTGCCTGCTTTAAGTCTCGTGAGGCGGAATTATTTTTGTTTCTTCGGTGGTGTAGACGATCTGTGTCCCACTGGTGTTTGTGGTCATGTATAGGAGGCCTAAGAAAGTAACTACGATATTGAAACCTAGGCAACTAGGTTTCATTTCCTACGCCTGCCCTATGACACCTAGGGAAGGAATGAATCTGGAGCGTTCGAAACCCAGTCGTTCAGAAGCCCCACCATATAAGTCTTAGTTTCTTCTTGCTTCCTCTGAAGCCACAAACTGTTGAGGGAACTCCTTTCCTGCCCTGCTGTAACAACCTCGATCGTTCAGGTGTCGTCCTTATCTTGTTGTCCCATATTACCGGAGGGCCTACCCCGTTAACGGGGCGTGTCTTAGTCTTATCTTCCTTCGTCCTAACACGGCATTAGCTCAGGGTGTGAGCGGCTGTGTGCTGGACCACGGCTCCCAAGAAGAGGTTTTGATACGACTAAAACGTAGAACGTTGCAAGGAATGAGGGTAAAGTGTAAGTAAAGGTAACTGATAGCCTGTGAACATATGCATGTCACTGCACTGTCTCTACTACAACTTGACGTCTCTTACTGCAAGCGACTGGACACGAATCACCACATCATTTTGAGGCTTGGCATACTGTTGAAGCCACGGAAATGCACGTGTGCCCGCAAACGTGACACCTAACGGCACGTTCATTCGCAGGAGAGACGGCGCCCTGTCTACGCAGGCCCTCCGACCCCGTGACGCCCGTGCGACGCCCGCTCCGCCCCACGGGCAGACGATGTAGTGAAAGTGCGGCGACTGGTCGCCGGGTGGCGTCAGCGTCGAGCGACCGGAGTCGGAGGTGGGAACCGATACGAAACCTGCTTGGCATGTTTGAATATTGCTTACACTCCGCACCAAGATAAGTCAGCCGCTAGATTGCGCGCGAACGGCGTTGCAAGGTACTCCTGATAAGCGTATACCGGTGACGAGGACGTGTCCCTATCATCACTATAATAGTGGTGCATGGAAAAACCTTATTTGAAGGCGAGTAAGGGTTTTTCTTGTCCCTCCTTCCGTGCTCTTTCTATCCTGGGTCACTAGCTCGTGTGCTTACAAGGTCGAGTTTTGCTTGTGGGAAATTTTGCGCTGCTGATCGCCTGCCGTATCTGGCGCGTGCTTTCCTGGTTTAGCGCGCGTCTTCCTCAATTGGCGCATGTTTTCTTAGTTTCGGGTACCCAAAACAGCCACCCTTTCTGTGAGAAAGGTTCGCACTGTTATTTGTCGGAGACGGCTAGTTGGCACAGATGAAACCATTTGGTAATACCGCACGCGTTGCTGTATCCAGGCGTATTGTACACTTCGTGGGTGAAGAAGACATGAAGTCGGACGCAACATGCGGGGCGATATTCACATGCAGTGATTTCCCTGAGGAGCTGGGACTTTCAGTGCAGGGCTTATGATAAAGCCAGCGAGATAAAGTCAGTGAACTAATAAATGTAAGGCTGAGTAGGGCTGTTACCTTTTCTAAGTGGTGTTACTAGGGGTTGGGTTGTAGTTCATTTTTGTTGGGTTTGGGTCCGAACCCAAGCCCCGGATGCTCAGAATCCCTGAGAATGATGATTTAGGATTGTTCGGAATTCTTTTAGGATTGAATCTGAGCCAGATTTTGAGCCCACCGTTTCTTTGAGCTCATGAGTTGGAGGTCTCTGATTTATCTGTGAAGCGGATCAATTCACTTGAACGCAAGTTTTAAGTGGTCAGATGTCCAGAACCGATTCTTAGCTCACCCCACTCGGACCTTTGACTGCGTACATTACATACTGTTTGTTATTTCAACATGTGGGCAGCTTATGATGTTATATATATATATATATATATATATATATATATAACATCATATATATATATATATATATATATATATATATCGTCGGCTGTTATGTATTCTGCGACCCGGCCTGTTCTCAACGGTGACGTGACCGATGACCCTCCGTAGCCGGTCATGCTGCGTGTCTGCTGACCCCGAGCCGCTGGAGGCCATCTGCTCGGCGCCGGCGCCGGCCCCGGCCACGCCGTCGCGGCCGAAGCGGCCGGCGCGGCCCGAGCCCAGCTTCTCCGGCCTCAACAGCTTGTCAGCGGCCCCGGCCCGCGGGGCGCTGCTGCACGCGGGCCCCCGTGACTCCATCATGTCCACGGACATCACGCTGCAGACGGTGCTGAACCACATCGCCTACATCAACCACCCGGCCACCGTCAAGATGTCGCCCAAGTACCAGGTAGGCAGGCGCCGAGCGACTCCCAGCCAGGTCGGAGTCACCTGTCGAGCGCGGATGCAGTTCTGGAGAAAGCTGTGGATACCCGAACCCAGGCTTCGACAATGGCTCTTATCTATATGAGCCAATGATGATTCCTATCTTTGTAAGTGAATGGAGTGGACTTGTGCAAATGACTTGTCTGGAAATAGGAATTTTTGCATTGACAACGTTCTCTGCACAGAGGATGAAACCGAAGTGTCTTGAATATATAGGTCACGTCTTTCAAAAACATTGATGTCCTAGGATGCAAGGTAATTCATTAGAACATTGTGGACGTGAGTTTTTTATTTATCGATTGAAGTAGCCTACATTCAAGATTCTCCCCGATGGAATGGAATGTACCTGAGCCTATTCTCGCTTTCGGCCAGCATTTTAAGGATATATATATATATATATATATATATGTATATATATATATATCTATATCTATATATGCATATTATATATATAGATAGATGTATATATACATATATATATATGTATATATATATATATATATATATATATATATATATATATATATATATATATATATCAACACGTGCGCAGCGCTGCCGTTTGTCAGAATCAGAGCAATCCATCTGCCCTTTGAGTCAAAGTCGTCTCTACCTGGCCGAGCGGGTCAGGAACAAGTCTGCAGCTGAAGGCGCCGTTGGCGCCGTGGCACGCTGCCGGTCAAAGCTGATCGCGCCCGACACGCGGTGCACAGGTCGACGGAATCGTCGCACGGCGTCCGCGGCGGGGATCGATCCTCCCGATTCCATTCCTCCCTCTCGCGGGGGTGCGGACAGACTGGGTGGCGGCGATAGTCAGCATTGGTGTCACTCTGGTCAAGCAATATTGGGGTCGTCGTTCAACTCCGCTTGATTTTCGTGATATGTAAACGAGGTGGATTTACATTCAGAGACGGTCTGATATGCAGACGACGTGGATTTATATTCAGAGTTGGTCTCATTTGGAGACGACCTAAATTCACATTTATCGATGACCTGACTTGCAGACGGGGTAAATTTACATTCACAGGCCGTCTAGTTTGTATATAGTGCAGGTGTCTGCACTCTTCGGCTTGTTTCATGTCCGTGTCTGAACTTCTTGCTGAGGTCTGACATCAGTCAACAAAACACCCAAAATTGACGGATCTGCACTGCACGCCCGGGTTCGCGTGACCTATTGCACAGTCGACCCAAACGCTCGCGACTGTGACGATCCGTTCTATTAATCGGCGTGTGGTGTTGGTTTTGTGTCTCTGCGGATCCGGGTCAGCCAGATTTACCGTAGAGGGTAAATCTTGTTGCATCATAAACAATAATCTTAATTTTGCTTTTAAACTTTTTGTGACTTTGATTTCCCGGGAAATAAAAGGGACAATTTTGATCATTGTCATGCTGTTTTTTGTGCTTGCGAATTTAAGCTTTGCTGTTTGCGAAATATATTTTCCCCTTTTCCAACTGTAATTTGTATATTAGTTGGCTCTGTCAAGTCCGTAATTTAGTTACCATTGTCGGAAGAGCGTGGATTGTCAAACAGCTTAAACGCAGATGCGATACAAATTACACGACACAGTCTTCAAAAAGCTGTGTTGTTTAAAGAGCTGTGTTTTATTACTGAAAGACACGTGAAGCTGCGGTCGGTGCTTTCGAGACTGGACTGTCTGTTGCCAGCTTCTGCAAGCTAGTACAAACTATAGAAAGCGTACAAACCGTGGCGGCGGGGCAGGACCAGTCGGGACCGGTCAACATATGATTTGTTGCAGTATTCGATAAGCACTCTGACGGCTCGGACGGAGAGGGCCGCTCTTCACGCCGACGTCATCCCTTGTAACCTTGTTACCAAACGCGTGTATGCACATAACAGGTACCCCTATCAGTCAAAAGCATGTAGTTGCAAAATCATCGCTGGATAATGAAGGATCAGTAATAAGGCTTCTTCAGCATTTTGTTGAGGTGTATCTTTACCCATTAGGATATGCGCAAGCCCTCGTGTGCATTTGCAGATCTTGGATTCTTCATAGATTACAAGCGTGTTTTATGATACGCACAATTTCAAGTTACGTATACCGGCTACCAGTCATATCAAGTTCATTGTGTGCCGAGTCAAAGTTCTGCAAGAACAATGAAGGCTGTGATTTCTACTATCGCTGGAGCCAGCCTTGCTTTAGATAAAAGCGCCACCTTCGCTGTGAACGTTTGGGTTTTGTCGGTCTGTCCGGGCCGAGTCGCTGCATGCCAACGTTGACACTGCAGATGGGCAGTGTCGGATTCGATGAAGCAATAGAGACAGACGCAGGTCTTTATTGCTAGGGGCTCTACAGAGGGGTTTACCGCTGGCTCCGCCTCGCTTTCCTTAAAGGGAGCGTTCTACATTTGTATGGGGTTTTGGATTGAAATAGCCATCTGAAAGATCAGTCAGTGCAGCGCACAGCCCTGTCCTTCCAATGTCTGAGCTATACGGCCGCGAATGTGTGCAGACTATTTTGGAGAGACTATTTCAAGGTCACCCAGGCATTCATGGTGCCATAACAACGTCATTCAAATTCTGTCATTCCATTCGCCATGCGTCATTGTTTGACTGTGTCATCATTCCTTACACAACATTGATTGAGAGCCAATTGACGGCCTGAAAATGCTGCTCACGAACGCCAGATATGAACGACTGGACAATTACGTTTTACTTGGCCTTGGTCACCGCATGGCCAACGAAATGTTAGAATTTGAATGGCGTTTTTATGGCGTCATGGATTCCTGGGTGACCTTAAAATAGTCTCCCCGAAAAAGTGCACATTTTCGCGGGTGTATAGCTCAGAAACTAGCGCCATGCGAAGGACAGAGCTGTAAACTGCACCAAATGATCTTGATGATGGCAAAAGATGGCACTTTTAGTTAAAAACCTCATACAAATAGGGAACACTACCCTTTAACTTATGGACGCGTTACGGCCGTTGCAAAAACGTAGGGACTTGGCGGGCTTTACCGATGGAGGCATCATTTTCTAGGTTGTCCTATGACTTCAGTCATGTAAAGTTGCTGACACTTTTGAAGTCTGCCGCTGTCTTAGCCGCAGGCCAGGGTAGAGAGTATGGTCCTGCACCGCCATGTGCCCTACAAACCTGACGGCAGGCCTGATTAGATAGTGGAGGCCATGTTTGTCGCACTAAATCATGGATTCGCAACCGTGAGTGATTTCGCTGTGCAGCGGACGTCGGACGAGATTGTCACTGATATCAATGCACTATGTCAGTGGGTTTTGGCTATGATGGCTTCCGGGCCAGAAAACACTCCATTTGTCCGCCCGCATGAGCTGCACCATCGACAGCATTCCAGCATTTAAGCGACCTTTGTCTTGATAGGTGAATGATTCGGCCTATCTATACTTGGCTGTGATCTGTGAAATTCCTCAAATGACTGCTAAAAACAGAACAGGAACTGGTCCTCTCCGCGTTCAAATAAAGATGAAAAAGCTAATCCACAAAGTCTAAATTTATCCTGATAGTCCTGCTCACAGGAGTGTTTTCTACACACGTCGGACGCGCGTCAAGACCAGGTGACATCAGAAGGAAAAGTATGATATTTGTACCTATTCCAGGATGCTGAAATTGGGATCCAAGACGGCTCGCTCATCACAGCATAAGTCACACCTGACGCACAAATGTTCGAGTATCCACTTCCGCTAATCGTCTGCAAATACGTCAAAAATCTGTTGCATTTAGGGCATTCAAACAGAGAGCACCTCGTCTAAAAGAATGCTCTGCGTAATCAGATGGGAGATGGGAGAAGAAGGCATGTCATGGGTGCAGATGCGATAGCTGTCGGAAAACAATGAAGCATTCTACGAAAGTGTGACGTGGGCATATACGCAGTTTAGAGCACGAGGACGTACGACGTGCGAAAAAACGCCCATTTGAACTGTACGCACCATATAGGACATTTTGTAACAATGTAGTGCATGCGCCATCTCTTGTACCGCGTTTTGCGCTAAGTATCTTGCCTTTGTAGTCGTTCATCAGGGGCTTGTTAACATGTTAAGTGTGTATGTGGGAAGGGGATCACCTGCATCCCGCCGGATCCCCCCCCCCCACACTGACCAGATTCCCTCCCTACTCGCAGCTGGTCTAGGCCCTTTCGAGCCCCGTTTGAGGTCCGTCATTCATCGCTGCCAATTCGCTTTACCTGTCTTGTCGCTTTTCACTTGAACGCAAGAATAAAGACCGCCACCATATTTCTTAAAAAGGCTTTGTCTGTAATGAGCATCAAACACGGCATCAACCGAGCGGCAACAAAGAAGCTGGAGCATGTCATGGTCCCAGTTTTGATTCATGTTGTAGGCTTTCTAATGTTATTGATCGGAAGCTGCCTCTTTTAATTTTCGGTAGTTCTATTTGTATTATTTTGCTGTTCCGCGGTGTATCACGCCGTAGCAGCTCTTTTGTATAGGTTTCACGGGAATTAAAAAATTTAGACTGCCTAAAATATTCCAATTTGCTGCATAGCCTTACATTCCGTTTGGCAGAGCATGACCAGCGCCACTCACGCCCGAGATGTCCGGAGCCCCTCAACCGTTTTAGCGAAGTGTAAGGCAGCAGTTACGCTTCGTTCCGAATCAGGCACACCTGTCGCGTGTCCCATCGTCCCGATCCGTAAGCTTCACCATTCACTTCTCCAAAACCCATGGAACCTTGACGCACGATTCGTGAAATCATCGCCGGCAATTTCCACGCCCACGCGGCCTCGGGACCGGGCGACTCGTCGCCGCGTCAGCCTGCAGCGGGCGCTGATGGTGCGCGGCGGACCCGAGAGCTGAGGGGTTGGCGCGGCGCGCTGCCGTACCGCGTGCAACCTGAAGGCTGCGTCCGCCCTGGAGAGCGGAGCTCTGACAGATGGTAACCTCCGGCGCCGTCCGAGACACCGCCAGCAGGCGTATGTGCGCCAGGAATGGTGGCTGTGTTATCGGAGATCACGGATTATCTGACACGCTTTCAGCTGAAGGCTGACCAGCCGACTCAGACATGCTGACGAGCCAGCAGCTGGTACTGGGTCGCATTAACAAGCGGGAAGGAAGTTGTGTTTTATTCTTTGAAGCATTTTACAGCTATTTTTGTTGCAGACTTAGGCATGAATTCCTTATATGTATATATATATATATATATATATATATATATATATATATATATATATATATATATATATATATATATATATATATATATATATATATATATATACATGTATGCATATATATGCATATGCATATGCATATGTATATGTATGTATATGTATACGGTGCATCTCAGCAGAATACTTTCCTTCATGCACGTTTGATTAAAAACGGGCATTCATACCGCATATTAACAAGCTTTTTGATGCATTGTTCGACGTTCCGGGCCTCTGACTTAGCCGGATCGCTAAGATCAAAAATTGTTTGTGTAAAATCACTCATATATTCGTCCAAATCTGTATATTTTTAAAGTCGCGAGACATTATTTCATCGTCGAAGAAACATGAATGACACAAGTAATTTTTTTTAGTGTTTAAGGATGAAATGTGCATCGCTATCTTAACAACACATACACACACACACACACACACACACACACACACACACACACACACACACACACACACACACACACACACACATATGTATGTATATATATATATATATATATATATATATATATATATATGCGTGTGTGTGCGTGTGTGCGTGCGTGCGTGCGTACGTGCGTGCGTGCGTGTGTGCTTGATATGACGTAACATGCCACACAAGACGTGAGGAAACGTTACATAATTGCGAAAATATGAAAACCTGATTAATATTAATAGCATACGCGGGACCCCAAGTGCCAGTGCATGACGCGTGACACCACAAACTCGCTCTATATCGATTTTATCGTGTGGTCGATGCAGCAATTAGTTCCGAACGTTCCGTTACCCGATGACAACGTACTGATTTGCGAGACGTTTATGCGATTTGGCTCATACATGCCAGATGGACTTGTCATCAGTATAAGGGATGAGACCGGAGATATATTGCAAACAAATTCACAAAAAGCAACGCTTAGCATGACACGCTCAAAAAGGTCCTTGTTTAAGTCAAATTGGACACACTTCAACGTTACCATCCCACTGGCTATGAACACGGAACAGTCCGCCAGTGGTGTGCTGTCTTATCTACCATGATCACGACTATGGTAGATCTTGAGAGCGACTAAGAACTCCGACATCCGTGTCTCCAACAGCGACGTGCTGTGTCGACAACGATTTAGAGTTTGCCGTCCGTATCTCCGACAGGTGCGGCGGATCCTGAAGGTGACGTACGCCACGGCGTTGCTGGGTGCCCTGCTGTCTGCCTCGTATCTGGCCGTGCTGTATGGTGGTCTTCGGCCGCGTTCGCTGGCCTGGCTCCTGCTGCAGACAACGGCACGTACCGCCGAGTTTCTCATGGGCTGCTGCATCGCCAACATCACCAAGCAGCCGGTGCAGCGGACTGGCAACAAGCTGCGGCAGTACCACTGAGGCGCCCTGACTGGGGCATGACGCTCAGGCGGCGGCGCTGAGGGTCTGGCGCGGCGGCCGCGGACGGCGGCGCGACCTCAGCCGCTCAGGCGGCCGCACTGAGGGTCTGGCGCGGCGGCCGCGGAGGGCGGCGCGACCTCAGCCGCTCAGGCGGCCGCACTGAGGGTCTGGCGCGGCGGCCGCGGAGGGCGGCGCGACCTCAGCCGCTCGGGCGGCCGCGCTGAGGGTCTGGCGCGGCGGCCGCGGAGGGCGGCGCGACCTCAGCCGCTCAGGTGACGGCGCTGAGTGTCTGGCGCGGCGGCCGCGGAGGGCGGCGCGACCTCAGCCGCTCAGGTGACGGCGCTGAGTGTCTGGCGCGGCGGCCGCGGAGGGCGGCGCGACCTCAGCTGCTCTCAGAAGCGGCGGTGAGGCGAATCTGGGGCGACTGACAGGCGCACGGCTGTGGCCGCCGACTGTGGAGGCGGGCTGAACTCCCGTGACTGTGGCGGCGCGACTGCAGCCAGCTCCGGGTGCCACCGGCGCTGTCAAGTAAGGCCGAGTGGCCACCCAGGTTGGCACCTCCCACCAGCAGACTTGGGAACAGCGCGGAGATCTGACTCGACTTAGAATTGCATCGTTCGCGGTGCGCCGGCGCAGACACGGCACATGGAGCACCCGTCCCAGGCGTGTCCCGCCGGCCGGGGCATGTTATCATGTGCGATCTTCCCGTCAATCTGTTGTGGCTCAACGTGCTCGTGCGAGCGTGGTCTGGGGCGCGCTTTCGGCGATGCGCTCCGGGCTGTCACGTTCCGCATCGCGAGCTCGAACGCGTGGGTGCCAGGAACGCGTTCTCTCTGTTCTGGATGTGATATCACGTGCGCTTGCCACACGAGCGATGGCCATTGTGTGTTTGCGGCGAAGAGAAGGCGTGTTTACGCCCGTTGGACCGTAAACTCTGGCAACCCTCCATGTATAAATGACCCGCTACATCAGCATGACCTATTTGAGACTGAGCGCTGTACGTGCACAATTTTTTTAGCTAGCACTGTCAACTCTCAAGGGCTGCTAGGACGTTCACAGGAAAGCTCGATGTTCCCGACGAGCTGGCGCGCAAGGATTTCTACTGTTTGTAAATGTTCGAACATCTACCGCGAATGAGTTTGACTTGTGTTGCAGAAGGAAAATTGCTAGACTTATAAGAAGTGAGATGGCCCCCACAACAGGAGTTTGTCATCGTGAGCTCTCGACTGTCATGCTGGAAGCACTCTGAAGTTTTGGGAACCAACACATATTACAGAAATGGTTTTGGGAAACAATGCCAAATTGTATTTACAAACCACATTCTGGAGGCTGCAGCAAAGAACCGCGTTGCACGTCCGCTCTTGTTACCTCTTACGTCTGTTGGCTAATTCACTTGAAGGGTCTTGCAAGCGTGCAGTGCGAACATGCGCAGGCTTGTAGTTTACAACTGGCGGCATGCTTGACGCTTTAGACACCGCGAAAGGGCCCACATCAACTCAGCGAGCACCAACTGAAGACACGCGGGACAGCGGACCAAGACCGAGCACCTACTCGCACCGACATCTTGTGCTGGTATCGGTCCGTGGGACAAAATGGTCTGAATGAGCACAGCATTCCGCAGCGCAACATAACTGCATTTTTCCGTAGGCGAGCGACTGCATAAAGTAGGCACTGGCCGGTGTCCACGTCTTGGAAGTGCGCTTGCTTAGGCCCTGCGGAGTGTTAAAAGCCTGGGGTCTCGATGAAGGGGCCAGCCGTAGTTTTGACCGCTTCGCCCAAGGCCTCACCCCTGCTGTCGACACTACAGCGGCCTGAGTCACTGCCAACTGGAAGAGCGCGATCCGCAGGGCCGCGCGCTCCCTAACTGGAGCTGTGAGCTGTACGACTGCACTTCGGATGTCGGCTCCTGCGTCCTCGGTAAGATAAACGGAAAATCGCAAGCATAAGCATGGCCATGGCTTCATCGGAGCAATTTTACGAGCGGGCAAAGGTCTAACACCCATTCGTAAGCGAAGCTCTAGTTTTGAATGGAGATGCAATTTTACGTCGGTGAATGTGAGGGGAAAATCGTTGCTAAGCATGATGCCTTGCAAGGCGTCCCTGTTCCAGTCTGGGTCTGTCGTCAAATGGCCGAGAAAGACGAGCAAGGTATGCGCGGCTGCTGGGACGCGGACCCACATCCTTATTGGTTTTCTACGCTCTGCCAACTGATACACAGGAATGGTAAAATATGAACTCACTTAACACTTCCCCAATCTTTTAGCGAGTAAGAGGTTGAAATGCTCCGCAAACTAGGGTACTTCGCGGATTGACTTTTCAGGATCCCGTCCAGTCCGGTTAGCCCAGATCCAATCCACCCACCAATTCGCTTTTCTTAGATTTATTTATCCAATCCGGTGTAGTCTGACGTACCAAACAAATAACTAAATGAATCCTTGCCAAGCCGCTTCCGCATTAAGGACTTTTTGGAACGGAAAAAGCAAGTTTGGTCCATCTGAGTATCTTGAATTTAAGGTCTTTTTTTGAAATTTTCATCGGAAAAATGTGCAGAAGTTGTCATAAGCCATGCAGTGCTAAGGCACCCAGCATAGCTTGTTAGGTATTGCGGAATAAACAACGTTCGTCATATTATTAATATTACAATTATTTCGATCATCATCCACAAATACCGTCACATCACGAAGGCCAAAATATCTTCAGGCTCCAATAATCGAAAGGCATGAGCACATTACCTATCATTTTCAGACTCCAGGTTAGGTACGACATACCTGAACATGCCGCTCGACGGTTTCAACGGCACCCAGCTCAAAAGCACAGGACGTCGCTCATCTGGTGCGCTTTCTGAATAACTAAAACGACCACCTCACCTGACATATGATACTCCAGGTGCGTATCCAATCTCGAACACACCAACTGACGAAACAACCTCAGCTGTGATCATTATGTATTGCTAGATGATCAGCTACGTCAAGATTTTCATCCACGCGCGCGACTGCCCGCTGGAAGTTGCTGTAGCACTCTTCTCTCCACGAAAATGAAACAGTTGCGTCATTGAGCCCTATTGCTAAATTGTCAGGTGCCACCAGCCCTCCTTTTTTGCCTCTGCTGGAAACAATACCCTAATTATTTTTGTTTGCAATTGTGCATCGCGCAGCTCCATGAAGTCGCATCTAAATAGCTGAAAAAATGTTCCCAGATACACTGACAAAGGTATGTTAATTACTATCATTCTTTGTTGCTTTTATAACGCTAAGATAGGTACCATCATAAATATCAGGGAGTCGATAGAATAGCAGCTGTTTACCAGCACGCAAAAGCCGCCGCCATTCGCCGCCGCCCGGCACAGCCTTCGAGCCGTCCGTGCGGGTTATCTGATGCGGCGGAGCGGGTTGGTATTTGGTGTTGGTGGCAAATACTTCCTTGTTGTGTGCCTTTCGTTGGATATCTTGCGTGCTGGCATGGTTTCTGCAAGCCACAGATATGCCCGGTTGGCCACGGGTCTGTGTTTTCGTGTTATTATTCTAAATGGTGATGGTGGTGACGGTGCCAGTCGGTGGCGGCAATCAGGCCGTGCCGTTCCCTAGTTTACGTATATTGTCGTGGCATTGACTTCGGTTTCAGTTCGAGACGGCAGAAAATCAAATAACACAAAGAAAATAAGATCCCTTGAAAATAAAATGGACAGAAATACAAACAACAATATAAAAACAAGAAAATAAAGAAAATGGACGAAAGGCGGTGGCTTTAAGGGGGGACGACAACTTCATGGGGTCCTTCGTTAACCCGGTGCCCCATGATTACCAGGACTGGCTGCGACCGTGCACGAACCGATGCTTCAGCCATGCGTACGCACCCACTGTTAGCTGCGCTCAGATTTATGCTCATTTGAGTCATGGGGCTAATCTCATTACCCACACATTTCTTGAGCTGAATTGTCAACCGATAATTTCTGACAACAAATTACAACAACAAATTCATACCATACGAGTGGTATGGCTCAAATTAAAATGGCAACATGATGAAACAAGGCACACCCTGCACAAACTAACCACTGCAGTGTTTAAAAAAACAGCACAAAGCATTCGTTTAAGCTTTTTGCTAAATCAGCGCGAAGTTTGCAATTGTAATTTCCATACAGCAAACAAAACATTGTTGAGCCTGAACTACATTTTGCCAACTCTCAACTAGAAACCAGGGGATACTACAGGGTTCAGGCATCCTCATTCCTATATCTTACGCTTGAAACCGTGAAAAGTTGTATGCTATCTATTAAATCCAAGGGATGGTCATATTTTTCATTGCCAGTTGTCACAACAATCAACCAATCACAATGAATCACAAAACAAACACAGAACTGGCCTCACCTTCATCACCACTTAAACGGCTATAAGTTTTTGTTTGCTACTGCTATTAGTTTTTTATCGATGTGATGAATCCATTGGAATCAACTGAGACAAAGTTTCTCCTTGGCACATAAATAAATGACAGTCTTTCAGGTCTGACGCGCCGCACCAATGTTGATATTGGCGAGGCCAGAGCGGTTTTCCTTCGCTAGGCCAAGGCTATGTAGTAAGGTATGGTCATCCGGAGATTTTCCGACACTTTCCCTTCGCTATTACCGTGACGTCACAAAGTCGCAGCCTGGCATCACCTCTCCGCCTGCATTATCTTCGCGTCTGCTACACTGGTGCACCTACTAACAACTGCATCTGGTGATGGCTAAAGGGTGCTTGAAGAAGTTTTATCAGGAAATATGAAAGGGATATTTTTTGCCACACTGGGTGCATAACAGCTAGCGTAGGCCTAGGAACCGAGAGCCTGTGTGCCGTGCCACTCCCACTTGCTGAGGATACCAAACATTTAATCTATGGCGATGTATTGAATTTGGCCAGCCTACAGCTGTTTAAATGCAGGCTGGCGAGCCAGCCCGAGGTCCAGCCACTGCCAAAGGGGGAACTGACCGGCACCAGGATCATCATCCGAACTGTCGCGCTTAACCTCAGCACTATATATAATGACGCGCCGGGCTGCGCTGGTGTGTTATGGAGGCAGTTTGAGACGACGGAAGTGGTGTGCTACCTAGTAGAAAATAGGACATTGTGGACATTGCACATTGCATCGACTATGACACGAAGCCTCTGAAGGTCGTGGCGCGCGGCGCTAATCAAGAAAATATCCGTTACGCCATGCAATCAGTTCATCGAACACACGTATGACTCATAATTCACTGTATTTTACTAAAACGATTATTGCGCCCAGCATACACTTTATTGTGCACACTTGGACAGGACACAGAGCAAACAGGGAGAGGGGGGGGAGGGGCGGAGAACACAAGTATATATTTGCTGCTTATATATAGGGTTATGTGACATGATAACCAGTCTGAAACAACCAAAACGTTTATCTGCGTAGGAACCGTCTATGCCTCAAGCAGACACACAAGCATGCAAGACAAAGATGGCATGACGATGCTCACTTAAGGTCATCTACGTTTGTTCACATAAGCACAACCATGTTTACTTAACGCTGTCCATCTGATGTCGCACCTATTTGGCTGCGCGCCTGGCAGCAGCCCGCTCAGCCCCAGCCCGATTAAGCCATCCGAGGCGCTGTTGGCGAAGATGCGTGTTTTCACCAGCTACCGAGCAACCCGCTCGTCCAGTGCAGAACTTTCTCAGCAGGAGCTTTGTGAGCCGGTCGACGACACCAGTGTCTCAGTCTATGCCTCGGCCCATCACTAGCTGGAACACGATCTTGAAAGCCTCGACAACGCTCGTCCAGGTCGGCAACGGTACCATCACACCTTTTTGGCTAATCGCGTGTATCCACCTGTCTGGTACACAGCTGGATAGTGCCTCTCGGGTCGACAGTTCCATACTTGGATCGAACGCCCCCTGCTGGATGTTGACCTCGTCCATCTCGTCGCCGCGGCGGGGGCCATTTCCGGTCCTCTCGCCGTCACCGTTACATTATTACAGATTGATGTTCATGAGCCAAAGCACATTTCAAAGCCAAAGCACTCAACAAAAGAGAAAAGAAAATCAGTGACAAGAAATCAGACACCTACCAGAAACGAGGGCTGGCCTTTTAGCGCGCATCCCTTGACATTCGCAAAACGTATGCCATGGGCTTGTAAGGGAGCGCGTAATGTATGTTTGTCTTGGTTCATTTTATTCATTAGCTGACCCATGAATTGTATCGCATGGTTTTCATGTTATTAATGCATTTCATTTTTGCTGGGATATGAGCAGCACTTTCACATGGGAGCTCCCGGGGGCGAATGCCACGCTTTCCCATTATCAACTTGCCGTTCTTCCACACTTGCCGCATTTTGTATGCAATAATATGAGCGCATATCAATGATGATAGTAAACATTCGACTCTGACGCGAAAAAACAAGTGGAACGAGTTAACACAACGCTGTTTTACACATTGCAATAAATTCCGTGCGTCCGTGGTAAAATAAACCCACTTTTAGGAACAAACATAGACTTTCCTCTCTCGTCCAATGTCGAAATCCTTCACATAGTTATATAGAGTGAAATACAAGGGCATTACAAGGTTATGGCTGACCATGTGGCTACGTCACGGCAGCGCAAACATGACCCCGGTGTTACGGATCGACTGCGGTGCCATTGTCTTGAACCCTTGGTGAGCAATTGCTTGATGAAATTAAGTCCGACCCTTTGCACCGGATTTTTCGGCATTATTTATTATACTTATTTCTAATAATATTTATTTAGCTTTATTTCAGCATTATCATATCGTCTAGCCAGTATCTCCTGGTATTTTGATGATTGCTTACTCAACAACAGCACTTTGAGCTCATAACACAATTATTTATCCAGTTCCGAACAGAAGCCCAGTCGGCA
Organism: Pollicipes pollicipes; assembly: GCF_011947565.3. Classification (NCBI taxonomy): domain Eukaryota; kingdom Metazoa; phylum Arthropoda; class Thecostraca; order Pollicipedomorpha; family Pollicipedidae; genus Pollicipes; species Pollicipes pollicipes. The sequence goes on from NW_023596461.1 coordinate 26,644,156, forward strand.
GCGAGTGGGCTTCTTGTCGCTCCATGGGCAGCTTGCATCCCCCCTGGTCATATTGAGGACTCCGACATGGCATCAGTCCGCTGCATGTTCAACGTCGGATGGGGTGCAGGCGCCTTACAGTTATGGATTTCAATTACCAGCTGAACGCGGTGCTACAAATGTCTGCCTACATGAAGCCAAAAATGAGTTGTGAGGTCCAAATTGAAAACAAGAAGACAAAGTAGGCTGATAGTTATAGGCCGCATGCGTCTCGCAATGTTTTAAGCAAGAAGCACTCTGGTCTCCTTAAGCTGTTGGCTGTGTGCATAGTCTTCTCATCCGGTCTGCCCAGCTACAAGCATTCTGCTGGTATAGCCAGCGATATCGTACCCATTTCCCCGGTACGGCGCCTTTTGTCAAAGGGTCATTGTCGACCATAAGCGTAGGAAGGTTTCAAAAAGTGGGGGAGGGGCCAGACTCAGGGTACACTTCAGGAACTTTTGCAGGGAGGCAAGCCCATTGCCCGGGGGGGGGGGGGGGGGGAGAAAGAGACGGAGGCTCTTGTCCGCTCTTTATTCACATGGCAGATTTTGGAAATAATTATTTGAGCCCTACTTCCGTCCGCCGTCGGCGGCCACTGCCCTGGTCCGGCCGTCCCACGCATGACAACCAAAAGCTATCGCTAGAATATTTCATGGCATAGGCAAAGTCATGGGTGCCCTCAAGGAACAGGTTGAGTTGGGCATCTACAGATTTTGAGACGTGGGCATATGTACTGGTAGAGCTAATCGTTTACGAAATGTTGGGTAGATATCCCAAAGGATATTCCACAGTAACAAAGCCTGCATGTCTGCTAGTCATAGCTTAGTTTCATTCACACCTCGTTTCCAGTTAAAACTCAGAAGGACAAACTGAGATCTACGGTTTTCTTAAACCTCACCCTGATCCGTCGTTTTTATAACGCAGACTGATAAGGATGTCAAATATTGCACTTGGCATTTGCCTTTTAATTGATGAGCTTGTCCTCCCTCACAGCAAGGCCTCAGCCTCACAGTTGCTTTCTGACAGCAAGGCCTATCCTGGCCCCTGGTGCAACCTAAAATAAAAAATCAAAACATCGTTTGGAAAAAAGTATACCAAGATATTTACCAAAATACTGTCTGATGCACGCCACAGAACACCATCGACGCCCACATACAGTAGAGAAGTGTTGACACCGATGTACACCGGCAACAGTAAAATCAAATCGGACGGGACTTCAAACACTAAAAACTTGCATGACAAGATCAGCCGTAAGCATGATCAACGGCACACTGAGAATCTCGTCGATGTTATGCAGGATAAAGTTTTCACCCAGTGCATAAACAGAAAACTGCGCAGCATCAGCCAAACATGACATCCTCACAGGACGTGGTAGATTCAGGTGATGCGTCTCCAAAAAAGCAGCATAGGTTCTCAAGTTTCTTCATAACTATCGGCAGAACAAAGTATCTATCCGCATGGACATGGTAGGAAATTGGCAGAAAAATGATAAGACCACAGCATGCTTAATATGCAGTTGGTTACTATTAACTTCTGCAATCTGTCCCTGGGGGTATAGGAGTGCGTTCTCAATCCCACTTACAGAAGCATCCCCTGGAGCGGAAAATCTTCCCAGACTGGTTGACTTTACTTCGACCACCTAGCCTTCACGGAGTCATCAATCAGCGCATCGCCCCTTCCAATACCTCACCGCTCCGGACTGCTCGCCGACAAGCGATGCCGGAAACTGACTGATAATTTTAGCACGCACTTCCAACCAAGGAATGTGGCTAGATGGTGGCTTTCTAAGGAGCTCTTAACCGGCATGTGTGCTCTTTTCTTCACTGCATTCTTGCAAGGCCACCTGGAAGCAGCGATTGACAGTTAAGGCTAGGTGAGGTTTGACAGAAAAATGCATTGCATTTAGCCTTTTCAGCCCTCACGCTGAGAGGCATGTTGTCTTCCTGGCATGAGCATGTCTTCTGCATGAGCATGAGCATGTCTTCCTGGCATGAGTGCATGAGCCACGTTGTATGACATACACATGCATAATCACATTCCGCGTTGATGGCGATGACGCTATGCACTATGCAGGCATTTCCGATGTGTGTTCTGGTGTTTGATGCTCGACACAAACGCAGCTGCGTATTGTTCAGCGCTGTGAGACGATTGTCCAAACTAGCAAAAAGCTCTTTCTGAAGTGCAAGCGCCGAATAAATCGTGAGTCCTGCGCTTTGGTGCAGTCCGACTCGTCGGTCGGGGTCGGGCCGCCGCGTTCTCCCCTTAACCACCACATGAGGGAGGGCGCCTCCTGTGCACGGCGTGTCGCGGAGTGCGCCACGGTCCGGCCGGGGCGGCGTCCCCCCCGTCTGCATACCACCGACGCCGACCCCATAGAATCGAGGTTATTTCTGGCGTGGGAGGGAAGCCTCCTCGGTCATCCTCAACCACCCGGAGAGTGAAAGACATGCCTGAGCTTTGTCAGCTGCGCATTCTAAAACCATTATCACAAATTAAATGACATGAAAATGTTGCAATAATCATACATCCAAGTACCCAACTAATATTTCAGCCTTTTGCAAGCTATGAGTTCGAATAAAAAGAGAGCAGTAATACAAAACGTGGTAAAATTACCAGCTGAACGCGGTGCTGCAAATGCATGCCTACATGCAGCTAAAAATAATTTATGAGGTTGAAAGCCGGACAAGAAAACAAAGTACACTGATAGCTGTAGGCCGCATGCGTCTCGCAATGTTTTAAGCAAGAAGCACTCTGGTCTCCTGAAGCTGTTGGCTGCGTGCATAGTTTTCTTATGCGGTATGCTCAGTTAAAAGCATTCTGCTTGCATAGCCAGCAATATCGCACCCAATGCCCCTGCGCGGCGCCTTTTGTCAAAGGGTCATTGTCGACCATAAGCGTAAGAATGTTTCAAAAAGTGGGGGAGGGGACAGGCTCAGGGTGCACTTCAGGAACTTTTCTTGGAAGCAAGCCCGGTGCCCGGGGGGGGGGGGGGGGAGAGGAGGAAGAGATGGAGACTGCTGTCCGTTCTTTATTCACATGATAGATTTTGGAAATAATTATTTGACCCCTGCTTCCGTGCGCCGTCGGTGGCCACTGCCCTGGTCCGGCCGTCCCAAGCATGACTGAGCGTGCACTGATCGCATGGTTGCTTTGCTACACGTTTATGGATCAGCATTGCTACTGATTGGCGTGTAAAATATAAATTGGACATCTGCTGCAGTGCGTTTCCCGAGCTACCTTCCCTTACATCACACCACCGCAAAAAAGCAGCTTTCGGGAAATTGCTTGTCTTAGACATAAAGTGGTCCAACGACACTCGATTGCCCCTCATTCAACGGAGCTGATTTGACCTGTTTTTATTTGTAGGCAGGGGAGTAGCCAAAATCTTGCTTGGGGAGCACAGGGTTGATAAAAGCCTCCTGGTGGTCACCCCAAAAAAATAATCGTCGGATGTAGATTACTCGCGAAGAATGGGCACGGTTTTTCATTTATTGTTATTTCTTCCTTGTGACCAGAATAGAAACAGAGGGGAGAAACTACCACGAGGTCAAGCTTCTTTGCATTTTTAAGTGAATAAACTGCGGAATCAGACATTAAACGATTGCATGGAATAAATGACCAGCGCTCTTAAGTTACAAATAGTTCAGTGGACTTATTCTAAACCGATATCATACAGAAGGCTTGTCAGAATTTTTATTCTGGTTCTACAGACAGATTGATGGCCCTGCAAAGGTAGATTGTAAATCGCTGCCACCGGTCGCAGACCATGTCGGTCAATAATAAACAGCGAACGCCTTAAGCGATTCAAATCCACCGCGTCCGGGTGAGTGTAATGGAATGCAAACACTCCAACCAGGCGAGCCATCAGGACAACAAATTTTTGCCAATGGCAGTGTTAAGCCTTCTGATTACGAAAGTGCATGTTGTTGAAGAGAGTATGCTACCTTTTAGTACTCAGTTATTGGCAGATCAGACGCGTGCAATTTGAACAATAGTGCCAGTTTTCTCGAAATTCTTCTGAATATCTCCGAATTTCGATTTGAATTAGCCGTTCAGGGGTGGTGAAACCTGCTTACTTGGTGGATAAGGTCGGCAACAAAAAATCATTTATTCACGCGAGGCCTGTCGCCAAAAATGTTTTTCGACAGCAAATTTTGGTGACGACCGAAACGACAAAGTACAGCACGGTATGTAAAACATAATATTACGTATTCATACATAGATATTATGCCTCCATGGTAATAAATTTTGCCAAACAACACAAGCAAACGATTCTGTCAAGACTCCTTACCGTACTCTACAGCACCCTGATGGCTTTGCTAAGCTTCATTCCAACCTAGCGACAAAAATATCCTATGATTTGTAGTCGGCCAGCCGACTCGGCGATAGGTCGGCGACAAGTCAGTGCATTTCTTATGGCCCGGCCGGTCGGCCGGTTCGCTGATGGCTGTTCGCCGGTTTAGCAGCCGACTCTCAGTGTTCCAAACTTTTCAGCATAAAATACAGAAAAAAGATCTAGATTTGGGTATTTTTCTGGCCGCAAGGCCGTGTTTCAATTGTGATGCGACTGACATGAAGTGGACAGTGAATTTCGATGCACTGCAATTTTGCAAGTGGCATTCGCATTGCATATAATTTTGCTTTGTTATAAAGGAGGATATGTCCTAGCATTCAAAGTATGTTTAGAGTGTGATGCATTACTATGATAAGTGTCATGCACTCAATAGCCAAGGGAAATGACACATTCGACGTCAGCGACATGTAAAATTGCGTTCGGCAATTGCGTGTAAAATTCATCGGCGCATATTCGACTACTGCTCTAAGGCGAAGGCACCAAGGGCAATTGGGACGAAACCTGAGCAATCATGAGGTTAACAAGGTGGCTCCAGTGGCAACAAAGTGCCGCAAGTGGCAACAAAGTGGCAACAAAGTGCCGCAGGAGGCCAACAAAGTGGCTCCAGTCAAAAAGTATAGGATCTTCAGAGCAAGCAAAACACCCAAGACCAACGAGGTGGGTCCCTAAACGATTGGTAGTGTCCCGGCAGGCTGACACATGTTGTCCCAACCATAGCATAAGTCCCTTTGAGCAAAGGGGAATTACCCAAGACCATAAATTGATACCCTTGTGAGATCAAGAAAACTGAGTATTGAGTATAGTCAAGAGTATAACGGTGTGCGAAAACGTTGTTAACAGAAAGAGCCTCGATAGGAGTGAAGAGTCCTCTGCAAATGGGATAAAAAGGAAAGATCCTTTGAGGAAGGTAGAGCACCCCTGAACATCGAGTGTCTCGACGCCTTACCTTATAAGGACCCCAGCAACAGCACGAGGTCCTCCAAGTAAGTGGAAAGAACCGGAGACTAATATGACGGGCCCCTGAGCAATGGAGTGTGCCCTGGCATATGGGGCCCCAGAAAAACGTATAAAGCATTTCGGGCGAATGGGAAAAATCCATGGAGGAAAACCTGACCGATCAGGAGCACCCAGAAATGGAAGCAGATAGTGTCCCAACAGCAGCGTTGAGAAATGCGAAGAGATCAAAGGAAACATGGAAATCTCTTTAGCGATCAGATTGACCCGGCAAGTGGACATATAGGGCCCGGGCAGCAGCGTAACACCTCTGGACCGCGTAATGAGCCCCCCCCCCCCCAGCCTCCCCAAGCAACAGCTTTTCAATCAGGAAAGAATTAGTTTCGTCTGCTCACGAACTCTTTACTTTTGCTAGCAACTGTTCTTAGTCGTCTGTAGGTCCAAAGGCGTCCAATTTTGATGTGAGAGAACTGCGTCCTTTCGGCCGGTTATGGGTCCCTTCGGAGCCTTTAGGTCTTCCCGGCATGGACACGGGACATGGCCCGTGCCGCCACCCCCACCGGCCCGCTCGGGGCGCGTAGAGGGAGTCTCCTTGTCGCCGTTGCGTACGGCAGTTCGCCGTTGTGTGTGGAGTAGTCCAGCCGTGATGTGACTCCGAATACAAGTAACCAAGATCCAAAGTAGAGAGCCCCCGAATGATCGGGTGTGCCAGAGCAGGTTAACAGATAGGACTCCCTACAAGAGTGTAAGGCTGTCCATTCAAACGGGTAGTACCCAATACCCTAAGTGAATGTCCCCTCCAGCGATGGAATGTACCCGAGCAGGCTATCAAAAGGGGCCCGACAAGAGCGTAAGGCCTTCTTTTCAAATAAAAATTATTAAAACCCGGTGCGAAGGGCCCCGAAAGATGGAGGGTACCCGAACAGCTTATCATACGGCCCCAACAGGGGTGTAGGACCCTAAGTTCAAACGCCAAGACCCAATACACAGGGTCCCCGACCGATTCAGTGTAGCCGAGGAGGCAAATAGATGGGGACCCCGACAAGTGTGTAGGGCCCCATTCAAATAGCACGTGCCCACGGCCCAATGTAGAGGGCTCCAAACGACCGAATATGCCCGAGCAGGTTATCAGATAGGCCCCTCCGCAAGAGCGTAGGACCCCCCCCCCCCCCCCCCCCCCCATTCAGAAAAGAAGTACCCGACACCCAGTGCGGAGGGTCCTCGAACGACTGAGTGTGCCCAAGCAGGCCATCAGATGGGTCCCCAACAAGAGTTAAGGGTCCTAAGCAAGTGACAGAGAATTGGAAATACTCTAGACCAATGTAGAAGGCCCACGAGCATATCTCAAGGGTGTCTGTAGGTTGACCGAGGCTCACGTAAAAGGACATTGAACAGCCAAAAATACCCCGGCTCTAGATCACAGAGCCTTTCTGGCGAATGAAAAGAATCCGTGGAAAGGCCCATGATGGACAAGAGCGCCCAGGCACGATACCATGAAGGGCTCCAACAACAGTGCAGGTCCCTCCTAGCAAATACAAAGAAATGAAGAGCAACTTGGAATGCCTCTTAACCATCGAAATGATCCTGCAAGTGGGCGTATAGAGCCCCCGGAAACAGCATGGGGCTCTAGACAGTGAAATGGGGCTCGTCCAGAAAAAAGTCCAGAGATCCCCAGTTTTAATGCATTTTGTGTTTGAAGAAACTCCACCTGTTCGCCCGGCTATGGGCCTGCTAGGAGCCAATGAGCCCCTTCGGGGCCCAAGGTGGGGGGATCATGGTCCTATGACCCCCCTCTGGATCCGCCCCTGGGCACAAATTGCATTGCCATCTCCCCCTTTACTAAGAGTTTTACTTCATACAGCAGGTGGTTTTATGGTGGTGTGGTCCAACTCTCCTATGAGGTCAGTGGAAGTTGGTATTTGGTTGTCCCTGAGGATAATGTTGGCTATTTCATGATGATAGCACCCGCACTGCAACAGGAAAGCTCTGGAAGCCATTCATTCTGCAGTGCTTATTCATGTACATATTGTCTTTGCCCTTGTGAGCGTGACATTGCGTGGAGGCAAATATGGTATGTTTCATTATTATTTTTGCTAACAATGAATTACAAAATTGTGCTGAGAGAAACATAAGCATAATCACCGTACACATTTAAGCACAGGCTGTAAAGGCGGACAGCCTACCATATATACCGTCTACATTGATAGTAGAAATAAATATAGGTTGTGTGGTGATAGCATAATGACAGCAGTGCTAATTTTTAATTTAATAATGTAATTTTTTGATTGGGAGGAGATAGCAACCCATGGATCATGGTCAATAAATTAAGTCCAGATGAGATGGTGTTGTGTTATAGTAAGCTTTTATCTCATCTTTTTGCAATTTTCCAGCTAGAAATGCTGGCTGGGTGGAGGGGACTCAGCATTGAGGAGGCCCAGCCCAACATAGATATTCGGTAGTGCCCCAGAAATCAATTTGAATTGACACTCCTGCATTATACATGCCAAACATTACAGATAACCGGATAATTATTTTAGATTTGCATGCTACTTGCATGCAAATCGCAATTTTTGGCTACCTGGTTGAATTTCTACTAATGTTTGGATGTTGGTAATGAAATGTGTCATTCTCCTGTAGCAGTTGATGTTTACATGATCTGACATGCAGATGTTTACACCAGCATACATAGAATAAATAAAATATGGCAGCCAACAATTTTAATCCTCACCTTGATTCACCGGTTTTTGACCGCGGACAAGTGGAGGGGGGCGGGGGTTTCCCTGACGGTTGCAATCTAAGAAATATAAAGCCCCGCAAAAAATAAACAGGTGGAGAACTGTCTTTAGTGAGGTCTTGTCATTGGTAAGAAATGTCCTGCTGCTAACTGACCTCACTAGACCAAGTCGAAGGTCGAATTTTCCTGAAAACCAAACATCAGGTTTGCTTGTTCATGTATATGAAATCCTGTTGTGAAGTGACATGGAACACAAAGAAGTGTGTCGCTCGTTTAGTCATGAGTACATTGGCATTCATAAGGAAGTGTTTCGTTCATGTAACAAGGCCAACCCTCCGCGCGCGGTCCGCAGAATCGTCGCCTGCCCCCTGCCGCACCCGCCAGCCTTGAATCGCCTTGCAATGATCGTAAAAAAACATCGCTACTCCAGGCCGGAGGCCAGAATTACTAGGGGCATTTTTCTGGTGTCAACACGCGCACAATGGATGCCCCAGAGGCCACCAAAGATTTTAGCAAGACTGCACAATATGCCGCATTGGTATCCTCGGAAAACCGTATGGGGGGGGAGGTCGCATCGCCCACCCTCCCCCTCCTTCCTGTCATGGCGAGTAACTTGTTAAGAAAGAGCTATCCGCCTGATGTGAAGTTTTTGAGAAAAAAATTATGCAATTTTCTTGTCGGGGCACGGCGGAAGGCGCCCACCAGCCAAAACATGTCGCGTCAGGCTTGGAGCATGCGTAGGGTATGGTGGATAGTTTGGTGACGATTGAGATAGGGTTCGAGGCGCACATTCGATTTTCAGAAGGGGGCATGGCCTTGTGGAGACCCCCACAGTTGACATCATTCCCTATGCCGCTTGCTACTGTTTCGGAATTTGCCATGCATTTTGCTGCCCTGGCTATCGAGGTCCTTCGTTTTTTTTTGGGGGGGGGGGGGTCGAGGAAGGCAAATCCAGCCGTAGATCGAGTTTGAACGTGAGGCCTCTAAGTCCCGAGGGTGGAAGAAAACTCCAGTTGTGATTGGGCTATCTTGTCAGTCTAGGGCACGTACACCTGACATTTGTTCAAGGACAGTATATGACTGGACCTTCCGGTTATGTACATTATTTCGAAAATTGCGGTGATGAAAGAGCTTTCGGTGATAGGCTCACTACTGATGACGCTACTGGGCATGGACCTAATGTCCATTTTGTCATATGGCATCGCATTACGCTACTGGCGACAATTTTTCCTCCAAAAATTTGGTCGGCGACAAAAAGTACACTTTTGCTACCCCTGTAGCCGGTCCTACGGTGGAAATCTAACTTGACCTCTCGTGCACCATTATGAAAGAAGCACATTTGATTGGTCCTGCTTTTCGAACGAGTCTGTTCTGTTATGTTTGCAGCGCACTAATTTGTCAAAGCGCAGTAACTGCTACGAAGGTTTGAAACACTGTTCCGGCAAAAATACATGCAAACACGAATCTATTATCCCGCAAGCTCAACGACATGTTATAGCATAGCTTTGATTTCTCCCCTACGGCGTTTGCATAGTGGCTCTTCGAGGCGCACTTTGGCTTCGGATATGGGAGTATCACAGGGTCCGTAGTGACGCAATGGCTCAAATTTTAACCAGTGCGCTTCTCGGTAAGAGGTCCTTGCCGACTACCGGGCAAATCACAAACGTGCCTTCATTCGCAACAGTAGAGGTACCATGGCGCTTGCTAAGACGACGGTGCTGTCGAAAATTGCAGGGAAAAACTTAGCGCTGTTTCAAAGCGCTACCAGTATGATTTGGACTTTGTAGGGCTCGTCTTAAATGATGAAATGACGTCTAGGGGTCCATCTAAACGCTTAATCCCGAGAGGAGCCTGTCTGAGATCCCACAAGGTCCGTCTTATAACAGAGGGAATGCCAAAACATTGCTAAGAGGGGGACCAGTGCTGCACAGTTCGCTCCGCATTGGTTTAGGAGCGGAATGTAGGAAGTAGGCCTAAGTGCCCCTTCCCAATCAGGCACAAAGCTGGGACCAGTGATTTACACTGGTTGGTGCACCTGTATTTGTCAGTGGCACCCAGTACCTAACAGAGGGCCCTATACTCGCGATGGGCCCGAAACGACCAAGGGTAGTGTTCGATGAGGCCCGAAGAGGGAATCGGGCGGCCCAACAGAACAGACCATCAAAGGCCCGACTGAAGGGCATATCGGCCCGCAAGATTGGCTGTAGGTCACATAAATAATCGTTCGTAGGGTGATGACCTGAAATATCGGTCAGAGGTCCTCTTATACCGTTGAGGACCCCCTGAGACAATGCGGATGTCTAACCCAGCCAGAAACCGCGAACACCGAACAGATGGCTTCCCTGTCATTTTGAAACTTTGAGACCCATTTGCCAAATAGGAGCAAGATCAGGGGCCACGACCGGCATTGATCTCGGTCTCTGAAACAATGGTTGGGCCCCTTTGTCGGCCAGGAGCCCACAGTGCATGACAAGGGGATATGACTCGGCTAGTGGTACCCAGTCGGTCACGGACTTTGTTTGATGAGGTTCGAAGAGGGACCGGAGGACCCCGCGGGACCCTGATCAACGGCACGATTGGACTCGGACCCGGCCCCCACCCACCCGTAGTGCCATAACCTGAAACGTCAGTCAGAGGGCTTCTATTAGGTCCCTCTTGCTAAGGTTCTGTATACCTATTTTTGGGGCATCGACACTGAGCCAAACAGTCGGCTCCATGTCCGTCTGAGCCCTTGAGACCCATTTCACAGGCAAGAAGGAGGCCGGGGCCCGCGATTTGCAATGTTCGGGGTCCCTGACACAATGAGAACCTCCTGTGTCGGTCAGGAGTCAGCTGTGAGGGTCAGAAGGCCTCCCGCGTCAGGGAGCGGACCAATACGACATAATGCACCACTATAAGGGCCTCCCATCGGCCACGGGATGCCACCCCGTGTAGGCAGCATGACGGTCAGACGACACACCGCGGTGGGACAGAATGACCGTCAACACTTCGCTGATCTCTCTGAAGTCCTAAAATTGAATGCGGCTGAAAATGCGTTATAACACCGTAATCAGCATGTCAAACGTTGACATTGACAGATTTTCAGAGAAAAATCGTTGATCACACCCATTGTTAGTGTGTCATAAAGCTCTAATGACTTCGAGCAAAATGGAAGGAGTCTGGGTCTGAATGTAAATAAGAATATGACTGGTTTGCAAATGCAAACTGGTCTTCTGATCCATCAAACATATTTAGCCAGAAGACGAAGGCAGTCGCTTGCTTAGAATCTTTCCAGCGAACATGACTTCAAGGCATCGAAAACAGTCCCATGATACGTACCTCCCAACGTACCGCAACCTATACGTTATACCCGAGACGGGATGCGTCGCCCCGCCCGAGACCAATCCAATTCTAGCAGTAGAAACTGGCATGCATAAAATGCTAACTCACGGCAAAAATAGGAGCTTTCAACGCCAATTGATGTAAATCCTAGCTTGTATAGTTATACAAACATCAGGGTGATAAATTAGCTGTTGGCAGGATTCGGTTCAGAGGCATTGTTTCCAGATGATTGTCTGCATGCCGAAGTATTATGCATCCGCAAGGAGATTATTTGTAGGGCTTGACTTGCGCCAGCGTAAGACGCCATTGCTGTTGCCAAACCACGTCTTAATGAGCTTAATGTCGAGAAATCATTCATAACACACACACAGGTTCAAGGGATTTGCAACCAATTAATTATAGTTGCCGTGCAACACCTCTCAAACTACAAATGCTGCTAGTATGAGTAGGGTCTCTGACATGATTAAAAGGCTTGTTTGACATGCAAATAATCTTAGTTGGATACAAAAGGCCTACTTATACGTACTAGTAAAATTGCATGGAAACCGTTTTTTGTCAGCGTTTAGAGTATATAAGAACCTCCTAAAAACACTTTGAACTTTTTCAAACTTTTCAATGATTCAACTTAGCGTGAAAACGGCTTTCACGCAGGTAATGCGTATGTAATCTGCGTAGGAGAGACCACGTGCGGCGCGATGCGGCCGGGGCCGCGTCCCCCTGTCTGCATACCACTGACGCCGACTGCGTTGGATCGCAGCTATTTCTGGCGGGCGAGGGCAGCTTTGCCAGTAGTTTCATTCATACCAGTTTGGAGGCGCCTGATAACGCACTCGATTTCTGGACGTTGACTAAGATAATGGTATGATAATGCTGCATCCATAATAAATTCGGGTATGACACTAAAACAATAAGAAATAATACAGAAATACGACACTAATATGATACTAAAATTTCAGCTCTTGGAAAGGCACATCTTCGAAAATAAAGATGGTAGAAAGATTTATGCGAAATAAGACGGCACCTTCCGCGAATCAAATGCAGGACACGACCAGCCGTACGCAATGCTGATAAGACCTGTCTTGATGAAGCCAACTCAGTTCTGAGGTCCAAAGTCAAGCAAGACTGTTAAGTACACCCATTGCCATAAGTTGAATGCCTCCTGCGGCGTATCCCGCAACAAGCACCCAAGATGCATGCACCTTGAGCAGGCTGTTGGCGGTCTGCAAAGTATTCGATGCCGGACTGCTCAGTTACAAGCGTTCCACGGGCACGGGCAGCGATATCGCGCCCACCTCCAAGGCCCGGCGGCTTTTGCCAAATGATCGAATCTCACAATGGTGACCAGTACCCTCTTGACCGCCGCGGCGATTACCCAGCGGGGCGGCGGGGGAGCGGCGGCGGTCGCCAGGCGCCGTCACCGTGAAGAAGTGTGCGTATGGAGAAGGTGGTGTTCTGACTCGTAAACACAACTATTTAACACACCGTCGAAAAACCATCCTGCCAGTCCCGACGTCGAAAACGATATAAACCACTTCAGAGCGCTTTGAACACTTTTTCACGAAAAAGCCTAACAATACCGGAATTTTTTTTTTGCGGTAGCTACCAACAAGTACGGTATGCAGCGGTGGTATTCACACTCGGATCGTTAGGCTAGATCACTTACAAACGCACACCGACAACAACACACACACACACACACAACACAACACCAACACACACACACACAAACACACACACCAACACACCACACACACACACAACACCCTACACACAAACAAACACACACACACACAAAAAGCACCCCACACACACACACACACACACACACACACACAACACACACACACACACACACCACACACACACCACACACACACCACACACACACACACACACACACACACACACACACACACACACACACACCACACACAACACACACACACACCACACACACACACACACACCACACACACACCACACCACACACACACACACACACACACAACACACACACACACATATATATATATATATATATATATATATATATATATATATATATATATATATATATATAAACGAACCAGAAGTGACTCAGATATTTGATTTTGCAAGCCACGCGAGTCATGACTGAAATGATGCGATGAAAGCAATGAGTTTGAATTGGGTTGAATAAGAAATTTGGAGCAGCTTTGAGGCGTGCGCTGAATCAGATCCCAAAATATGTGAGCCTGCTCTGTCCCGTCCTGTCCCGTCCTGTCCTGAGCCGACTCTAAAAATTTGATCCCATCACATGCGTAGCGGTGCTCATGCCATACGCTGGCGTGAAATGAAGCCTTTGAGCTTCACTTAAGCTGTTTCAGGTCCGCATTGACTTCCGTTTGTCGGATCGCCATGCAAACATTGATCCAGTCATAACGAAAGCAGCGGAGGTGTAATGATCCGGCGCGAGGCGAGGCAGCCGCGCAACCATGACTGCCTGTGTATTCGGCTGACGAGCCATGCGGCCCCGCCATCGACCGATGCTCGCCTGGGCGTGGGTCCCTGGTCTGAAGTCAGGCACAGTATTCGTGCGTGCGCGTGCGCCATGTGGCACGAAATAGGCCGCGTAGAGCAAGTGGCGCACAGCTCGTCAGAACATCCCGGCCTTTTGGGAACGCTGTTCACTGTTCACCCAACGTTTCGTGGGACTCCCGGCCTGTCAACAGCTGTTCAGATGTCCTCCTGAACTTGAATGCAAGGCACACATAGCTCGGGGAATCGTATGACATCAAAGGTCCACAGTCGTGTCAACAAATAGAACCAATGATAATGTTCTTTCCTTTGTTAGACATTCGGTAGTCCACAAAAAAATGCGTGCCGGTGCGATTGAGGTTGACAACAGAATTTTCTGAATGATATTTGGAAATAAATGAAGGCGCCTTACCACCTGTTCTGTCGACTACTCTACTGCTAAATAAAGCGATATCAATTAAGTTACAACAGAGCTTGCGGGATGTTACATTATGCATGCATTTATATATATATATATATATATATATATATATATATATATATATATATATATATATATAGAAAGAAGGAACCAGAAAATTAGGTGTAATCACATAGTCCGTTAAATATTTTCCACACACGTGCGTTTATCAGGTTTTATCAAGATGATCATTTGCCTCAATAAGAGAGGTATGCATGTTTTTTAACACCATAGGCTCGTTCCCAGCGCATAAACGAACACAACAGAGTTAACCTTGGGCCCGAGTCAAATAATGATTGAAATATACACAGTGGGTGAGCACTCAAACGCGCGTACATCTCATGCGGAGTAAAAAAAGAACAGATGGAGTTCGTTGCGAAAACATGTTGCATAAAGATGAAACGTTAACAGCCAGCGGCAGGAGGCCTACAACACGTCAACGATAGACGTAGGTTCAGCGACGTCGTTGTAACTGCTACCTGGGCATAGTGACAAATTCAGACATGGTAATGTTGCACTAGCATGACCATGCAGTAATGCATGGAAATGTACGTAGTAACTGGTGGACAGACTGCTTTTTCAACCGCAGTGCCGCGAATAGCGGTGAGGGCGAGGGGGTGATTCTGCCGCGTACCTTGCGCGTGGTTAAGGCGTTCTTGCGGCGGCTAGTTATTCAGGCCTGAATGTAATGCGTTTTTTTGTAAAAGTGTAAAGGAAAGGGTTAAATCAGAGATTATGCCATGAGAGTCCAGCCAGCACAGGTATTCACACACGACAGATGCATGATCAAGTTGTCGTCTAGAATTGCTCCACGTGGCCAAGTCAATAGTTTTTGAAAGGCAGCGATCGTTTTTGGCAGTACTGTTTCCGTACATCGAAAGGCAACAACGGGCGTACGAGAAAACCAGGGCGGTAATAGCACGGAACCAGCGACAGGGCGCCGGAGGGCAGGCAATGGCGGGCGTGGGAGCCCTCAGCCATGGACCATCGCATCTCGTAGACAACAGAGCGACGCACAAATCCCACGACAGATGACGGCTCAATGCGACGCCTTTTTTTGTCTGGCCAGGGACGAGAAACTAATTATAATCGACATCTTGTACTACGAAGGGCCGGTGGCGTGCAGGCCAAGGTAGTTGGTAATGCTAGTGAGAAGCGGACGTCCCAAGAATGACCCCTGAGGCACACCTTGGTTGATGGGCCGCGGAGTGCAGATTTGTGGAGCAGAAAGACAGAAAACACTTTGCGTGTGACCAGAAAACTTTTTCAAGCAAAGCGGTGTCAATACAGTGAAACTGAAATTTTGTAAGTAATTCAGAGTGACTGATAAGAGTAAAGAAGGATTGTCTCAGGTAGTCTCAGTTTAGTGCCACGGTTGGAAACCGTGATGGAATGAGGAAAGAAAGCCATTGGATTGCAGGTAGTGGTGAAGCTGATGCTATGCCAGCTTATCCGCCACCTAGGAAGTATGAGGAAAGATGAAGATTGGACGGAAGTTGGAAGGATTTTCAAGACTACCGGCTTTGAAGATGAAATGTGCCGCACATGTTTCTGTGGGCTGGAGGTGGCTCGGTGAACGTTTCTGTGAGCTGGAGATGGCTCGGTGAACGTTTCTGTGAGCTGGAGATGGCTCGGTGAATGGTTCTGTGAGATGGAGACATGGGTGTAGGAGCAGGGGTGGGGGCAGGGAGCCATGCCCTCCCCCCACTTTTCAAGAAGGGGGCCAGCAATGTTAACTGGCCCCCATTTTTCAGATTTAAGTTGTGTTCAGCTTACTTTCGTACTACCTTAAACATACATGCTGATTTACCTAGTTCACCATCCATCTTCCTCAAGATGCGTCGTGTTTTTCGTTGGCCCATTGACCATCACTTAATGTCACAGCCGCGGGGCCGACGCCGCGCAGCTTATGAAGACTGCAACGCCGGGCGTCGAGTCTAGCTAAGAGTTTGCGAGGGCGCATGTTCAAAACTCTGTGACATAAGTTTCCTCAGTAATCAATTCTGAATGAATCTTGAAAAATTTAAGATAGACATGAGATAGCCATGTGATAGCAATTAGCCACAGCTAGAAGCCATCTACAATCTATGTGCAGGGGATCGTCAATATCCCTAAAGAACATAAAAAGAAATATGAGCTGCAGTCTATGTGACAACTATTGGACTACCTGTGACGATTAGAGATGTTGTTGCGTCAGTGAGGGTTCCTGTGTCGGTTCGGGGCCGACTGCGCGGGCCAGAAGACCTCCCGCGTCAGGGAGGGGAGCAATGTGATATGATGTATCCCTCTAAGGGCCTCTGGATCGGCTAAGGGATCCCGCCAGAGAAGTAGACGGAAAGCAACCCGCGATAGGAAGGAATGGCCGTTCAGCTCTTGACCGGGAACAATAATGTGCCCGTAGTGTTCTACTCAATGGGCCTCTTGCCCGGTAGGAAATAAGGGGTCTCATTATTGTTGAATACAGTGAGTCGAAATGAGCTCAAACGCAAACAAGGCGATCCCATGTTTCCCTGAAAACACTCAATCGTTTGCAGAATCGATTGGTGAAACAAATGACAGGGAAATGTTTGAAAATGCGCGGCCGCAATGTCAGGAGCAAGGACAACGATGACCTGGGCTGCAGCTTCCATAAAACCAACCGGCGTTGGCCACTACAAGTGACGCCAGGCTGGTGGGTGCCGTGCTATTACAGTAACATCAAAAACAGAGATTCTCCCTTTACTGATTCAATTCCAAAACCAGATTCCAGCACCACTTTGCGGTGCTGTAAGGGTCAATCCGTTCTCATCATTAATTAAAAATAGTGCAAGTGAAACATGCGCCCAGAATGCCCTCCAAATGTAAGGTTTCATGTTTTAAAGTGTTCAGGGGTTCTTCTTTCAGAAGCGTCACCATTTTGGTCCACTCGTCTGCCACGGCTCGGTGACTTTTACCGCTGAGCCGACGCCTCGCGACCTACGTAGACTGCAACGCCTGGCGTCGGAGTTCTTGTTGCCAAGATTTGCGAGCACGCATGTTCAAAACTACGCTACATGATTTACACCACTTATCGATTCTGACTGAATTTTAAACATTTCCAGTGATGGCCTAGTGATGGCTTTATGGCTTAGTGATGTAATACTCATTACTGACCCATTTCGATCCACAATCTGACTTTGTGGGGTCCTCAACATGATTGAAGAGCCCAGGTAAAAATTCTGACAAAGCTTCTAAATTCTATCGGTATAGAGAGTTCCCCTAACCAATTTAAATTAAGAGCGCCGGTAGCTTATTCCATGTCGTCGTTCAGCGTCTGATTTCTGCAGTTTATCGGCTAAAAGACACTAACAGAATTGATCTCGCGATAGCTTCTGATTTCTACTTTTGTTTTGGTTGCAGGGTATAAATAACAACAAAACAAAGAGCACCGTATCACTTGTTTACTAGTATGCTGCACCCGGTTTTTTTGGGGGGAGCCACCATCAAGGATCTTTTTTCAACCTTGTGCGCCTCCTTTGGCAAGGGTCTGGCTACGCACCTGCCTACATACAAAGGTAGATAAAATTAGAATATGCTATTGCAGGTGTCTCATATACGTTTTCCACACCAATCACTGGTAGTGATGGTCCACACCTATGCAGCAAAGGAGCCATACGACCGGTTCACAGTCAGTCATAGGGGG